>NW_026777413.1:970815-1294420 GCF_028023285.1 Balaenoptera ricei | reverse complement strand
GTGTTGGGACAGGCACAGGTCACTCTATTTTCCCATCAGGAAGAAGAATTAACCACAGGCTCATCCTCCCCCCCGGAACCAGAACAGGGCGTGAAGCCAACCTGCACTTTTGCGGCCAGCTCCCAAAAAAGCGAGTTGTAAAATGGAGCTTCAGGGCACTGCAATTCACAAACCTGCAGAGTTATAAATGATAACTCTCGTCCACAAATATATTGAGGGAAGGCAAAGAAGAGGATTTGAAATCAAGGCAGAATTGCAGGAAACAGATTTCAGGAGGTAGATTCGAATCGCCTTTAAAGCACATGAAAAGCGGCAAAACGTTGACAATGATGCCCTTGGCCAAAAAGGGCGTATGCGTTTTTTCCTGAATATATTCAGGAAAAAACGCATACGCCCTTTTTGGCCAACCAAGCAACCTGGAAAGGCAAATCAGCGCTACAAAGAAGACTCGCTACCCATCGGTCAAAAGGGCCATGCTGAAAAAAGTCTCAAAACCAGAAATGCAGGACAGGCCATGGAGAAATGGGAGCCTTGCTACACTGATGGGCGGGATGTAAATTGCCAACAGCCACTCTGGAGAAGTGTACGGTGTGTCCTGAAACATCTAAAAAACACAGCTTAGAGAGCATAGGGCACTTCCACTCATGGGGGTATAAATTGGGAAAATGAAAAATCAGCAAGACACAAGCACCCCAAAGTTTAGGGCTGCTCTGTTGACAAGGACCTCCACTTCATTTCACCTTCTATATCCCAGGAAAGGGAAAAATGGATAAAGAAGTTGTGGTCCTTATGTACAATGGAATATCACTCAGCCATGAAATCAATGTCATAAGGCTAGTAGCAGCATGATGAGTGGATTTAGGTATGACGATTCTAAGTGAAATAAGTCACACAGAAAAGGACACTTCTCATAAAGTATCACTTATAGAGGGAATGAAAAAACCGTTACACTTGAACTGAATTACAAAACATAACAGAGTCACACATGCAGAAAACACACTATGGCTGCTTAACGGGAAAGGTGAGGTGGGGTGATACATAAAACAAGGGTTTCAAATTAGCTCAGATACCGTTCCATAAACCCAATATGTAATAGACAAGACCTACTCCTTGCTCAGAGAACTGGACTCAACACGCCCTATTCACCGCACAAGAATATATCTGACTAGTAATAATCTTAAAACCTATGTATTGATATCTCTCTGTTAGTGTGTCAAGTGGGTGTAAAGCGGCATAAATACAGCAGTGAAAAGCAGCTAAACCCCATTATAAAAATAAATTACTTCGAAAAACCCATGAAACAAAGACAGTGAAAGAGAGAGAAATTCTTACACAATGCGTTCAGGGGCTGTGATGCAACCTGGATTGACCATATCTAGATCCACAGCTGGATGAGACATAAGGGTGGACACTCTTGGGGCTGAGAGGTTTGGTGAGGTTGGGTGAGCAAACGCAGACCCTTTAAAGTAATACTGCGTGGTACCCATTGCATGGGTCGCAAATCTCCAGGTTCAAGGGCATCTTCCTACATCGAAAACATGCATGAGAAAACAAAAAGATGGTACACCATGTGATGGGGAAAGGTTTCTAAAACGCACCTCATTTCTCTTCTCCTTGTGCCCGGGTTCGCCATTCCAGCCGCTTTACTAACAATCTCCCTACTTGGAGCATCAGCACCTTTAACCTCCTGTTCCGTACAGGTTGCAATTTGTCCTGAGGATGAACGGGTACACGGGGAACCAGGGAGAGACTAGCTCTTGGTGTTGGGACAGGCACAGGTCACTCTATTTTCCCATCAGGAAGAAGAATTAACCACAGGCTCATCCTCCCCCCCGGAACCAGAACAGGGCCTGAAGCCAACCTGCGCTTTTGCGGCCAGCTCCCAAAAAAGCGAGTTGTAAAATGGAGCTTCAGGGCACTGCAATTCACAAACCTGCAGAGTTATAAATGATAACTCTCGTCCAC
Organism: Balaenoptera ricei; assembly: GCF_028023285.1. NCBI lineage: Eukaryota > Metazoa > Chordata > Mammalia > Artiodactyla > Balaenopteridae > Balaenoptera > Balaenoptera ricei. The sequence goes on along the minus strand of NW_026777413.1, from coordinate 1,292,455 downwards.
AAATATATTGAGGGAAGGCAAAGAAGAGGATTTGAAATCAAGGCAGAATTGCAGGAAACAGATTTCAGGAGGTAGATTCGAATCGCCTTTAAAGCACATGAAAAGCGGCAAAACGTTGACAATGATGCCCTTGGCCAAAAAGGGCGTATGCGTTTTTTCCTGACTATATTCAGGAAAAAACGCATACGCCCTTTTTGGCCAACCAAGCAACCTGGAAAGGCAAATCAGCGCTACAAAGAAGACTCGCTACCCATCGGTCAAAAGGGCCATGCTGAAAAAAGTCTCAAAACCAGAAATGCAGGACAGGCCATGGAGAAATGGGAGCCTTGCTACACTGATGGGCGGGATGTAAATTGCCAACAGCCACTCTGGAGAAGTGTACGGTGTGTCCTGAAACATCTAAAAAACACAGCTTAGAGAGCATAGGGCACTTCCACTCATGGGGGTATAAATTGGGAAAATGAAAAATCAGCAAGACACAAGCACCCCAAAGTTTAGGGCTGCTCTGTTGACAAGGACCTCCACTTCATTCCACCTTCTATATCCCAGGAAAGGGAAAAATGGATAAAGAAGTTGTGGTCCTTATGTACAATGGAATATCACTCAGCCATGAAATCAATGTCATAAGGCTAGTAGCAGCATGATGAGTGGATTTAGGTATGACGATTCTAAGTGAAATAAGTCACACAGAAAAGGACACTTTTCATAAGGTATCACTTATAGAGGGAATGAAAAAACCGTTACACTTGAACTGAATTACAAAACAGAACAGAGTCACACATGCAGAAAACACACTATGGCTGCTTAACGGGAAAGGTGAGGTGGGGTGATACATAAAACAAGGGCTTCAAATTAGCTCAGATACCATTCCATAAACCCAATATGTAATAGACAAGACCTACTCCTTGCTCAGAGAACTGGACTCAACACGCCCTATTCACCGCACAAGAATATATCTGACTAGTAATAATCTTAAAACCTATGTATTGATATCTCTCTGTTAGTGTGTCAAGTGGGTGTAAAGCGGCATAAACACAGCAGTGAAAAGCAGCTAAACCCCATTATAAAAATAAATTACTTCGAAAAACCCATGAAACAAAGACAGTGAAAGAGAGAGAAATTCTTACACAATGCGTTCAGGGGCTGTGATGCAACCTGGATTGACCATATCTAGATCCACAGCTGGATGAGACATAAGGGTGGACACTCTTGGGGCTGAGAGGTTTGGTGAGGTTGGGTGAGCAAACGCAGACCCTTTAAAGTAATACTGCGTGGTACCCATTGCATGGGTCGCAAATCTCCAGGTTCAAGGGCATCTTCCTACATCGAAAACATGCATGAGAAAACAAAAAGATGGTACACCATGTGATGGGGAAAGGTTTCTAAAACGCACCTCATTTCTCTTCTCCTTGTGCCCGGGTTCGCCATTCCAGCCGCTTTACTAACAATCTCCCTACTTGGAGCATCAGCACCTTTAACCTCCTGTTCCGTACAGGTTGCAATTTGTCCTGAGGATGAACGGGTACACGGGGTACCAGGGAGAGACTAGCTCTTGGTGTTGGGACAGGCACAGGTCACTCTATTTTCCCATCAGGAAGAAGAATTAACCACAGGCTCATCCTCCCCCCCGGAACCAGAACAGGGCCTGAAGCCAACCTGCACTTTTGCGGCCAGCTCCCAAAAAAGCGAGTTGTAAAATGGAGCTTCAGGGCACTGCAATTCACAAACCTGCAGAGTTATAAATGATAACTCTCGTCCACAAATATATTGAGGGAAGGCAAAGAAGAGGATTTGAAATCAAGGCAGAATTGCAGGAAACAGATTTCAGGAGGTAGATTCGAATCGCCTTTAAAGCACATGAAAAGCGGCAAAACGTTGACAATGATGCCCTTGGCCAAAAAGGGCGTATGCGTTTTTTCCTGAATATATTCAGGAAAAAACGCATACGCCCTTTTTGGCCAACCAAGCAACCTGGAAAGGCAAATCAGCGCTACAAAGAAGACTCGCTACCCATCGGTCAAAAGGGCCATGCTGAAAAAAGTCTCAAAACCAGAAATGCAGGACAGGCCATGGAGAAATGGGAGCCTTGCTACACTGATGGGCGGGATGTAAATTGCCAACAGCCACTCTGGAGAAGTGTACGGTGTGTCCTGAAACATCTAAAAAACACAGCTTAGAGAGCATAGGGCACTTCCACTCATGGGGGTATAAATTGGGAAAATGAAAAATCAGCAAGACACAAGCACCCCAAAGTTTAGGGCTGCTCTGTTGACAAGGACCTCCACTTCATTCCACCTTCTATATCCCAGGAAAGGGAAAAATGGATAAAGAAGTTGTGGTCCTTATGTACAATGGAATATCACTCAGCCATGAAATCAATGTCATAAGGCTAGTAGCAGCATGATGAGTGGATTTAGGTATGACGATTCTAAGTGAAATAAGTCACACAGAAAAGGACACTTCTCATAAGGTATCACTTATAGAGGGAATGAAAAAACCGTTACACTTGAACTGAATTACAAAACAGAACAGAGTCACACATGCAGAAAACACACTATGGCTGCTTAACGGGAAAGGTGAGGTGGGGTGATACATAAAACAAGGGTTTCAAATTAGCTCAGATACCGTTCCATAAACCCAATATGTAATAGACAAGACCTACTCCTTGCTCAGAGAACTGGACTCAACACGCCCTATTCACCGCACAAGAATATATCTGACTAGTAATAATCTTAAAACCTATGTATTGATATCTCTCTGTTAGTGTGTCAAGTGGGTGTAAAGCGGCATAAACACAGCAGTGAAAAGCAGCTAAACCCCATTATAAAAATAAATTACTTCGAAAAACCCATGAAACAAAGACAGTGAAAGAGAGAGAAATTCTTACACAATGCGTTCAGGGGCTGTGATGCAACCTGGATTGACCATATCTAGATCCACAGCTGGATGAGACATAAGGGTGGACACTCTTGGGGCTGAGAGGTTTGGTGAGGTTGGGTGAGCAAACGCAGACCCTTTAAAGTAATACTGCGTGGTACCCATCGCATGGGTCGCAAATCTCCAGGTTCAAGGGCATCTTCCTACATCGAAAACATGCATGAGAAAACAAAAAGATGGTACACCATGTGATGGGGAAAGGTTTCTAAAACGCACCTCATTTCTCTTCTCCTTGTGCCCGGGTTCGCCATTCCAGCCGCTTTACTAACAATCTCCCTACTTGGAGCATCAGCACCTTTAACCTCCTGTTCCGTACAGGTTGCAATTTGTCCTGAGGATGAACGGGAACACGGGGAACCAGGGAGAGACTAGCTCTTGGTGTTGGGACAGGCACAGGTCACTCTATTTTCCCATCAGGAAGAAGAATTAACCACAGGCTCATCCTCCCCCCCGGAACCAGAACAGGGCGTGAAGCCAACCTGCACTTTTGCGGCCAGCTCCCAAAAAAGCGAGTTGTAAAATGGAGCTTCAGGGCACTGCAATTCACAAACCTGCAGAGTTATAAATGATAACTCTCGTCCACAAATATATTGAGGGAAGGCAAAGAAGAGGATTTGAAATCAAGGCAGAATTGCAGGAAACAGATTTCAGGAGGTAGATTCGAATCGCCTTTAAAGCACATGAAAAGCGGCAAAACGTTGACAATGATGCCCTTGGCCAAAAAGGGCGTATGCGTTTTTTCCTGAATATATTCAGGAAAAAACGCATACGCCCTTTTTGGCCAACCAAGCAACCTGGAAAGGCAAATCAGCGCTACAAAGAAGACTCGCTACCCATCGGTCAAAAGGGCCATGCTGAAAAAAGTCTCAAAACCAGAAATGCAGGACAGGCCATGGAGAAATGGGAGCCTTGCTACACTGATGGGCGGGATGTAAATTGCCAACAGCCACTCTGGAGAAGTGTACGGTGTGTCCTGAAACATCTAAAAAACACAGCTTAGAGAGCATAGGGCACTTCCACTCATGGGGGTATAAATTGGGAAAATGAAAAATCAGCAAGACACAAGCACCCCAAAGTTTAGGGCTGCTCTGTTGACAAGGACCTCCACTTCATTTCACCTTCTATATCCCAGGAAAGGGAAAAATGGATAAAGAAGTTGTGGTCCTTATGTACAATGGAATATCACTCAGCCATGAAATCAATGTCATAAGGCTAGTAGCAGCATGATGAGTGGATTTAGGTATGACGATTCTAAGTGAAATAAGTCACACAGAAAAGGACACTTCTCATAAAGTATCACTTATAGAGGGAATGAAAAAACCGTTACACTTGAACTGAATTACAAAACAGAACAGAGTCACACATGCAGAAAACACACTATGGCTGCTTAACGGGAAAGGTGAGGTGGGGTGATACATAAAACAAGGGTTTCAAATTAGCTCAGATACCGTTCCATAAACCCAATATGTAATAGACAAGACCTACTCCTTGCTCAGAGAACTGGACTCAACACGCCCTATTCACCGCACAAGAATATATCTGACTAGTAATAATCTTAAAACCTATGTATTGATATCTCTCTGTTAGTGTGTCAAGTGGGTGTAAAGCGGCATAAATACAGCAGTGAAAAGCAGCTAAACCCCATTATAAAAATAAATTACTTCGAAAAACCCATGAAACAAAGACAGTGAAAGAGAGAGAAATTCTTACACAATGCGTTCAGGGGCTGTGATGCAACCTGGATTGACCATATCTAGATCCACAGCTGGATGAGACATAAGGGTGGACACTCTTGGGGCTGAGAGGTTTGGTGAGGTTGGGTGAGCAAACGCAGACCCTTTAAAGTAATACTGCGTGGTACCCATTGCATGGGTCGCAAATCTCCAGGTTCAAGGGCATCTTCCTACATCGAAAACATGCATGAGAAAACAAAAAGATGGTACACCATGTGATGGGGAAAGGTTTCTAAAACGCACCTCATTTCTCTTCTCCTTGTGCCCGGGTTCGCCATTCCAGCCGCTTTACTAACAATCTCCCTACTTGGAGCATCAGCACCTTTAACCTCCTGTTCCGTACAGGTTGCAATTTGTCCTGAGGATGAACGGGTACACGGGGAACCAGGGAGAGACTAGCTCTTGGTGTTGGGACAGGCACAGGTCACTCTATTTTCCCATCAGGAAGAAGAATTAACCACAGGCTCATCCTCCCCCCCGGAACCAGAACAGGGCCTGAAGCCAACCTGCGCTTTTGCGGCCAGCTCCCAAAAAAGCGAGTTGTAAAATGGAGCTTCAGGGCACTGCAATTCACAAACCTGCAGAGTTGTAAATGATAACTCTCGTCCACAAATATATTGAGGGAAGGCAAAGAAGAGGATTTGAAATCAAGGCAGAATTGCAGGAAACAGATTTCAGGAGGTAGATTCGAATCGCCTTTAAAGCACATGAAAAGCGGCAAAACGTTGACAATGATGCCCTTGGCCAAAAAGGGCGTATGCGTTTTTTCCTGAATATATTCAGGAAAAAACGCATACGCCCTTTTTGGCCAACCAAGCAACCTGGAAAGGCAAATCAGCGCTACAAAGAAGACTCGCTACCCATCGGTCAAAAGGGCCATGCTGAAAAAAGTCTCAAAACCAGAAATGCAGGACAGGCCATGGAGAAATGGGAGCCTTGCTACACTGATGGGCGGGATGTAAATTGCCAACAGCCACTCTGGAGAAGTGTACGGTGTGTCCTGAAACATCTAAAAAACACAGCTTAGAGAGCATAGGGCACTTCCACTCATGGGGGTATAAATTGGGAAAATGAAAAATCAGCAAGACACAAGCACCCCAAAGTTTAGGGCTGCTCTGTTGACAAGGACCTCCACTTCATTCCACCTTCTATATCCCAGGAAAGGGAAAAATGGATAAAGAAGTTGTGGTCCTTATGTACAAAGGAATATCACTCAGCCATGAAATCAATGTCATAAGGCTAGTAGCAGCATGATGAGTGGATTTAGGTATGACGATTCTAAGTGAAATAAGTCACACAGAAAAGGACACTTTTCATAAGGTATCACTTATAGAGGGAATGAAAAAACCGTTACACTTGAACTGAATTACAAAACAGAACAGAGTCACACATGCAGAAAACACACTATGGCTGCTTAACGGGAAAGGTGAGGTGGGGTGATACATAAAACAAGGGCTTCAAATTAGCTCAGATACCATTCCATAAACCCAATATGTAATAGACAAGACCTACTCCTTGCTCAGAGAACTGGACTCAACACGCCCTATTCACCGCACAAGAATATATCTGACTAGTAATAATCTTAAAACCTATGTATTGATATCTCTCTGTTAGTGTGTCAAGTGGGTGTAAAGCGGCATAAACACAGCAGTGAAAAGCAGCTAAACCCCATTATAAAAATAAATTACTTCGAAAAACCCATGAAACAAAGACAGTGAAAGAGAGAGAAATTCTTACACAATGCGTTCAGGGGCTGTGATGCAACCTGGATTGACCATATCTAGATCCACAGCTGGATGAGACATAAGGGTGGACACTCTTGGGGCTGAGAGGTTTGGTGAGGTTGGGTGAGCAAACGCAGACCCTTTAAAGTAATACTGCGTGGTACCCATTGCATGGGTCGCAAATCTCCAGGTTCAAGGGCATCTTCCTACATCGAAAACATGCATGAGAAAACAAAAAGATGGTACACCATGTGATGGGGAAAGGTTTCTAAAACGCACCTCATTTCTCTTCTCCTTGTGCCCGGGTTCGCCATTCCAGCCGCTTTACTAACAATCTCCCTACTTGGAGCATCAGCACCTTTAACCTCCTGTTCCGTACAGGTTGCAATTTGTCCTGAGGATGAACGGGTACACGGGGTACCAGGGAGAGACTAGCTCTTGGTGTTGGGACAGGCACAGGTCACTCTATTTTCCCATCAGGAAGAAGAATTAACCACAGGCTCATCCTCCCCCCCGGAACCAGAACAGGGCCTGAAGCCAACCTGCACTTTTGCGGCCAGCTCCCAAAAAAGCGAGTTGTAAAATGGAGCTTCAGGGCACTGCAATTCACAAACCTGCAGAGTTATAAATGATAACTCTCGTCCACAAATATATTGAGGGAAGGCAAAGAAGAGGATTTGAAATCAAGGCAGAATTGCAGGAAACAGATTTCAGGAGGTAGATTCGAATCGCCTTTAAAGCACATGAAAAGCGGCAAAACGTTGACAATGATGCCCTTGGCCAAAAAGGGCGTATGCGTTTTTTCCTGAATATATTCAGGAAAAAACGCATACGCCCTTTTTGGCCAACCAAGCAACCTGGAAAGGCAAATCAGCGCTACAAAGAAGACTCGCTACCCATCGGTCAAAAGGGCCATGCTGAAAAAAGTCTCAAAACCAGAAATGCAGGACAGGCCATGGAGAAATGGGAGCCTTGCTACACTGATGGGCGGGATGTAAATTGCCAACAGCCACTCTGGAGAAGTGTACGGTGTGTCCTGAAACATCTAAAAAACACAGCTTAGAGAGCATAGGGCACTTCCACTCATGGGGGTATAAATTGGGAAAATGAAAAATCAGCAAGACACAAGCACCCCAAAGTTTAGGGCTGCTCTGTTGACAAGGACCTCCACTTCATTCCACCTTCAATATCCCAGGAAAGAGAAAAATGGATAAAGAAGTTGTGGTCCTTATGTACAATGGAATATCACTCAGCCATGAAATCAATGTCATAAGGCTAGTAGCAGCATGATGAGTGGATTTAGGTATGACGATTCTAAGTGAAATAAGTCACACAGAAAAGGACACTTCTCATAAGGTATCACTTATAGAGGGAATGTCAAAACCGTTACACTTGAACTGAATTACAAAACAGAACAGAGTCACACATGCAGAAAACACACTATGGCTGCTTAACGGGAAAGGTGAGGTGGGGTGATACATAAAACAAGTGTTTCAAATTAGCTCAGATACCGTTCCATAAACCCAATATGTAATAGACAAGACCTACTCCTCGCTCAGAGAACTGGACTCAACACGCCCTATTCACCGCACAAGAATATATCTGACTAGTAATAATCTTAAAACCTATGTATTGATATCTCTCTGTTAGTGTGTCAAGTGGGTGTAAAGCGGCATAAACACAGCAGTGAAAAGCAGCTAAACCCCATTATAAAAATAAATTATTTCGAAAATCCCATGAAACAAAGACAGTGAAAGAGAGAGAAATTCTTACACAATGCGTTCAGGGGCTGTGATGCAACCTGGATTGACCATATCTAGACCCACAGCTGGATGAGACATAAGGGTGGACACTCTTGGGTCTGATAGGTTTGGTGAGGTTGGGTGAGCAAACGCAGACCCTTTAAAGTAATACTGCGTGGTACCCATCGCATGAGTCGCAAATCTCCAGGTTCAAGGGCATCTTCCTACATCGAAAACATGCATGAGAAAACAAAAAGATGGTACACCATGTGATGGGGAAAGGTTTCTAAAACGCACCTCATTTCTCTTCTCCTTGTGCCCGGGTTCGCCATTCCAGCCGCTCTACTAACAATCTCCCTACTTGAAGCATCAGCACCTTTAACCTCCTGTTCCGTACAGGTTGCAATTTGTCCTGAGGATGAACGGGTAGACGGGGAACCAGTGAGATACTAGCTCTTGGTGTTGGGACAGGCACAGGTCACTCTATTTTCCCATCAGGAAGAAGAATTAACCACAGGCTCATCCTCCCCCCCGGAACCAGAACAGGGCCTGAAGCCATCCTGCGCTTTTGCGGCCAGCTCCCAAAAAAGCGAGTTGTAAAATGGAGCTTCAGGGCACTGCAATTCACAAACCTGCAGAGTTATAAATGATAACTCTCGTCCACAAATATATTGAGGGAAGGCAAAGAAGAGGATTTGAAATCAAGGCAGAATTGCAGGAAACAGATTTCAGGAGGTAGATTCGAATCGCCTTTAAAGCACATGAAAAGCGGCAAAACGTTGACAATGATGCCCTTGGCCAAAAAGGGCGTATGCGTTTTTTCCTGAATATATTCAGGAAAAAACGCATACGCCCTTTTTGGCCAACCAAGCAACCTGGAAAGGCAAATCAGCGCTACAAAGAAGACTCGCTACCCATCGGTCAAAAGGGCCATGCTGAAAAAAGTGTCAAAACCAGAAATGCAGGACAGGCCATGGAGAAATGGGAGCCTTGCTACACTGATGGGCGGGATGTAAATTGCCAACAGCCACTCTGGAGAAGTGTACGGTGTGTCCTGAAACATCTAAAAAACACAGCTTAGTGAGCATAGGGCACTTCCACTCATGGGGGTATAAATTGGGAAAATGAAAAATCAGCAAGACACAAGCACCCCAAAGTTTAGGGCTGCTCTGTTGACAAGGACCTCCACTTCATTCCACCTTCAATATCCCAGGAAAGAGAAAAATGGATAAAGAAGTTGTGGTCCTTATGTACAATGGAATATCACTCAGCCATGAAATCAATGTCATAAGGCTAGTAGCAGCATGATGAGTGGATTTAGGTATGACGATTCTAAGTGAAATAAGTCACACAGAAAAGGACACTTCTCATAAGGTATCACTTATAGAGGGAATGTCAAAACCGTTACACTTGAACTGAATTACAAAACAGAACAGAGTCACACATGCAGAAAACACTATGGCTGCTTAACGGGAAAGGTGAGGTGGGGTGATACATAAAACAAGGGTTTCAAATTAGCTCAGATACCGTTCCATAAACCCAATATGTAATAGACAAGACCTACTCCTTGCTCAGAGAACTGGACTCAACACGCCCTATTCACCGCACAAGAATATATCTGACTAGTAATAATCTTAAAACCTATGTATTGATATCTCTCTGTTAGTGTGTCAAGTGGGTGTAAAGCGGCATAAATACAGCAGTGAAAAGCAGCTAAACCCCATTATAAAAATAAATTACTTCGAAAAACCCATGAAACAAAGACAGTGAAAGAGAGAGAAATTCTTACACAATGCGTTCAGGGGCTGTGATGCAACCTGGATTGACCATATCTAGACCCACAGCTGGATGAGACATAAGGGTGGACACTCTTGGGGCTGAGAGGTTTGGTGAGGTTGGGTGAGCAAACGCAGACCCTTTAAAGTAATACTGCGTGGTACCCATTGCATGGGTCGCAAATCTCCAGGTTCAAGGGCATCTTCCTACATCGAAAACATGCATGAGAAAACAAAAAGATGGTACACCATGTGATGGGGAAAGGTTTCTAAAACGCACCTCATTTCTCTTCTCCTTGTGCCCGGGTTCGCCATTCCAGCCGCTTTACTAACAATCTCCCTACTTGGAGCATCAGCACCTTTAACCTCCTGTTCCGTACAGGTTGCAATTTGTCCTGAGGATGAACGGGAAGACGGGGAACCAGGGAGAGACTAGCTCTTGGTGTTGGGACAGGCACAGGTCACTCTATTTTCCCATCAGGAAGAAGAATTAACCACAGGCTCATCCTCCCCCCCGGAACCAGAACAGGGCGTGAAGCCAACCTGCACTTTTGCGGCCAGCTCCCAAAAAAGCGAGTTGTAAAATGGAGCTTCAGGGCACTGCAATTCACAAACCTGCAGAGTTATAAATGATAACTCTCGTCCACAAATATATTGAGGGAAGGCAAAGAAGAGGATTTGAAATCAAGGCAGAATTGCAGGAAACAGATTTCAGGAGGTAGATTCGAATCGCCTTTAAAGCACATGAAAAGCGGCAAAACGTTGACAATGATGCCCTTGGCCAAAAAGGGCGTATGCGTTTTTTCCTGAATATATTCAGGAAAAAACGCATACGCCCTTTTTGGCCAACCAAGCAACCTGGAAAGGCAAATCAGCGCTACAAAGAAGACTCGCTACCCATCGGTCAAAAGGGCCATGCTGAAAAAAGTGTCAAAACCAGAAATGCAGGACAGGCCATGGAGAAATGGGAGCCTTGCTACACTGATGGGCGGGATGTAAATTGCCAACAGCCACTCTGGAGAAGTGTACGGTGTGTCCTGAAACATCTAAAAAACACAGCTTAGAGAGCATAGGGCACTTCCACTCATGGGGGTATAAATTGGGAAAATGAAAAATCAGCAAGACACAAGCACCCCAAAGTTTAGGGCTGCTCTGTTGACAAGGACCTCCACTTCATTCCACCTTCAATATCCCAGGAAAGAGAAAAATGGATAAAGAAGTTGTGGTCCTTATGTACAATGGAATATCACTCAGCCATGAAATCAATGTCATAAGGCTAGTAGCAGCATGATGAGTGGATTTAGGTATGACGATTCTAAGTGAAATAAGTCACACAGAAAAGGACACTTCTCATAAGGTATCACTTATAGAGGGAATGAAAAAACCGTTACACTTGAACTGAATTACAAAACAGAACAGAGTCACACATGCAGAAAACACACTATGGCTGCTTAACGGGAAAGGTGAGGTGGGGTGATACATAAAACAAGGGTTTCAAATTAGCTCAGATACCATTCCATAAACCCAATATGTAATAGACAAGACCTACTCCTTGCTCAGAGAACTGGACTCAACACGCCCTATTCACTGCACAAGAATATATCTGACTAGTAATAATCTTAAAACCTATGTATTGATATCTCTCTGTTAGTGTGTCAAGTGGGTGTAAAGCGGCATAAATACAGCAGTGAAAAGCAGCTAAACCCCATTATAAAAATAAATTACTTCGAAAAACCCATGAAACAAAGACAGTGAAAGAGAGAGAAATTCTTACACAATGCGTTCAGGGGCTGTGATGCAACCTGGATTGACCATATCTAGATCCACAGCTGGATGAGACATAAGGGTGGACACTCTTGGGGCTGAGAGGTTTGGTGAGGTTGGGTGAGCAAACGCAGACCCTTTAAAGTAATACTGCGTGGTACCCATTGCATGGGTCGCAAATCTCCAGGTTCAAGGGCATCTTCCTACATCGAAAACATGCATGAGAAAACAAAAAGATGGTGCACCATGTGATGGGGAAAGGTTTCTAAAACGCACCTCATTTCTCTTCTCCTTGTGCCCGGGTTCGCCATTCCAGCCGCTTTACTAACAATCTCCCTACTTGGAGCATCAGCACCTTTAACCTCCTGTTCCGTACAGGTTGCAATTTGTCCTGAGGATGAACGGGAACACGGGGAACCAGGGAGAGACTAGCTCTTGGTGTTGGGACAGGCACAGGTCACTCTATTTTCCCATCAGGAAGAAGAATTAACCACAGGCTCATCCTCCCCCCCGGAACCAGAACAGGGCGTGAAGCCAACCTGCACTTTTGCGGCCAGCTCCCAAAAAAGCGAGTTGTAAAATGGAGCTTCAGGGCACTGCAATTCACAAACCTGCAGAGTTATAAATGATAACTCTCGTCCACAAATATATTGAGGGAAGGCAAAGAAGAGGATTTGAAATCAAGGCAGAATTGCAGGAAACAGATTTCAGGAGGTAGATTCGAATCGCCTTTAAAGCACATGAAAAGCGGCAAAACGTTGACAATGATGCCCTTGGCCAAAAAGGGCGTATGCGTTTTTTCCTGAATATATTCAGGAAAAAACGCATACGCCCTTTTTGGCCAACCAAGCAACCTGGAAAGGCAAATCAGGGCTACAAAGAAGACTCGCTACCCATCGGTCAAAAGGGCCATGCTGAAAAAAGTCTCAAAACCAGAAATGCAGGACAGGCCATGGAGAAATGGGAGCCTTGCTACACTGATGGGCGGGATGTAAATTGCCAACAGCCACTCTGGAGAAGTGTACGGTGTGTCCTGAAACATCTAAAAAACACAGCTTAGAGAGCATAGGGCACTTCCACTCATGGGGGTATAAATTGGGAAAATGAAAAATCAGCAAGACACAAGCACCCCAAAGTTTAGGGCTGCTCTGTTGACAAGGACCTCCACTTCATTCCACCTTCAATATCCCAGGAAAGAGAAAAATGGATAAAGAAGTTGTGGTCCTTATGTACAATGGAATATCACTCAGCCATGAAATCAATGTCATAAGGCTAGTAGCAGCATGATGAGTGGATTTAGGTACGACGATTCTAAGTGAAATAAGTCACACAGAAAAGGACACTTCTCATAAGGTATCACTTATAGAGGGAATGTAAAAAGCGTTACACTTGAACTGAATTACAAAACAGAACAGAGTCACACATGCAGAAAACACACTATGGCTGCTTAACGGGAAAGGTGAGGTGGGGTGATACATAAAACAAGGGTTTCAAATTAGCTCAGATACCGTTCCATAAACCCAATATGTAATAGACAAGACCTACTCCTTGCTCAGAGAACTGGACTCAACACACCCTATTCACCGCACAAAAATATATCTGACTAGTAATAATCTTAAAACCTATGTATTGATATCTCTCTGTTAGTGTGTCAAGTGGGTGTAAAGCGGCATAAACACAGCAGTGAAAAGCAGCTAAACCCCATTATAAAAATAAATTACTTTTACAAACCCATGAAACAAAGACAATGAAAGAGAGAGAAATTCTTACACAATGCGTTCAGGGGCTGTGATGCAACCTGGATTGACCATATCTAGACCCACAGCTGGATGAGACATAAGGGTGGACACTCTTGGGGCTGAGAGGTTTGGTGAGGTTGGGTGAGCAAACGCAGACCCTTTAAAGTACTACTGCGTGGTACCCATCGCATGGGACCCAAATCTCCAGGTTCAAGGGCATCTTCCTACATCGAAAACATGCATGAGAAAACAAAAAGATGGTACACCATGTGATGGGGAAAGGTTTCTAAAACGCACCTCATTTCTCTTCTCCTTGTGCCCGGGTTCGCCATTCCAGCCGCTTTACTAACAATCTCCCTACTTGGAGCATCAGCACCTTTAACCTCCTGTTCTGTACAGGTTGCAATTTGTCCTGAGGATGAACGGGTACACGGGGAAGCAGTGAGAGACTAGCTCTTGGTGTTGGGACAGGCACAGGTCACTCTATTTTCCCATCAGGAAGAAGAATTAACCACAGGCTAATCATCGCCCCCGAAAGCAGAACAGGGCCTGAAGCCATCCTGCGCTTTTGCGGCCAGCTCCCAAAAAAGCGAGTTGTAAAATGGAGCTTCAGGGCACTGCAATTCACAAACCTGCAGAGTTATAAATGATAACTCTCGTCCACAAATGTATTGAGGGAAGGCAAAGAAGAGGATTTGAAATCAAGGCAGAATTGCAGGAAACAGATTTCAGGAGGTAGATTCGAATCGCCTTTAAAGCACATGAAAAGCGGCAAAACGTTGACAATGATGCCCTTGGCCAAAAAGGGCGTATGCGTTTTTTCCTGAATATATTCAGGAAAAAACGCATACGCCCTTTTTGGCCAAACAAGCAACCTGGAAAGGTAAATCAGGGCTACAAAGAAGACTCGCTACCCATCGGTCAAAAGGGCCATGCTGAATAAAGTCTCAAAACCAGAAATGCAGGACAGGCCATGGAGAAATGGGAGCCTTGCTACACTGATGGGCGGGATGTAAATTGCCAACAGCCACTCTGGAGAAGTGTACGGTGTGTCCTGAAACATCTAAAAAACACAGCTTAGAGAGCATAGGGCACTTCCACTCATGGGAGTATAAATTGGGAAAATGAAAAATCAGCAAGACACAAGCACCCCAAAGTTTAGGGCTGCTCTGTTGACAAGGACCTCCACTTCATTCCACCTTCAATATCCCAGGAAAGAGAAAAATGGATAAAGAAGTTGTGGTCCTTATGTACAATGGAATATCACTCAGCCATGAAATCAATGTCATAAGGCTAGTAGCAGCATGATGAGTGGATTTAGGTACGACGATTCTAAGTGAAATAAGTCACACAGAAAAGGACACTTCTCATAAGGTATCACTTATAGAGGGAATGTAAAAAGCGTTACACTTGAACTGAATTACAAAACAGAACAGAGTCACACATGCAGAAAACACACTATGGCTGCTTAACGGGAAAGGTGAGGTGGGGTGATACATAAAACAAGGGTTTCAAATTAGCTCAGATACCGTTCCATAAACCCAATATGTAATAGACAAGACCTACTCCTTGCTCAGAGAACTGGACTCAACACACCCTATTCACCGCACAAGAATATATCTGACTAGTAATAATCTTAAAACCTATGTATTGATATCTCTCTGTTAGTGTGTCAAGTGGGTGTAAAGCGGCATAAACACAGCAGTGAAAAGCAGCTAAACCCCATTATAAAAATAAATTATTTCGAAAATCCCATGAAACAAAGACAGTGAAAGAGAGAGAAATTCTTACACAATGCGTTCAGGGGCTGTGATGCAACCTGGATTGACCATATCTAGACCCACAGCTGGATGAGACATAAGGGTGGACACTCTTGGGTCTGATAGGTTTGGTGAGGTTGGGTGAGCAAACGCAGACCCTTTAAAGTAATACTGCGTGGTACCCATCGCATGGGTCCCGAATCTCCAGGCTCAAGGGCATCTTCCTACATCGAAAACATGCATGAGAAAACAAAAAGATGGTACACCATGTGATGGGGAAAGGTTTCTAAAACGCACCTCATTTCTCTTCTCCTTGTGCCCGGGTTCGCCATTCCAGCCGCTCTACTAACAATCTCCCTACTTGAAGCATCAGCACCTTTAACCTCCTGTTCCGTACAGGTTGCAATTTGTCCTGAGGATGAACGGGTAGACGGGGAACCAGTGAGATACTAGCTCTTGGTGTTGGGACAGGCAGAGGTCACTCTATTTTCCCATCAGGAAGAAGAATTAACCACAGGCTCATCCTCCCCCCCGGAACCAGAACAGGGCCTGAAGCCATCCTGCGCTTTTGCGGCCAGCTCCCAAAAAAGCGAGTTGTAAAATGGAGCTTCAGGGCACTGCAATTCACAAACCTGCAGAGTTATAAATGATAACTCTCGTCCACAAATATATTGAGGGAAGGCAAAGAAGAGGATTTGAAATCAAGGCAGAATTGCAGGAAACAGATTTCAGGAGGTAGATTCGAATCGCCTTTAAAGCACATGAAAAGCGGCAAAACGTTGACAATGATGCCCTTGGCCAAAAAGGGCGTATGCGTTTTTTCCTGAATATATTCAGGAAAAAACGCATACGCCCTTTTTGGCCAACCAAGCAACCTGGAAAGGCAAATCAGCGCTACAAAGAAGACTCGCTACCCATCGGTCAAAAGGGCCATGCTGAAAAAAGTCTCAAAACCAGAAATGCAGGACAGGCCATGGAGAAATGGGAGCCTTGCTACACTGATGGGCGGGATGTAAATTGCCAACAGCCACTCTGGAGAAGTGTACGGTGTGTCCTGAAACATCTAAAAAACACAGCTTAGAGAGCATAGGGCACTTCCACTCATGGGGGTATAAATTGGGAAAATGAAAAATCAGCAAGACACAAGCACCCCAAAGTTTAGGGCTGCTCTGTTGACAAGGACCTCCACTTCATTCCACCTTCAATATCCCAGGAAAGAGAAAAATGGATAAAGAAGTTGTGGTCCTTATGTACAATGGAATATCACTCAGCCATGAAATCAATGTCATAAGGCTAGTATCAGCATGATGAGTGGATTTAGGTATGACGATTCTAAGTGAAATAAGTCACACAGAAAAGGACACTTCTCATAAGGTATCACTTATAGAGGGAATGAAAAAACCGTTACACTTGAACTGAATTACAAAACAGAACAGAGTCACACATGCAGAAAACACACTATGGCTGCTTAACGGGAAAGGTGAGGTGGGGTGATACATAAAACAAGGGTTTCAAATTAGCTCAGATACCGTTCCATAAACCCAATATGTAATAGACAAGACCTACTCCTTGCTCAGAGAACTGGACTCAACACGCCCTATTCACCGCACAAGAATATATCTGACTAGTAATAATCTTAAAACCTATGTATTGATATCTCTCTGTTAGTGTGTCAAGTGGGTGTAAAGCGGCATAAATACAGCAGTGAAAAGCAGCTAAACCCCATTATAAAAATAAATTACTTCGAAAAACCCATGAAACAAAGACAGTGAAAGAGAGAGAAATTCTTACACAATGCGTTCAGGGGCTGTGATGCAACCTGGATTGACCATATCTAGATCCACAGCTGGATGAGACATAAGGGTGGACACTCTTGGGGCTGAGAGGTTTGGTGAGGTTGGGTGAGCAAACACAGACCCTTTAAAGTAATACTGCGTGGTACCCATCGCATGGGTCGCAAATCTCCAGGTTCAAGGGCATCTTCCTACTTCGAAAACATGCATGAGAAAACAAAAAGATGGTACACCATGTGATGGGGAAAGGTTTCTAAAACGCACCTCATTTCTCTTCTCCTTGTGCCCGGGTTCGCCATTCCAGCCGCTTTACTAACAATCTCCCTACTTGGAGCATCAGCACCTTTAACCTCCTGTTACGTACAGGTTGCAATTTGTCCTGAGGATGAACGGGTACACGGGGAACCAGGGAGAGACTAGCTCTTGGTGTTGGGACAGGCACAGGTCACTCTAATTTCCCATCAGTAAGAAGAATTAACCACAGGCTCATCCTCCCCCCCGGAACCAGAACAGGGCCTGAAGCCAACCTGCGCTTTTGCGGCCAGCTCCCAAAAAAGCGAGTTGTAAAATGGAGCTTCAGGGCACTGCAATTCACAAACCTGCAGAGTTATAAATGATAACTCTCGTCCACAAATATATTGAGGGAAGGCAAAGAAGAGGATTTGAAATCAAGGCAGAATTGCAGGAAACAGATTTCAGGAGGTAGATTCGAATCGCCTTTAAAGCACATGAAAAGCGGCAAAACGTTGACAATGATGCCCTTGGCCAAAAAGGGCGTATGCGTTTTTTCCTGAATATATTCAGGAAAAAACGCATACGCCCTTTTTGGCCAACCAAGCAACCTGGAAAGGCAAATCAGCGCTACAAAGAAGACTCGCTACCCATCGGTCAAAAGGGCCATGCTGAAAAAAGTGTCAAAACCAGAAATGCAGGACAGGCCATGGAGAAATGGGAGCCTTGCTACACTGATGGGCGGGATGTAAATTGCCAACAGCCACTCTGGAGAAGTGTACGGTGTGTCCTGAAACATCTAAAAAACACAGCTTAGAGAGCATAGGGCACTTCCACTCATGGGGGTATAAATTGGGAAAATGAAAAATCAGCAAGACACAAGCACCCCAAAGTTTAGGGCTGCTCTGTTGACAAGGACCTCCACTTCATTCCACCTTCAATATCCCAGGAAAGAGAAAAATGGATAAAGAAGTTGTGGTCCTTATGTACAGTGGAATATCACTCAGCCATGAAATCAATGTCATAAGGCTAGTAGCAGCATGATGAGTGGATTTAGGTATGACGATTCTAAGTGAAATAAGTCACACAGAAAAGGACACTTCTCATAAGGTATCACTTATAGAGGGAATGAAAAAACCGTTACACTTGAACTGAATTACAAAACAGAACAGAGTCACACATGCAGAAAACACACTATGGCTGCTTAACGGGAAAGGTGAGGTGGGGTGATACATAAAACAAGGGTTTCAAATTAGCTCAGATACCGTTCCATAAACCCAATATGTAATAGACAAGACCTACTCCTTGCTCAGAGAACTGGACTCAACACGCCCTATTCACCGCACAAGAATATATCTGACTAGTAATAATCTTAAAACCTATGTATTGATATCTCTCTGTTAGTGTGTCAAGTGGGTGTAAAGCGGCATAAATACAGCAGTGAAAAGCAGCTAAACCCCATTATAAAAATAAATTACTTCGAAAAACCCATGAAACAAAGACAGTGAAAGAGAGAGAAATTCTTACACAATGCGTTCAGGGGCTGTGATGCAACCTGGATTGACCATATCTAGATCCACAGCTGGATGAGACATAAGGGTGGACACTCTTGGGGCTGAGAGGTTTGGTGAGGTTGGGTGAGCAAACGCAGACCCTTTAAAGTAATACTGCGTGGTACCCATTGCATGGGTCGCAAATCTCCAGGTTCAAGGGCATCTTCCTACATCGAAAACATGCATGAGAAAACAAAAAGATGGTACACCATGTGATGGGGAAAGGTTTCTAAAACGCACCTCATTTCTCTTCTCCTTGTGCCCGGGTTCGCCATTCCAGCCGCTTTACTAACAATCTCCCTACTTGGAGCATCAGCACCTTTAACCTCCTGTTCCGTACAGGTTGCAATTTGTCCTGAGGATGAACGGGAACACGGGGAACCAGGGAGAGACTAGCTCTTGGTGTTGGGACAGGCACAGGTCACTCTATTTTCCCATCAGGAAGAAGAATTAACCACAGGCTCATCCTCCCCCCCGGAACCAGAACAGGGCGTGAAGCCAACCTGCGCTTTTGCGGCCAGCTCCCAAAAAAGCGAGTTGTAAAATGGAGCTTCAGGGCACTGCAATTCACAAACCTGCAGAGTTATAAATGATAACTCTCGTCCACAAATATATTGAGGGAAGGCAAAGAAGAGGATTTGAAATCAAGGCAGAATTGCAGGAAACAGATTTCAGGAGGTAGATTCGAATCGCCTTTAAAGCACATGAAAAGCGGCAAAACGTTGACAATGATGCCCTTGGCCAAAAAGGGCGTATGCGTTTTTTCCTGAATATATTCAGGAAAAAACGCATACGCCCTTTTTGGCCAACCAAGCAACCTGGAAAGGCAAATCAGCGCTACAAAGAAGACTCGCTACCCATCGGTCAAAAGGGCCATGCTGAAAAAAGTCTCAAAACCAGAAATGCAGGACAGGCCATGGAGAAATGGGAGCCTTGCTACACTGATGGGCGGGATGTAAATTGCCAACAGCCACTCTGGAGAAGTGTACGGTGTGTCCTGAAACATCTAAAAAACATAGCTTAGAGAGCATAGGGCACTTCCACTCATGGGGGTATAAATTGGGAAAATGAAAAATCAGCAAGACACAAGCACCCCAAAGTTTAGGGCTGCTCTGTTGACAAGGACCTCCACTTCATTCCACCTTCTATATCCCAGGAAAGGGAAAAATGGATAAAGAAGTTGTGGTCCTTATGTACAATGGAATATCACTCAGCCATGAAATCAATGTCATAAGGCTAGTAGCAGCATGATGAGTGGATTTAGGTACGACGATTCTAAGTGAAATAAGTCACACAGAAAAGGACACTTCTCATAAGGTATCACTTATAGAGGGAATGTAAAAACCGTTACACTTGAACTGAATTACAAAACAGAACAGAGTCACACATGCAGAAAACACACTATGGCTGCTTAACGGGAAAGGTGAGGTGGGGTGATACATAAAACAAGGGTTTCAAATTAGCTCAGATACCGTTCCATAAACCCAATATGTAATAGACAAGACCTACTCCTTGCTCAGAGAACTGGACTCAACACGCCCTATTCACCGCACAAGAATATATCTGACTAGTAATAATCTTAAAACCTATGTATTGATATCTCTCTGTTAGTGTGTCAAGTGGGTGTAAAGCGGCATAAATACAGCAGTGAAAAGCAGCTAAACCCCATTATAAAAATGAATTACTTCGAAAAACCCATGAAACAAAGACATTGAAAGAGAGAGAAATTCTTACACAATGCGTTCAGGGGCTGTGATGCAACCTGGATTGACCATATCTAGATCCACAGCTGGATGAGACATAAGGGTGGACACTCTTGGGGCTGAGAGGTTTGGTGAGGTTGGGTGAGCAAACGCAGACCCTTTAAAGTAATACTGCGTGGTACCCATCGCATGGGTCGCAAATCTCCAGGTTCAAGGGCATCTTCCTACATCGAAAACATGCATGAGAAAACAAAAAGATGGTACACCATGTGATGGGGAAAGGTTTCTAAAACGCACCTCATTTCTCTTCTCCTTGTGCCCGGGTTCGCCATTCCAGCCGCTTTACTAACAATCTCCCTACTTGGAGCATCAGCACCTTTAACCTCCTGTTCCGTACAGGTTGCAATTTGTCCTGAGGATGAACGGGAACACGGGGAACCAGGGAGAGACTAGCTCTTGGTGTTGGGACAGGCACAGGTCACTCTATTTTCCCATCAGGAAGAAGAATTAACCACAGGCTCATCCTCCCCCCCGGAACCAGAACAGGGCGTGAAGCCAACCTGCACTTTTGCGGCCAGCTCCCAAAAAAGCGAGTTGTAAAATGGAGCTTCAGGGCACTGCAATTCACAAACCTGCAGAGTTATAAATGATAACTCTCGTCCACAAATATATTGAGGGAAGGCAAAGAAGAGGATTTGAAATCAAGGCAGAATTGCAGGAAACAGATTTCAGGAGGTAGATTCGAATCGCCTTTAAAGCACATGAAAAGCGGCAAAACGTTGACAATGATGCCCTTGGCCAAAAAGGGCGTATGCGTTTTTTCCTGAATATATTCAGGAAAAAACGCATACGCCCTTTTTGGCCAACCAAGCAACCTGGAAAGGCAAATCAGCGCTACAAAGAAGACTCGCTACCCATCGGTCAAAAGGGCCATGCTGAAAAAAGTCTCAAAACCAGAAATGCAGGACAGGCCATGGAGAAATGGGAGCCTTGCTACACTGATGGGCGGGATGTAAATTGCCAACAGCCACTCTGGAGAAGTGTACGGTGTGTCCTGAAACATCTAAAAAACACAGCTTAGAGAGCATAGGGCACTTCCACTCATGGGGGTATAAATTGGGAAAATGAAAAATCAGCAAGACACAAGCACCCCAAAGTTTAGGGCTGCTCTGTTGACAAGGACCTCCACTTCATTCCACCTTCAATATCCCAGGAAAGAGAAAAATGGATAAAGAAGTTGTGGTCCTTATGTACAATGGAATATCACTCAGCCATGAAATCAATGTCATAAGGCTAGTAGCAGCATGATGAGTGGATTTAGGTATGACGA
The DNA here is from genome assembly GCF_028023285.1 of Balaenoptera ricei. Classification (NCBI taxonomy): domain Eukaryota; kingdom Metazoa; phylum Chordata; class Mammalia; order Artiodactyla; family Balaenopteridae; genus Balaenoptera; species Balaenoptera ricei. Next base: position 1,270,671 of record NW_026777413.1, on the reverse strand, counting down.
TTCTAAGTGAAATAAGTCACACAGAAAAGGACACTTCTCATAAGGTATCACTTATAGAGGGAATGAAAAAACCGTTACACTTGAACTGAATTACAAAACAGAACAGAGTCACACATGCAGAAAACACACTATGGCTGCTTAACGGGAAAGGTGAGGTGGGGTGATACATAAAACAAGGGTTTCAAATTAGCTCAGATACCGTTCCATAAACCCAATATGTAATAGACAAGACCTACTCCTTGCTCAGAGAACTGGACTCAACACGCCCTATTCACCGCACAAGAATATATCTGACTAGTAATAATCTTAAAACCTATGTATTGATATCTCTCTGTTAGTGTGTCAAGTGGGTGTAAAGCGGCATAAATACAGCAGTGAAAAGCAGCTAAACCCCATTATAAAAATAAATTACTTCGAAAAACCCATGAAACAAAGACAGTGAAAGAGAGAGAAATTCTTACACAATGCGTTCAGGGGCTGTGATGCAACCTGGATTGACCATATCTAGATCCACAGCTGGATGAGACATAAGGGTGGACACTCTTGGGGCTGAGAGGTTTGGTGTGGTTGGGTGAGGAAACGCAGACCCTTTAAAGTAATACTGCGTGGTACCCATTGCATGGGTCGCAAATCTCCAGGTTCAAGGGCATCTTCCTACATCGAAAACATGCATGAGAAAACAAAAAGATGGTACACCATGTGATGGGGAAAGGTTTCTAAAACGCACCTCATTTCTCTTCTCCTTGTGCCCGGGTTCGCCATTCCAGCCGCTTTACTAACAATCTCCCTACTTGGAGCATCAGCACCTTTAACCTCCTGTTCCGTACAGGTTGCAATTTGTCCTCAGGATGAACGGGTACACGGGGAACCAGGGAGAGACTAGCTCTTGGTGTTGGGACAGGCACAGGTCACTCTATTTTCCCATCAGGAAGAAGAATTAACCACAGGCTCATCCTCCCCCCCGGAACCAGAACAGGGCGTGAAGCCAACCTGCGCTTTTGCGGCCAGCTCCCAAAAAAGCGAGTTGTAAAATGGAGCTTCAGGGCACTGCAATTCACAAACCTGCAGAGTTATAAATGATAACTCTCGTCCACAAATATATTGAGGGAAGGCAAAGAAGAGGATTTGAAATCAAGGCAGAATTGCAGGAAACAGATTTCAGGAGGTAGATTCGAATCGCCTTTAAAGCACATGAAAAGCGGCAAAACGTTGACAATGATGCCCTTGGCCAAAAAGGGCGTATGCGTTTTTTCCTGAATATATTCAGGAAAAAACGCATACGCCCTTTTTGGCCAACCAAGCAACCTGGAAAGGCAAATCAGCGCTACAAAGAAGACTCGCTACCCATCGGTCAAAAGGGCCATGCTGAAAAAAGTCTCAAAACCAGAAATGCAGGACAGGCCATGGAGAAATGGGAGCCTTGCTACACTGATGGGCGGGATGTAAATTGCCAACAGCCACTCTGGAGAAGTGTACGGTGTGTCCTGAAACATCTAAAAAACACAGCTTACAGAGCATAGGGCACTTCCACTCATGGGGGTATAAATTGGGAAAATGAAAAATCAGCAAGACACAAGCACCCCAAAGTTTAGGGCTGCTCTGTTGACAAGGACCTCCACTTCATTCCACCTTCAATATCCCAGGAAAGAGAAAAATGGATAAAGAAGTTGTGGTCCTTATGTACAATGGAATATCACTCAGCCATGAAATCAATGTCATAAGGCTAGTAGCAGCATGATGAGTGGATTTAGGTATGACGATTCTAAGTGAAATAAGTCACACAGAAAAGGACACTTCTCATAAGGTATCACTTATAGAGGGAATGAAAAAACCGTTACACTTGAACTGAATTACAAAACAGAACAGAGTCACACATGCAGAAAACACACTATGGCTGCTTAACGGGAAAGGTGAGGTGTGGTGATACATAAAACAAGGGTTTCAAATTAGCTCAGATACCGTTCCATAAACCCAATATGTAATAGACAAGACCTACTCCTTGCTCAGAGAACTGGACTCAACACGCCCTATTCACCGCACAAGAATATATCTGACTAGTAATAATCTTAAAACCTATGTATTGATATCTCTCTGTTAGTGTGTCAAGTGGGTGTAAAGCGGCATAAATACAGCAGTGAAAAGCAGCTAAACCCCATTATAAAAATAAATTACTTCGAAAAACCCATGAAACAAAGACAGTGAAAGAGAGAGAAATTCTTACACAATGCGTTCAGGGGCTGTGATGCAACCTGGATTGACCATATCTAGATCCACAGCTGGATGAGACATAAGGGTGGACACTCTTGGGGCTGAGAGGTTTGGTGAGGTTGGGTGAGCAAACGCAGACCCTTTAAAGTAATACTGCGTGGTACCCATTGCATGGGTCGCAAATCTCCAGGTTCAAGGGCATCTTCCTACATCGAAAACATGCATGAGAAAACAAAAAGATGGTACACCATGTGATGGGGAAAGGTTTCTAAAACGCACCTCATTTCTCTTCTCCTTGTGCCCGGGTTCGCCATTCCAGCCGCTTTACTAACAATCTCCCTACTTGGAGCATCAGCACCTTTAACCTCCTGTTCCGTACAGGTTGCAATTTGTCCTGAGGATGAACGGGTACACGGGGAACCAGGGAGAGACTAGCTCTTGGTGTTGGGACAGGCACAGGTCACTCTATTTTCCCATCAGGAAGAAGAATTAACCACAGGCTCATCCTCCCCCCCGGAACCAGAACAGGGCCTGAAGCCAACCTGCGCTTTTGCGGCCAGCTCCCAAAAAAGCGAGTTGTAAAATGGAGCTTCAGGGCACTGCAATTCACAAACCTGCAGAGTTATAAATGATAACTCTCGTCCACAAATATATTGAGGGAAGGCAAAGAAGAGGATTTGAAATCAAGGCGGAATTGCAGGAAACAGATTTCAGGAGGTAGATTCGAATCGCCTTTAAAGCACATGAAAAGCGGCAAAACGTTGACAATGATGCCCTTGGCCAAAAAGGGCGTATGCGTTTTTTCCTGAATATATTCAGGAAAAAACGCATACGCCCTTTTTGGCCAACCAAGCAACCTGGAAAGGCAAATCAGGGCTACAAAATAGACTCGCTACCCATCGGTCAAAAGGGCCATGCTGAAAAAAGTCTCAAAACCAGAAATGCAGGACAGGCCATGGAGAAATGGGAGCCTTGCTACACTGATGGGCGGGATGTAAATTGCCAACAGCCACTCTGGAGAAGTGTACGGTGTGTCCTGAAACATCTAAAAAACACAGCTTAGAGAGCATAGGGCACTTCCACTCATGGGGGTATAAATTGGGAAAATGAAAAATCAGCAAGACACAAGCACCCCAAAGTTTAGGGCTGCTCTGTTGACAAGGACCTCCACTTCATTTCACCTTCTATATCCCAGGAAAGGGAAAAATGGATAAAGAAGTTGTGGTCCTTATGTACAATGGAATATCACTCAGCCATGAAATCAATGTCATAAGGCTAGTAGCAGCATGATGAGTGGATTTAGGTATGACGATTCTAAGTGAAATAAGTCACACAGAAAAGGACACTTCTCATAAGGTATCACTTATAGAGGGAATGAAAAAACCGTTACACTTGAACTGAATTACAAAACAGAACAGAGTCACACATGCAGAAAACACACTATGGCTGCTTAACGGGAAAGGTGAGGTGGGGTGATACATAAAACAAGGGTTTCAAATTAGCTCAGATACCGTTCCATAAACCCAATATGTAATAGACAAGACCTACTCCTTGCTCAGAGAACTGGACTCAACACGCCCTATTCACCGCACAAGAATATATCTGACTAGTAATAATCTTAAAACCTATGTATTGATATCTCTCTGTTAGTGTGTCAAGTGGGTGTAAAGCGGCATAAATACAGCAGTGAAAAGCAGCTAAACCCCATTATAAAAATAAATTACTTCGAAAAACCCATGAAACAAAGACAGTGAAAGAGAGAGAAATTCTTACACAATGCGTTCAGGGGCTGTGATGCAACCTGGATTGACCATATCTAGATCCACAGCTGGATGAGACATAAGGGTGGACACTCTTGGGGCTGAGAGGTTTGGTGAGGTTGGGTGAGCAAACGCAGACCCTTTAAAGTAATACTGCGTGGTACCCATTGCATGGGTCGCAAATCTCCAGGTTCAAGGGCATCTTCCTACATCGAAAACATGCATGAGAAAACAAAAAGATGGTACACCATGTGATGGGGAAAGGTTTCTAAAACGCACCTCATTTCTCTTCTCATTGTGCCCGGGTTCGCCATTCCAGCCGCTTTACTAACAATCTCCCTACTTGGAGCATCAGCACCTTTAACCTCCTGTTCCGTACAGGTTGCAATTTGTCCTGAGGATGAACGGGTACACGGGGAACCAGGGAGAGACTAGCTCTTGGTGTTGGGACAGGCACAGGTCACTCTATTTTCCCATCAGGAAGAAGAATTAACCACAGGCTCATCCTCCCCCCCGGAACCAGAACAGGGCCTGAAGCCAACCTGCGCTTTTGCGGCCAGCTCCCAAAAAAGCGAGTTGTAAAATGGAGCTTCAGGGCACTGCAATTCACAAACCTGCAGAGTTATAAATGATAACTCTCGTCCACAAATATATTGAGGGAAGGCAAAGAAGAGGATTTGAAATCAAGGCAGAATTGCAGGAAACAGATTTCAGGAGGTAGATTCGAATCGCCTTTAAAGCACATGAAAAGCGGCAAAACGTTGACAATGATGCCCTTGGCCAAAAAGGGCGTATGCGTTTTTTCCTGAATATATTCAGGAAAAAACGCATACGCCCTTTTTGGCCAACCAAGCAACCTGGAAAGGCAAATCAGCGCTACAAAGAAGACTCGCTACCCATCGGTCAAAAGGGCCATGCTGAAAAAAGTCTCAAAACCAGAAATGCAGGACAGGCCATGGAGAAATGGGAGCCTTGCTACACTGATGGGCGGGATGTAAATTGCCAACAGCCACTCTGGAGAAGTGTACGGTGTGTCCTGAAACATCTAAAAAACACAGCTTACAGAGCATAGGGCACTTCCACTCATGGGGGTATAAATTGGGAAAATGAAAAATCAGCAAGACACAAGCACCCCAAAGTTTAGGGCTGCTCTGTTGACAAGGACCTCCACTTCATTCCACCTTCTATATCCCAGGAAAGGGAAAAATGGATAAAGAAGTTGTGGTCCTTATGTACAATGGAATATCACTCAGCCATGAAATCAATGTCATAAGGCTAGTAGCAGCATGATGAGTGGATTTAGGTATGACGATTCTAAGTGAAATAAGTCACACAGAAAAGGACACTTTTCATAAGGTATCACTTATAGAGGGAATGAAAAAACCGTTACACTTGAACTGAATTACAAAACAGAACAGAGTCACACATGCAGAAAACACACTATGGCTGCTTAACGGGAAAGGTGAGGTGGGGTGATACATAAAACAAGGGCTTCAAATTAGCTCAGATACCATTCCATAAACCCAATATGTAATAGACAAGACCTACTCCTTGCTCAGAGAACTGGACTCAACACGCCCTATTCACCGCACAAGAATATATCTGACTAGTCATAATCTTAAAACCTATGTATTGATATCTCTCTGTTAGTGTGTCAAGTGGGTGTAAAGCGGCATAAACACAGCAGTGAAAAGCAGCTAAACCCCATTATAAAAATAAATTACTTCGAAAAACCCATGAAACAAAGACAGTGAAAGAGAGAGAAATTCTTACACAATGCGTTCAGGGGCTGTGATGCAACCTGGATTGACCATATCTAGATCCACAGCTGGATGAGACATAAGGGTGGACACTCTTGGGGCTGAGAGGTTTGGTGAGGTTGGGTGAGCAAACGCAGACCCTTTAAAGTAATACTGCGTGGTACCCATTGCATGGGTCGCAAATCTCCAGGTTCAAGGGCATCTTCCTACATCGAAAACATGCATGAGAAAACAAAAAGATGGTACACCATGTGATGGGGAAAGGTTTCTAAAACGCACCTCATTTCTCTTCTCCTTGTGCCCGGGTTCGCCATTCCAGCCGCTTTACTAACAATCTCCCTACTTGGAGCATCAGCACCTTTAACCTCCTGTTCCGTACAGGTTGCAATTTGTCCTGAGGATGAACGGGTACACGGGGAACCAGGGAGAGACTAGCTCTTGGTGTTGGGACAGGCACAGGTCACTCTATTTTCCCATCAGGAAGAAGAATTAACCACAGGCTCATCCTCCCCCCCGGAACCAGAACAGGGCCTGAAGCCAACCTGCACTTTTGCGGCCAGCTCCCAAAAAAGCGAGTTGTAAAATGGAGCTTCAGGGCACTGCAATTCACAAACCTGCAGAGTTATAAATGATAACTCTCGTCCACAAATATATTGAGGGAAGGCAAAGAAGAGGATTTGAAATCAAGGCAGAATTGCAGGAAACAGATTTCAGGAGGTAGATTCGAATCGCCTTTAAAGCACATGAAAAGCGGCAAAACGTTGACAATGATGCCCTTGGCCAAAAAGGGCGTATGCGTTTTTTCCTGAATATATTCAGGAAAAAACGCATACGCCCTTTTTGGCCAACCAAGCAACCTGGAAAGGCAAATCAGCGCTACAAAGAAGACTCGCTACCCATCGGTCAAAAGGGCCATGCTGAAAAAAGTGTCAAAACCAGAAATGCAGGACAGGCCATGGAGAAATGGGAGCCTTGCTACACTGATGGGCGGGATGTAAATTGCCAACAGCCACTCTGGAGAAGTGTACGGTGTGTCCTGAAACATCTAAAAAACACAGCTTAGAGAGCATAGGGCACTTCCACTCATGGGGGTATAAATTGGGAAAATGAAAAATCAGCAAGACACAAGCACCCCAAAGTTTAGGGCTGCTCTGTTGACAAGGACCTCCACTTCATTCCACCTTCAATATCCCAGGAAAGAGAAAAATGGATAAAGAAGTTGTGGTCCTTATGTACAATGGAATATCACTCAGCCATGAAATCAATGTCATAAGGCTAGTAGCAGCATGATGAGTGGATTTAGGTATGACGATTCTAAGTGAAATAAGTCACACAGAAAAGGACACTTCTCATAAGGTATCACTTATAGAGGGAATGTCAAAACCGTTACACTTGAACTGAATTACAAAACAGAACAGAGTCACACATGCAGAAAACACTATGGCTGCTTAACGGGAAAGGTGAGGTGGGGTGATACATAAAACAAGGGTTTCAAATTAGCTCAGATACCGTTCCATAAACCCAATATGTAATAGACAAGACCTACTCCTTGCTCAGAGAACTGGACTCAACACGCCCTATTCACCGCACAAGAATATATCTGACTAGTAATAATCTTAAAACCTATGTATTGATATCTCTCTGTTAGTGTGTCAAGTGGGTGTAAAGCGGCATAAATACAGCAGTGAAAAGCAGCTAAACCCCATTATAAAAATAAATTACTTCGAAAAACCCATGAAACAAAGACAGTGAAAGAGAGAGAAATTCTTACACAATGCGTTCAGGGGCTGTGATGCAACCTGGATTGACCATATCTAGACCCACAGCTGGATGAGACATAAGGGTGGACACTCTTGGGTCTGATAGGTTTGGTGAGGTTGGGTGAGCAAACGCAGACCCTTTAAAGTAATACTGCGTGGTACCCATTGCATGGGTCGCAAATCTCCAGGTTCAAGGGCATCTTCCTACATCGAAAACATGCATGAGAAAACAAAAAGATGGTACACCATGTGATGGGGAAAGGTTTCTAAAACGCACCTCATTTCTCTTCTCCTTGTGCCCGGGTTCGCCATTCCAGCCGCTTTACTAACAATCTCCCTACTTGGAGCATCAGCACCTTTAACCTCCTGTTCCGTACAGGTTGCAATTTGTCCTGAGGATGAACGGGAAGACGGGGAACCAGGGAGAGACTAGCTCTTGGTGTTGGGACAGGCACAGGTCACTCTATTTTCCCATCAGGAAGAAGAATTAACCACAGGCTCATCCTCCCCCCCGGAACCAGAACAGGGCGTGAAGCCAACCTGCACTTTTGCGGCCAGCTCCCAAAAAAGCGAGTTGTAAAATGGAGCTTCAGGGCACTGCAATTCACAAACCTGCAGAGTTATAAATGATAACTCTCGTCCACAAATATATTGAGGGAAGGCAAAGAAGAGGATTTGAAATCAAGGCAGAATTGCAGGAAACAGATTTCAGGAGGTAGATTCGAATCGCCTTTAAAGCACATGAAAAGCGGCAAAACGTTGACAATGATGCCCTTGGCCAAAAAGGGCGTATGCGTTTTTTCCTGAATATATTCAGGAAAAAACGCATACGCCCTTTTTGGCCAACCAAGCAACCTGGAAAGGCAAATCAGCGCTACAAAGAAGACTCGCTACCCATCGGTCAAAAGGGCCATGCTGAAAAAAGTGTCAAAACCAGAAATGCAGGACAGGCCATGGAGAAATGGGAGCCTTGCTACACTGATGGGCGGGATGTAAATTGCCAACAGCCACTCTGGAGAAGTGTACGGTGTGTCCTGAAACATCTAAAAAACACAGCTTAGAGAGCATAGGGCACTTCCACTCATGGGGGTATAAATTGGGAAAATGAAAAATCAGCAAGACACAAGCACCCCAAAGTTTAGGGCTGCTCTGTTGACAAGGACCTCCACTTCATTCCACCTTCAATATCCCAGGAAAGAGAAAAATGGATAAAGAAGTTGTGGTCCTTATGTACAATGGAATATCACTCAGCCATGAAATCAATGTCATAAGGCTAGTAGCAGCATGATGAGTGGATTTAGGTATGACGATTCTAAGTGAAATAAGTCACACAGAAAAGGACACTTCTCATAAGGTATCACTTATAGAGGGAATGAAAAAACCGTTACACTTGAACTGAATTACAAAACAGAACAGAGTCACACATGCAGAAAACACACTATGGCTGCTTAACGGGAAAGGTGAGGTGGGGTGATACATAAAACAAGGGTTTCAAATTAGCTCAGATACCATTCCATAAACCCAATATGTAATAGACAAGACCTACTCCTTGCTCAGAGAACTGGACTCAACACGCCCTATTCACTGCACAAGAATATATCTGACTAGTAATAATCTTAAAACCTATGTATTGATATCTCTCTGTTAGTGTGTCAAGTGGGTGTAAAGCGGCATAAATACAGCAGTGAAAAGCAGCTAAACCCCATTATAAAAATAAATTACTTCGAAAAACCCATGAAACAAAGACAGTGAAAGAGAGAGAAATTCTTACACAATGCGTTCAGGGGCTGTGATGCAACCTGGATTGACCATATCTAGATCCACAGCTGGATGAGACATAAGGGTGGACACTCTTGGGGCTGAGAGGTTTGGTGAGGTTGGGTGAGCAAACGCAGACCCTTTAAAGTAATACTGCGTGGTACCCATTGCATGGGTCGCAAATCTCCAGGTTCAAGGGCATCTTCCTACATCGAAAACATGCATGAGAAAACAAAAAGATGGTACACCATGTGATGGGGAAAGGTTTCTAAAACGCACCTCATTTCTCTTCTCCTTGTGCCCGGGTTCGCCATTCCAGCCGCTTTACTAACAATCTCCCTACTTGGAGCATCAGCACCTTTAACCTCCTGTTCCGTACAGGTTGCAATTTGTCCTGAGGATGAACGGGAACACGGGGAACCAGGGAGAGACTAGCTCTTGGTGTTGGGACAGGCACAGGTCACTCTATTTTCCCATCAGGAAGAAGAATTAACCACAGGCTCATCCTCCCCCCCGGAACCAGAACAGGGCGTGAAGCCAACCTGCACTTTTGCGGCCAGCTCCCAAAAAAGCGAGTTGTAAAATGGAGCTTCAGGGCACTGCAATTCACAAACCTGCAGAGTTATAAATGATAACTCTCGTCCACAAATATATTGAGGGAAGGCAAAGAAGAGGATTTGAAATCAAGGCAGAATTGCAGGAAACAGATTTCAGGAGGTAGATTCGAATCGCCTTTAAAGCACATGAAAAGCGGCAAAACGTTGACAATGATGCCCTTGGCCAAAAAGGGCGTATGCGTTTTTTCCTGAATATATTCAGGAAAAAACGCATACGCCCTTTTTGGCCAACCAAGCAACCTTGAAAGGCAAATCAGGGCTACAAAGAAGACTCGCTACCCATCGGTCAAAAGGGCCATGCTGAAAAAAGTCTCAAAACCAGAAATGCAGGACAGGCCATGGAGAAATGGGAGCCTTGCTACACTGATGGGCGGGATGTAAATTGCCAACAGCCACTCTGGAGAAGTGTACGGTGTGTCCTGAAACATCTAAAAAACACAGCTTAGAGAGCATAGGGCACTTCCACTCATGGGGGTATAAATTGGGAAAATGAAAAATCAGCAAGACACAAGCACCCCAAAGTTTAGGGCTGCTCTGTTGACAAGGACCTCCACTTCATTCCACCTTCAATATCCCAGGAAAGAGAAAAATGGATAAAGAAGTTGTGGTCCTTATGTACAATGGAATATCACTCAGCCATGAAATCAATGTCATAAGGCTAGTAGCAGCATGATGAGTGGATTTAGGTACGACGATTCTAAGTGAAATAAGTCACACAGAAAAGGACACTTCTCATAAGGTATCACTTATAGAGGGAATGTAAAAAGCGTTACACTTGAACTGAATTACAAAACAGAACAGAGTCACACATGCAGAAAACACACTATGGCTGCTTAACGGGAAAGGTGAGGTGGGGTGATACATAAAACAAGGGTTTCAAATTAGCTCAGATACCGTTCCATAAACCCAATATGTAATAGACAAGACCTACTCCTTGCTCAGAGAACTGGACTCAACACACCCTATTCACCGCACAAAAATATATCTGACTAGTAATAATCTTAAAACCTATGTATTGATATCTCTCTGTTAGTGTGTCAAGTGGGTGTAAAGCGGCATAAACACAGCAGTGAAAAGCAGCTAAACCCCATTATAAAAATAAATTACTTTTACAAACCCATGAAACAAAGACAATGAAAGAGAGAGAAATTCTTACACAATGCGTTCAGGGGCTGTGATGCAACCTGGATTGACCATATCTAGACCCACAGCTGGATGAGACATAAGGGTGGACACTCTTGGGGCTGAGAGGTTTGGTGAGGTTGGGTGAGCAAACGCAGACCCTTTAAAGTACTACTGCGTGGTACCCATCGCATGGGACCCAAATCTCCAGGTTCAAGGGCATCTTCCTACATCGAAAACATGCATGAGAAAACAAAAAGATGGTACACCATGTGATGGGGAAAGGTTTCTAAAACGCACCTCATTTCTCTTCTCCTTGTGCCCGGGTTCGCCATTCCAGCCGCTTTACTAACAATCTCCCTACTTGGAGCATCAGCACCTTTAACCTCCTGTTCTGTACAGGTTGCAATTTGTCCTGAGGATGAACGGGTACACGGGGAAGCAGTGAGAGACTAGCTCTTGGTGTTGGGACAGGCACAGGTCACTCTATTTTCCCATCAGGAAGAAGAATTAACCACAGGCTAATCATCGCCCCCGAAAGCAGAACAGGGCCTGAAGCCATCCTGCGCTTTTGCGGCCAGCTCCCAAAAAAGCGAGTTGTAAAATGGAGCTTCAGGGCACTGCAATTCACAAACCTGCAGAGTTATAAATGATAACTCTCGTCCACAAATGTATTGAGGGAAGGCAAAGAAGAGGATTTGAAATCAAGGCAGAATTGCAGGAAACAGATTTCAGGAGGTAGATTCGAATCGCCTTTAAAGCACATGAAAAGCGGCAAAACGTTGACAATGATGCCCTTGGCCAAAAAGGGCGTATGCGTTTTTTCCTGAATATATTCAGGAAAAAACGCATACGCCCTTTTTGGCCAAACAAGCAACCTGGAAAGGTAAATCAGGGCTACAAAGAAGACTCGCTACCCATCGGTCAAAAGGGCCATGCTGAATAAAGTCTCAAAACCAGAAATGCAGGACAGGCCATGGAGAAATGGGAGCCTTGCTACACTGATGGGCGGGATGTAAATTGCCAACAGCCACTCTGGAGAAGTGTACGGTGTGTCCTGAAACATCTAAAAAACACAGCTTAGAGAGCATAGGGCACTTCCACTCATGGGAGTATAAATTGGGAAAATGAAAAATCAGCAAGACACAAGCACCCCAAAGTTTAGGGCTGCTCTGTTGACAAGGACCTCCACTTCATTCCACCTTCAATATCCCAGGAAAGAGAAAAATGGATAAAGAAGTTGTGGTCCTTATGTACAATGGAATATCACTCAGCCATGAAATCAATGTCATAAGGCTAGTAGCAGCATGATGAGTGGATTTAGGTACGACGATTCTAAGTGAAATAAGTCACACAGAAAAGGACACTTCTCATAAGGTATCACTTATAGAGGGAATGTAAAAAGCGTTACACTTGAACTGAATTACAAAACAGAACAGAGTCACACATGCAGAAAACACACTATGGCTGCTTAACGGGAAAGGTGAGGTGGGGTGATACATAAAACAAGGGTTTCAAATTAGCTCAGATACCGTTCCATAAACCCAATATGTAATAGACAAGACCTACTCCTTGCTCAGAGAACTGGACTCAACACACCCTATTCAGCGCACAAATATATATCTGACTAGTAATAATCTTAAAACCTATGTATTGATATCTCTCTGTTAGTGTGTCAAATGGGTGTAAAGCGGCATAAACACAGCAGTGAAAAGCAGCTAAACCCCATTATAAAAATAAATTACTTCGAAAAACCCATGAAACAAAGACAGTGAAAGAGAGAGAAATTCTTACACAATGCGTTCAGGGGCTGTGATGCAACCTGGATTGACCATATCTAGACCCACAGCTGGATGAGACATAAGGGTGGACACTCTTGGGGCTGAGAGGTTTGGTGAGGTTGGGTGAGCAAACGCAGACCCTTTAAAGTAATACTGCGTGGTACCCATCGCATGGGTCCCAAATCTCCAGGTTCAAGGGCATCTTCCTACATCGAAAACATGCATGAGAAAACAAAAAGATGGCACACCATGTGATGGGGAAAGGTTTCTAAAACGCACCTCATTTCTCTTCTCCTTGTGCCCGGGTTCGCCATTCCAGCCGCTTTACTAATAATCTCCCTACTTGGAGCATCAGCACCTTTAACCTCCTGTTCCGTACATGTTGCAATTTGTCCTGAGGATGAACGGGTAGACGGGGAACCAGTGAGAGACTAGCTCTTGGTGTTGGGACAGGCACAGGTCACTCTATTTTCCCATCAGGAAGAAGAATTAACCACAGGCTCATCATCCCGCCCGGAACCAGAACAGGGCCTGAAGCCATCCTGCGCTTTTGCGGCCAGCTCCCAAAAAAGCGAGTTGTAAAATGGAGCTTCAGGGCACTGCAATTCACAAACCTGCAGAGTTATAAATGATAACTCTCGTCCACAAATATATTGAGGGAAGGCAAAGAAGAGGATTTGAAATCAAGGCAGAATTGCAGGAAACAGATTTCAGGAGGTAGATTCGAATCGCCTTTAAAGCACATGAAAAGCGGCAAAACGTTGACAATGATGCCCTTGGCCAAAAAGGGCGTATGCGTTTTTTCCTGAATATATTCAGGAAAAAACGCATACGCCCTTTTTGGCCAACCAAGCAACCTGGAAAGGCAAATCAGCGCTACAAAGAAGACTCGCTACCCATCGGTCAAAAGGGCCATGCTGAAAAAAGTCTCAAAACCAGAAATGCAGGACAGGCCATGGAGAAATGGGAGCCTTGCTACACTGATGGGCGGGATGTAAATTGCCAACAGCCACTCTGGAGAAGTGTACGGTGTGTCCTGAAACATCTAAAAAACACAGCTTAGAGAGCATAGGGCACTTCCACTCATGGGGGTATAAATTGGGAAAATGAAAAATCAGCAAGACACAAGCACCCCAAAGTTTAGGGCTGCTCTGTTGACAAGGACCTCCACTTCATTCCACCTTCAATATCCCAGGAAAGAGAAAAATGGATAAAGAAGTTGTGGTCCTTATGTACAATGCAATATCACTCAGCCATGAAATCAATGTCATAAGGCTAGTAGCAGCATGATGAGTGGATTTAGGTACGACGATTCTAAGTGAAATAAGTCACACAGAAAAGGACACTTCTCATAAGGTATCACTTATAGAGGGAATGTCAAAACCGTTACACTTGAACTGAATTACAAAACAGAACAGAGTCACACATGCAGAAAACACACTATGGCTGCTTAACGGGAAAGGTGAGGTGGGGTGATACATAAAACAAGGGTTTCAAATTAGCTCAGATACCGTTCCATAAACCCAATATGTAATAGACAAGACCTACTCCTTGCTCAGAGAACTGGACTCAACACGCCCTATTCACCGCACAAGAATATATCTGACTAGTAATAATCTTAAAACCTATGTATTGATATCTCTCTGTTAGTGTGTCAAGTGGGTGTAAAGCGGCATAAACACAGCAGTGAAAAGCAGCTAAACCCCATTATAAAAATAAATTACTTTTACAAACCCATGAAACAAAGACAGTGAAAGAGAGAGAAATTCTTACACAATGCGTTCAGGGGCTGTGATGCAACCTGGATTGACCATATCTAGACCCACAGCTGGATGAGACATAAGGGTGGACACTCTTGGGGCTGAGAGGTTTGGTGAGGTTGGGTGAGCAAACGCAGACCCTTTAAAGTAATACTGCGTGGTACCCATCGCATGGGTCCCAAATCTCCAGGTTCAAGGGCATCTTCCTACATCGAAAACATGCATGAGAAAACAAAACGATGGTACACCATGTGATGGGGAAAGGTTTCTAAAACGCACCTCATTTCTCTTCTCCTTGTGCCTGGGTTCGCCATTCCAGCCTCTTTACTAACAATCTCCCTACTTGGAGCATCAGCACCTTTAACCTCCTGTTCCGTACATGTTGCAATTTGTCCTGAGGATGAACGGGTAGACGGGGAACCAGTGAGAGACTAGCTCTTGGTGTTGGGACAGGCACAGGTCACTCTATTTTCCCATCAGGAAGAAGAATTAACCACAGGCTCATCCTCCCCCCCGGAACCAGAACAGGGCCTGAAGCCATCCTGCGCTTTTGCGGCCAGCTCCCAAAAAAGCGAGTTGTAAATGGAGCTTCAGGGCACTGCAATTCACAAACCTGCAGAGTTATAAATGATAACTCTCGTCCACAAATATATTGAGGGAAGGCAAAGAAGAGGATTTGAAATCAAGGCAGAATTGCAGGAAACAGATTTCAGGAGGTAGATTTGAATCGCCTTTAAAGCACATGAAAAGCGGCAAAACGTTGACAATGATGCCCTTGGCCAAAAAGGGCGTATGCGTTTTTTCCTGAATATATTCAGGAAAAAACGCATACGCCCTTTTTGGCCAACCAAGCAACCTGGAAAGGCAAATCAGCGCTACAAAGAAGACTCGCTACCCATCGGTCAAAAGGGCCATGCTGAAAAAAGTCTCAAAACCAGAAATGCAGGACAGGCCATGGAGAAATGGGAGCCTTGCTACACTGATGGGCGGGATGTAAATTGCCAACAGCCACTCTGGAGAAGTGTACGGTGTGTCCGGAAACATCCAAAAAACACAGCTTAGAGAGCATAGGGCACTTCCACTCATGGGGGTATAAATTGGGAAAATGAAAAATCAGCAAGACACAAGCACCCCAAAGTTTAGGGCTGCTCTGTTGACCAGGACCTCCACTTCATTCCACCTTCAATATCCCAGGAAAGAGAAAAATGGATAAAGAAGTTGTGGTCCTTATGTACAATGGAATATCACTCAGCCATGAAATCAATGTCATAAGGCTAGTAGCAGCATGATGAGTGGATTTAGGTACGACGATTCTAAGTGAAATAAGTCACACAGAAAAGGACACTTCTCATAAGGTATCACTTATAGAGGGAATGTCAAAACCGTTACACTTGAACTGAATTACAAAACAGAACAGAGTCACACATGCAGAAAACACTATGGCTGCTTAACGGGAAAGGTGAGGTGGGGTGATACATAAAACAAGGGTTTCAAATTAGCTCAGATACCGTTCCATAAACCCAATATGTAATAGACAAGACCTACTCCTTGCTCAGAGAACTGGACTCAACACGCCCTATTCACCGCACAAGAATATATCTGACTAGTAATAATCTTAAAACCTATGTATTGATATCTCTCTGTTAGTGTGTCAAGTGGGTGTAAAGCGGCATAAACACAGCAGTGAAAAGCAGCTAAACCCCATTATAAAAATAAATTACTTTTACAAACCCATGAAACAAAGACAATGAAAGAGGGAGAAATTCTTACACAATGCGTTCAGGGGCTGTGATGCAACCTGGATTGACCATATCTAGACCCACAGCTGGATGAGACATAAGGGTGGACACTCTTGGGGCTGAGAGGTTTGGTGAGGTTGGGTGAGCAAACGCAGACCCTTTAAAGTAATACTGCGTGGTACCCATCGCATGGGTCCCAAATCTCCAGGTTCAAGGGCATCTTCCTACATCGAAAACATGCATGAGAAAACAAAAAGATGGTACACCATGTGATGGGGAAAGGTTTCTAAAACGCACCTCATTTCTCTTCTCCTTGTGCCCGGGTTCGCCATTCCAGCCGCTCTACTAACAATCTCCCTACTTGGAGCATCAGCACCTTTAACCTCCTGTTCCGTACAGGTTGCAATTTGTCCTGAGGATGAACGGGAAGACGGGGAACCAGGGAGAGACTAGCTCTTGGTGTTGGGACAGGCACAGGTCACTCTATTTTCCCATCAGGAAGAAGAATTAACCACAGGCTCATCCTCCCCCCCGGAACCAGAACAGGGCGTGAAGCCAACCTGCACTTTTGCGGCCAGCTCCCAAAAAAGCGAGTTGTAAAATGGAGCTTCAGGGCACTGCAATTCACAAACCTGCAGAGTTATAAATGATAACTCTCGTCCACAAATATATTGAGGGAAGGCAAAGAAGAGGATTTGAAATCAAGGCAGAATTGCAGGAAACAGATTTCAGGAGGTAGATTCGAATCGCCTTTAAAGCACATGAAAAGCGGCAAAACGTTGACAATGATGCCCTTGGCCAAAAAGGGCGTATGCGTTTTTTCCTGAATATATTCAGGAAAAAACGCATACGCCCTTTTTGGCCAACCAAGCAACCTGGAAAGGCAAATCAGCGCTACAAAGAAGACTCGCTACCCATCGGTCAAAAGGGCCATGCTGAAAAAAGTGTCAAAACCAGAAATGCAGGACAGGCCATGGAGAAATGGGAGCCTTGCTACACTGATGGGCGGGATGTAAATTGCCAACAGCCACTCTGGAGAAGTGTACGGTGTGTCCTGAAACATCTAAAAAACACAGCTTAGAGAGCATAGGGCACTTCCACTCATGGGGGTATAAATTGGGAAAATGAAAAATCAGCAAGACACAAGCACCCCAAAGTTTAGGGCTGCTCTGTTGACAAGGACCTCCACTTCATTCCACCTTCAATATCCCAGGAAAGAGAAAAATGGATAAAGAAGTTGTGGTCCTTATGTACAATGGAATATCACTCAGCCATGAAATCAATGTCATAAGGCTAGTAGCAGCATGATGAGTGGATTTAGGTATGACGATTCTAAGTGAAATAAGTCACACAGAAAAGGACACTTCTCATAAGGTATCACTTATAGAGGGAATGAAAAAACCGTTACACTTGAACTGAATTACAAAACAGAACAGAGTCACACATGCAGAAAACACACTATGGCTGCTTAACGGGAAAGGTGAGGTGGGGTGATACATAAAACAAGGGTTTCAAATTAGCTCAGATACCATTCCATAAACCCAATATGTAATAGACAAGACCTACTCCTTGCTCAGAGAACTGGACTCAACACGCCCTATTCACTGCACAAGAATATATCTGACTAGTAATAATCTTAAAACCTATGTATTGATATCTCTCTGTTAGTGTGTCAAGTGGGTGTAAAGCGGCATAAATACAGCAGTGAAAAGCAGCTAAACCCCATTATAAAAATAAATTACTTCGAAAAACCCATGAAACAAAGACAGTGAAAGAGAGAGAAATTCTTACACAATGCGTTCAGGGGCTGTGATGCAACCTGGATTGACCATATCTAGATCCACAGCTGGATGAGACATAAGGGTGGACACTCTTGGGGCTGAGAGGTTTGGTGAGGTTGGGTGAGCAAACGCAGACCCTTTAAAGTAATACTGCGTGGTACCCATTGCATGGGTCGCAAATCTCCAGGTTCAAGGGCATCTTCCTACATCGAAAACATGCATGAGAAAACAAAAAGATGGTACACCATGTGATGGGGAAAGGTTTCTAAAACGCACCTCATTTCTCTTCTCCTTGTGCCCGGGTTCGCCATTCCAGCCGCTTTACTAACAATCTCCCTACTTGGAGCATCAGCACCTTTAACCTCCTGTTCCGTACAGGTTGCAATTTGTCCTGAGGATGAACGGGAACACGGGGAACCAGGGAGAGACTAGCTCTTGGTGTTGGGACAGGCACAGGTCACTCTATTTTCCCATCAGGAAGAAGAATTAACCACAGGCTCATCCTCCCCCCCGGAACCAGAACAGGGCGTGAAGCCAACCTGCACTTTTGCGGCCAGCTCCCAAAAAAGCGAGTTGTAAAATGGAGCTTCAGGGCACTGCAATTCACAAACCTGCAGAGTTATAAATGATAACTCTCGTCCACAAATATATTGAGGGAAGGCAAAGAAGAGGATTTGAAATCAAGGCAGAATTGCAGGAAACAGATTTCAGGAGGTAGATTCGAATCGCCTTTAAAGCACATGAAAAGCGGCAAAACGTTGACAATGATGCCCTTGGCCAAAAAGGGCGTATGCGTTTTTTCCTGAATATATTCAGGAAAAAACGCATACGCCCTTTTTGGCCAACCAAGCAACCTGGAAAGGCAAATCAGGGCTACAAAGAAGACTCGCTACCCATCGGTCAAAAGGGCCATGCTGAAAAAAGTCTCAAAACCAGAAATGCAGGACAGGCCATGGAGAAATGGGAGCCTTGCTACACTGATGGGCGGGATGTAAATTGCCAACAGCCACTCTGGAGAAGTGTACGGTGTGTCCTGAAACATCTAAAAAACACAGCTTAGAGAGCATAGGGCACTTCCACTCATGGGGGTATAAATTGGGAAAATGAAAAATCAGCAAGACACAAGCACCCCAAAGTTTAGGGCTGCTCTGTTGACAAGGACCTCCACTTCATTCCACCTTCAATATCCCAGGAAAGAGAAAAATGGATAAAGAAGTTGTGGTCCTTATGTACAATGGAATATCACTCAGCCATGAAATCAATGTCATAAGGCTAGTAGCAGCATGATGAGTGGATTTAGGTACGACGATTCTAAGTGAAATAAGTCACACAGAAAAGGACACTTCTCATAAGGTATCACTTATAGAGGGAATGTAAAAAGCGTTACACTTGAACTGAATTACAAAACAGAACAGAGTCACACATGCAGAAAACACACTATGGCTGCTTAACGGGAAAGGTGAGGTGGGGTGATACATAAAACAAGGGTTTCAAATTAGCTCAGATACCGTTCCATAAACCCAATATGTAATAGACAAGACCTACTCCTTGCTCAGAGAACTGGACTCAACACACCCTATTCACCGCACAAAAATATATCTGACTAGTAATAATCTTAAAACCTATGTATTGATATCTCTCTGTTAGTGTGTCAAGTGCGTGTAAAGCGGCATAAACACAGCAGTGAAAAGCAGCTAAACCCCATTATAAAAATAAATTACTTTTACAAACCCATGAAACAAAGACAATGAAAGAGAGAGAAATTCTTACACAATGCGTTCAGGGGCTGTGATGCAACCTGGATTGACCATATCTAGACCCACAGCTGGATGAGACATAAGGGTGGACACTCTTGGGGCTGAGAGGTTTGGTGAGGTTGGGTGAGCAAACGCAGACCCTTTAAAGTACTACTGCGTGGTACCCATCGCATGGGACCCAAATCTCCAGGTTCAAGGGCATCTTCCTACATCGAAAACATGCATGAGAAAACAAAAAGATGGTACACCATGTGATGGGGAAAGGTTTCTAAAACGCACCTCATTTCTCTTCTCCTTGTGCCCGGGTTCGCCATTCCAGCCGCTTTACTAACAATCTCCCTACTTGGAGCATCAGCACCTTTAACCTCCTGTTCTGTACAGGTTGCAATTTGTCCTGAGGATGAACGGGTACACGGGGAAGCAGTGAGAGACTAGCTCTTGGTGTTGGGACAGGCACAGGTCACTCTATTTTCCCATCAGGAAGAAGAATTAACCACAGGCTAATCATCGCCCCCGAAAGCAGAACAGGGCCTGAAGCCATCCTGCGCTTTTGCGGCCAGCTCCCAAAAAAGCGAGTTGTAAAATGGAGCTTCAGGGCACTGCAATTCACAAACCTGCAGAGTTATAAATGATAACTCTCGTCCACAAATGTATTGAGGGAAGGCAAAGAAGAGGATTTGAAATCAAGGCAGAATTGCAGGAAACAGATTTCAGGAGGTAGATTCGAATCGCCTTTAAAGCACATGAAAAGCGGCAAAACGTTGACAATGATGCCCTTGGCCAAAAAGGGCGTATGCGTTTTTTCCTGAATATATTCAGGAAAAAACGCATAC
Organism: Balaenoptera ricei; assembly: GCF_028023285.1. NCBI lineage: Eukaryota > Metazoa > Chordata > Mammalia > Artiodactyla > Balaenopteridae > Balaenoptera > Balaenoptera ricei. The sequence continues at coordinate 1,250,035 of NW_026777413.1, read as the reverse complement.
GCCCTTTTTGGCCAAACAAGCAACCTGGAAAGGTAAATCAGGGCTACAAAGAAGACTCGCTACCCATCGGTCAAAAGGGCCATGCTGAATAAAGTCTCAAAACCAGAAATGCAGGACAGGCCATGGAGAAATGGGAGCCTTGCTACACTGATGGGCGGGATGTAAATTGCCAACAGCCACTCTGGAGAAGTGTACGGTGTGTCCTGAAACATCTAAAAAACACAGCTTAGAGAGCATAGGGCACTTCCACTCATGGGAGTATAAATTGGGAAAATGAAAAATCAGCAAGACACAAGCACCCCAAAGTTTAGGGCTGCTCTGTTGACAAGGACCTCCACTTCATTCCACCTTCAATATCCCAGGAAAGAGAAAAATGGATAAAGAAGTTGTGGTCCTTATGTACAATGGAATATCACTCAGCCATGAAATCAATGTCATAAGGCTAGTAGCAGCATGATGAGTGGATTTAGGTACGACGATTCTAAGTGAAATAAGTCACACAGAAAAGGACACTTCTCATAAGGTATCACTTATAGAGGGAATGTAAAAAGCGTTACACTTGAACTGAATTACAAAACAGAACAGAGTCACACATGCAGAAAACACACTATGGCTGCTTAACGGGAAAGGTGAGGTGGGGTGATACATAAAACAAGGGTTTCAAATTAGCTCAGATACCGTTCCATAAACCCAATATGTAATAGACAAGACCTACTCCTTGCTCAGAGAACTGGACTCAACACACCCTATTCACCGCACAAGAATATATCTGACTAGTAATAATCTTAAAACCTATGTATTGATATCTCTCTGTTAGTGTGTCAAGTGGGTGTAAAGCGGCATAAACACAGCAGTGAAAAGCAGCTAAACCCCATTATAAAAATAAATTATTTCGAAAATCCCATGAAACAAAGACAGTGAAAGAGAGAGAAATTCTTACACAATGCGTTCAGGGGCTGTGATGCAACCTGGATTGACCATATCTAGACCCACAGCTGGATGAGACATAAGGGTGGACACTCTTGGGTCTGATAGGTTTGGTGAGGTTGGGTGAGCAAACGCAGACCCTTTAAAGTAATACTGCGTGGTACCCATCGCATGGGTCCCGAATCTCCAGGCTCAAGGGCATCTTCCTACATCGAAAACATGCATGAGAAAACAAAAAGATGGTACACCATGTGATGGGGAAAGGTTTCTAAAACGCACCTCATTTCTCTTCTCCTTGTGCCCGGGTTCGCCATTCCAGCCGCTCTACTAACAATCTCCCTACTTGAAGCATCAGCACCTTTAACCTCCTGTTCCGTACAGGTTGCAATTTGTCCTGAGGATGAACGGGTAGACGGGGAACCAGTGAGATACTAGCTCTTGGTGTTGGGACAGGCAGAGGTCACTCTATTTTCCCATCAGGAAGAAGAATTAACCACAGGCTCATCCTCCCCCCCGGAACCAGAACAGGGCCTGAAGACATCCTGCGCTTTTGCGGCCAGCTCCCAAAAAAGCGAGTTGTAAAATGGAGCTTCAGGGCACTGCAATTCACAAACCTGCAGAGTTATAAATGATAACTCTCGTCCACAAATATATTGAGGGAAGGCAAAGAAGAGGATTTGAAATCAAGGCAGAATTGCAGGAAACAGATTTCAGGAGGTAGATTCGAATCGCCTTTAAAGCACATGAAAAGCGGCAAAACGTTGACAATGATGCCCTTGGCCAAAAAGGGCGTATGCGTTTTTTCCTGAATATATTCAGGAAAAAACGCATACGCCCTTTTTGGCCAACCAAGCAACCTGGAAAGGCAAATCAGCGCTACAAAGAAGACTCGCTACCCATCGGTCAAAAGGGCCATGCTGAAAAAAGTCTCAAAACCAGAAATGCAGGACAGGCCATGGAGAAATGGGAGCCTTGCTACACTGATGGGCGGGATGTAAATTGCCAACAGCCACTCTGGAGAAGTGTACGGTGTGTCCTGAAACATCTAAAAAACACAGCTTAGAGAGCATAGGGCACTTCCACTCATGGGGGTATAAATTGGGAAAATGAAAAATCAGCAAGACACAAGCACCCCAAAGTTTAGGGCTGCTCTGTTGACAAGGACCTCCACTTCATTCCACCTTCAATATCCCAGGAAAGAGAAAAATGGATAAAGAAGTTGTGGTCCTTATGTACAATGGAATATCACTCAGCCATGAAATCAATGTCATAAGGCTAGTATCAGCATGATGAGTGGATTTAGGTATGACGATTCTAAGTGAAATAAGTCACACAGAAAAGGACACTTCTCATAAGGTATCACTTATAGAGGGAATGAAAAAACCGTTACACTTGAACTGAATTACAAAACAGAACAGAGTCACACATGCAGAAAACACACTATGGCTGCTTAACGGGAAAGGTGAGGTGGGGTGATACATAAAACAAGGGTTTCAAATTAGCTCAGATACCGTTCCATAAACCCAATATGTAATAGACAAGACCTACTCCTTGCTCAGAGAACTGGACTCAACACGCCCTATTCACCGCACAAGAATATATCTGACTAGTAATAATCTTAAAACCTATGTATTGATATCTCTCTGTTAGTGTGTCAAGTGGGTGTAAAGCGGCATAAATACAGCAGTGAAAAGCAGCTAAACCCCATTATAAAAATAAATTACTTCGAAAAACCCATGAAACAAAGACAGTGAAAGAGAGAGAAATTCTTACACAATGCGTTCAGGGGCTGTGATGCAACCTGGATTGACCATATCTAGATCCACAGCTGGATGAGACATAAGGGTGGACACTCTTGGGGCTGAGAGGTTTGGTGAGGTTGGGTGAGCAAACGCAGACCCTTTAAAGTAATACTGCGTGGTACCCATCGCATGGGTCGCAAATCTCCAGGTTCAAGGGCATCTTCCTACTTCGAAAACATGCATGAGAAAACAAAAAGATGGTACACCATGTGATGGGGAAAGGTTTCTAAAACGCACCTCATTTCTCTTCTCCTTGTGCCCGGGTTCGCCATTCCAGCCGCTTTACTAACAATCTCCCTACTTGGAGCATCAGCACCTTTAACCTCCTGTTACGTACAGGTTGCAATTTGTCCTGAGGATGAACGGGTACACGGGGAACCAGGGAGAGACTAGCTCTTGGTGTTGGGACAGGCACAGGTCACTCTAATTTCCCATCAGGAAGAAGAATTAACCACAGGCTCATCCTCCCCCCCGGAACCAGAACAGGGCCTGAAGCCAACCTGCGCTTTTGCGGCCAGCTCCCAAAAAAGCGAGTTGTAAAATGGAGCTTCAGGGCACTGCAATTCACAAACCTGCAGAGTTATAAATGATAACTCTCGTCCACAAATATATTGAGGGAAGGCAAAGAAGAGGATTTGAAATCAAGGCAGAATTGCAGGAAACAGATTTCAGGAGGTAGATTCGAATCGCCTTTAAAGCACATGAAAAGCGGCAAAACGTTGACAATGATGCCCTTGGCCAAAAAGGGCGTATGCGTTTTTTCCTGAATATATTCAGGAAAAAACGCATACGCCCTTTTTGGCCAACCAAGCAACCTGGAAAGGCAAATCAGCGCTACAAAGAAGACTCGCTACCCATCGGTCAAAAGGGCCATGCTGAAAAAAGTGTCAAAACCAGAAATGCAGGACAGGCCATGGAGAAATGGGAGCCTTGCTACACTGATGGGCGGGATGTAAATTGCCAACAGCCACTCTGGAGAAGTGTACGGTGTGTCCTGAAACATCTAAAAAACACAGCTTAGAGAGCATAGGGCACTTCCACTCATGGGGGTATAAATTGGGAAAATGAAAAATCAGCAAGACACAAGCACCCCAAAGTTTAGGGCTGCTCTGTTGACAAGGACCTCCACTTCATTCCACCTTCAATATCCTAGGAAAGAGAAAAATGGATAAAGAAGTTGTGGTCCTTATGTACAATGGAATATCACTCAGCCATGAAATCAATGTCATAAGGCTAGTAGCAGCATGATGAGTGGATTTAGGTATGACGATTCTAAGTGAAATAAGTCACACAGAAAAGGACACTTCTCATAAGGTATCACTTATAGAGGGAATGAAAAAACCGTTACACTTGAACTGAATTACAAAACAGAACAGAGTCACACATGCAGAAAACACACTATGGCTGCTTAACGGGAAAGGTGAGGTGGGGTGATACATAAAACAAGGGTTTCAAATTAGCTCAGATACCGTTCCATAAACCCAATATGTAATAGACAAGACCTACTCCTTGCTCAGAGAACTGGACTCAACACGCCCTATTCACTGCACAAGAATATATCTGACTAGTAATAATCTTAAAACCTATGTATTGATATCTCTCTGTTAGTGTGTCAAGTGGGTGTAAAGCGGCATAAATACAGCAGTGAAAAGCAGCTAAACCCCATTATAAAAATAAATTACTTCGAAAAACCCATGAAACAAAGACAGTGAAAGAGAGAGAAATTCTTACACAATGCGTTCAGTGGCTGTGATGCAACCTGGATTGACCATATCTAGATCCACAGCTGGATGAGACATAAGGGTGGACACTCTTGGGGCTGAGAGGTTTGGTGAGGTTGGGTGAGCAAACGCAGACCCTTTAAAGTAATACTGCGTGGTACCCATCGCATGGGTCGCAAATCTCCAGGTTCAAGGGCATCTTCCTACATCGAAAACATGCATGAGAAAACAAAAAGATGGTACACCATGTGATGGGGAAAGGTTTCTAAAACGCACCTCATTTCTCTTCTCCTTGTGCCCGGGTTCGCCATTCCAGCCGCTTTACTAACAATCTCCCTACTTGGAGCATCAGCACCTTTAACCTCCTGTTCTGTACAGGTTGCAATTTGTCCTGAGGATGAACGGGTACACGGGGAACCAGGGAGAGACTAGCTCTTGGTGTTGGGACAGGCACAGGTCACTCTATTTTCCCATCAGGAAGAAGAATTAACCACAGGCTCATCCTCCCCCCTGGAACCAGAAGAGGGCCTGAAGCCAACCTGCGCTTTTGCGGCCAGCTCCCAAAAAAGCGAGTTGTAAAATGGAGCTTCAGGGCACTGCAATTCACAAACCTGCAGAGTTATAAATGATAACTCTCGTCCACAAATATATTGAGGGAAGGCAAAGAAGAGGATTTGAAATCAAGGCAGAATTGCAGGAAACAGATTTCAGGAGGTAGATTCGAATCGCCTTTAAAGCACATGAAAAGCGGCAAAACGTTGACAATGATGCCCTTGGCCAAAAAGGGCGTATGCGTTTTTTCCTGAATATATTCAGGAAAAAACGCATACGCCCTTTTTGGCCAACCAAGCAACCTGGAAAGGCAAATCAGCGCTACAAAGAAGACTCGCTACCCATCGCTACCCATCGGTCAAAAGGGCCATGCTGAAAAAAGTCTCAAAACCAGAAATGCAGGACAGGCCATGGAGAAATGGGAGCCTTGCTACACTGATGGGCGGGATGTAAATTGCCAACAGCCACTCTGGAGAAGTGTACGGTGTGTCCTGGAACATCTAAAAAACACAGCTTAGAGAGCATAGGGCACTTCCACTCATGGGTGTATAAATTGGGAAAATGAAAAATCAGCAAGACACAAGCACCCCAAAGTTTAGGGCTGCTCTGTTGACAAGGACCTCCACTTCATTCCACCTTCAATATCCCAGGAAAGAGAAAAATGGATAAAGAAGTTGTGGTCCTTATGTACAATGCAATATCACTCAGCCATGAAATCAATGTCATAAGGCTAGTAGCAGCATGATGAGTGGATTTAGGTATGACGATTCTAAGTGAAATAAGTCACACAGAAAAGGACACTTCTCATAAGGTATCACTTATAGAGGGAATGTCAAAACCGTTACACTTGAACTGAATTACAAAACAGAACAGAGTCACACATGCAGAAAACACACTATGGCTGCTTAACGGGAAAGGTGAGGTGGGGTGATACATAAAACAAGGGTTTCAAATTAGCTCAGATACCGTTCCATAAACCCAATATGTAATAGACAAGACCTACTCCTTGCTCAGAGAACTGGACTCAACACACCCTATTCAGCGCACAAGTATATATCTGACTAGTAATAATCTTAAAACCTATGTATTGATATCTCTCTGTTAGTGTGTCAAATGGGTGTAAAGCGGCATAAACACAGCAGTGAAAAGCAGCTAAACCCCATTATAAAAATAAATTACTTCGAAAAACCCATGAAACAAAGACAGTGAAAGAGAGAGAAATTCTTACACAATGCGTTCAGGGGCTGTGATGCAACCTGGATTGACCATATCTAGACCCACAGCTGGATTAGACATAAGGGTGGACACTCTTGGGGCTGAGAGGTTTGGTGAGGTTGGGTGAGCAAACGCAGACCCTTTAAAGTAATACTGCGTGGTACCCATCGCATGGGTCCCAAATCTCCAGGTTCAAGGGCATCTTCCTACATCGAAAACATGCATGAGAAAACAAAAAGATGGTACACCATGTGATGGGGAAAGGTTTCTAAAACGCACCTCATTTCTCTTCTCCTTGTGCCCGGGTTCGCCATTCCAGCCGCTTTACTAATAATCTCCCTACTTGGAGCATCAGCACCTTTAACCTCCTGTTCCGTACAGGTTGCAATTTCTCCTGAGGATGAACGGGTAGACGGGGAACTAGTGAGAGACTAGCTCTTGGTGTTGGGACAGGCACAGGTCACTCTATTTATCCATCAGGAAGAGGAATTAACCACGGGCTCATCCTCCCCCCTGGAACCAGAACAGGGCCTGAAGCCATCCTGCACTTTTGCGGCCAGCTCCCAAAAAAGCGAGTTGTAAAATGGAGCTTCAGGGCACTGCAATTCACAAACCTGCAGAGTTATAAATGATAACTCTCGTCCACAAATATATTGAGGGAAGGCAAAGAAGAGGATTTGAAATTAAGGCAGAATTGCAGGAAACAGATTTCAGGAGGTAGATTCGAATCGCCTTTAAAGCACATGAAAAGCGGCAAAACGTTGACAATGATGCCCTTGGCCAAAAAGGGCGTATGCGTTTTTTCCTGAATATATTCAGGAAAAAACGCATACGCCCTTTTTGGCCAACCAAGCAACCTGGAAAGGCAAATCAGCGCTACAAAGAAGACTCGCTACCCATCGGTCAAAAGGGCCATGCTGAAAAAAGTCTCAAAACCAGAAATGCAGGACAGGCCATGGAGAAATGGGAGCCTTGCTACACTGATGGGCGGGATGTAAATTGCCAACAGCCACTCTGGAGAAGTGTACGGTGTGTCCGGAAACATCTAAAAAACACAGCTTAGAGAGCATAGGGCACTTCCACTCATGGGGGTATAAATTGGGAAAATGAAAAATCAGCAAGACACAAGCACCCCAAAGTTTAGGGCTGCTCTGTTGACAAGGACCTCCACTTCATTCCACCTTCAATATCCCAGGAAAGAGAAAAATGGATAAAGAAGTTGTGGTCCTTATGTACAATGCAATATCACTCAGCCATGAAATCAATGTCATAAGGCTAGTAGCAGCATGATGAGTGGATTTAGGTACGACGATTCTAAGTGAAATAAGTCACACAGAAAAGGACACTTCTCATAAGGTATCACTTATAGAGGGAATGTAAAAAGCGTCACACTTGAACTGAATTACAAAACAGAACAGAGTCACACATGCAGAAAACACACTATGGCTGCTTAACGGGAAAGGTGAGGTGGGGTGATACATAAAACAAGGGTTTCAAATTAGCTCAGATACCGTTCCATAAACCCAATATGTAATAGACAAGACCTACTCCTTGCTCAGAGAACTGGACTCAACACGCCCTATTCACCGCACAAGAATATATCTGACTAGTAATAATCTTAAAACCTATGTATTGATATCTCTCTGTTAGTGTGTCAAGTGGGTGTAAAGCGGCATAAATACAGCAGTGAAAAGCAGCTAAACCCCATTATAAAAATAAATTACTTCGAAAAACCCATGAAACAAAGACAGTGAAAGAGAGAGAAATTCTTACACAATGCGTTCAGGGGCTGTGATGCAACCTGGATTGACCATATCTAGACCCACAGCTGGATGAGACATAAGGGTGGACACTCTTGGGGCTGAGAGGTTTGGTGAGGTTGGGTGAGCAAACGCAGACCCTTTAAAGTAATACTGCGTGGTACCCATCGCATGGGTCCCAAATCTCCAGGTTCAAGGGCATCTTCCTACATCGAAAACATGCATGAGAAAACAAAAAGATGGTACACCATGTGATGGGGAAAGGTTTCTAAAACGCACCTCATTTCTCTTCTCCTTGTGCCCGGGTTCGCCATTCCAGCCGCTTTAGTAACAATCTCCCTACTTGGAGCATCAGCACCTTTAACCTCCTGTTCCGTACATGTTGCAATTTGTCCTGAGGATGAACGGGTAGACGGGGAACCAGTGAGAGACTAGCTCTTGGTGTTGGGACAGGCAGAGGTCACTCTATTTTCCCATCAGGAAGAAGAATTAACCACAGGCTCATCCTCCCCCCCGGAACCAGAACAGGGCCTGAAGCCATCCTGCGCTTTTGCGGCCAGCTCCCAAAAAAGCGAGTTGTAAAATGGAGCTTCAGGGCACTGCAATTCACAAACCTGCAGAGTTATAAATGATAACTCTCGTCCACAAATATATTGAGGGAAGGCAAAGAAGAGGATTTGAAATCAAGGCAGAATTGCAGGAAACAGATTTCAGGAGGTAGATTCGAATCGCCTTTAAAGCACATGAAAAGCGGCAAAACGTTGACAATGATGCCCTTGGCCAAAAAGGGCGTATGCGTTTTTTCCTGAATATATTCAGGAAAAAACGCATACGCCCTTTTTGGCCAACCAAGCAACCTGGAAAGGCAAATCAGCGCTACAAAGAAGACTCACTACCCATCGGTCAAAAGGGCCATGCTGAAAAAAGTCTCAAAACCAGAAATGCAGGACAGGCCATGGAGAAATGGGAGCCTTGCTACACTGATGGGCGGGATGTAAATTGCCAACAGCCACTCTGGAGAAGTGTACGGTGTGTCCTGAAACATCTAAAAAACACAGCTTAGAGAGCATAGGGCACTTCCACTCATAGGGGTATAAATTGGGAAAATGAAAAATCAGCAAGACACAAGCACCCCAAAGTTTAGGGCTGCTCTGTTGACAAGGACCTCCACTTCATTCCACCTTCAATATCCCAGGAAAGAGAAAAATGGATAAAGAAGTTGTGGTCCTTATGTACAATGGAATATCACTCAGCCATGAAATCAATGTCATAAGGCTAGTAGCAGCATGATGAGTGGATTTAGGTACGACGATTCTAAGTGAAATAAGTCACACAGAAAAGGACACTTCTCATAAGGTATCACTTATAGAGGGAATGTCAAAACCGTTACACTTGAACTGAATTACAAAACAGAACAGAGTCACACATGCAGAAAACACACTATGGCTGCTTAACGGGAAAGGTGAGGTGGGGTGATACATAAAACAAGGGTTTCAAATTAGCTCAGATACCGTTCCATAAACCCAATATGTAATAGACAAGACCTACTCCTTGCTCAGAGAACTGGACTCAACACACCCTATTCAGCGCACAAGTATATATCTGACTAGTAATAATCTTAAAACCTATGTATTGATATCTCTCTGTTAGTGTGTCAAATGGGTGTAAAGCGGCATAAACACAGCAGTGAAAAGCAGCTAAACCCCATTATAAAAATAAATTACTTCGAAAAACCCATGAAACAAAGACAGTGAAAGAGAGAGAAATTCTTACACAATGCGTTCAGGGGCTGTGATGCAATCTGGATTGACCATATCTAGACCCACAGCTGGATGAGACATAAGGGTGGACACTCTTGGGGCTGAGAGGTTTGGTGAGGTTGGGTGAGCAAACGCAGACCCTTTAAAGTAATACTGCGTGGTACCCATCGCAAGGGTCCCAAATCTCCAGGTTCAAGGGCATCTTCCTACATCGAAAACATGCATGAGAAAACAAAAAGATGGTCCACCATGTGATGGGGAAAGGTTTCTAAAACGCACCTCATTTCTCTTCTCCTTGTGCCCGGGTTCGCCATTCCAGCCGCTTTACTAATAATCTCCCTACTTGGAGCATCAGCACCTTTAACCTCCTGTTCCGTACAGGTTGCAATTTCTCCTGAGGATGAACGGGTAGACGGGGAACTAGTGAGAGACTAGCTCTTGGTGTTGGGACAGGCACAGGTCACTCTATTTTCCCATCAGGAAGAAGAATTAACCACGGGCTCATCCTCCCCCCTGGAACCAGAACAGGGCCTGAAGCCATCCTGCGCTTTTGCGGCCAGCTCCCAAAAAAGCGAGTTGTAAAATGGAGCTTCAGGGCAGTGCAATTCACAAACCTGCAGAGTTATAAATGATAACTCTCGTCCACAAATATATTGAGGGAAGGCAAAGAAGAGGATTTGAAATCAAGGCAGAATTGCAGGAAACAGATTTCAGGAGGTAGATTCGAATCGCCTTTAAAGCACATGAAAAGGGGCAAAACGTTGACAATGATGCCCTTGGCCAAAAAGGGCGTATGCGTTTTTTCCTGAATATATTCAGGAAAAAACGCATACGCCCTTTTTGGCCAACCAAGCAACCTGGAAAGGCAAATCAGCGCTACAAAGAAGACTCGCTACCCATCGGTCAAAAGGGCCATGCTGAAAAAAGTCTCAAAACCAGAAATGCAGGACAGGCCATGGAGAAATGGGAGCCTTGCTACACTGATGGGCGGGATGTAAATTGCCAACAGCCACTCTGGAGAAGTGTACGGTGTGTCCTGAAACATCTAAAAAACACAGCTTAGAGAGCATAGGGCACTTCCACTCATGGGGGTATAAATTGGGAAAATGAAAAATCAGCAAGACACAAGCACCCCAAAGTTTAGGGCTGCTCTGTTGACAAGGACCTCCACTTCATTCCACCTTCAATATCCCAGGAAAGAGAAAAATGGATAAAGAAGTTGTGGTCCTTATGTACAATGGAATATCACTCAGCCATGAAATCAATGTCATAAGGCTAGTAGCAGCATGATGAGTGGATTTAGGTACGACGATTCTAAGTGAAATAAGTCACACAGAAAAACACACTTATTATAAGCTATCACTTATAGAGGGAATGTAAAAACCGTTACACTTGAACTGAATTACAAAACAGAACAGAGTCACACATGCAGAAAACACACTATGGCTGCTTAACGGGAAAGGTGAGGTGGGGTGATACATAAAACAAGGGTTTCAAATTAGCTCAGATACCGTTCCATAAACCCAATATGTAATAGACAAGACCTACTCCTTGCTCAGAGAACTGGACTCAACACGCCCTATTCACCGCACAAGAATATATCTGACTAGTAATAATCTTAAAACCTATGTATTGATATATCTCTGTTAGTGTGTCAAGTGGGTGTAAAGCGGCATAAACACAGCAGTGAAAAGCAGCTAAACCCCATTATAAAAATAAATTACTTTTACAAACCCATGAAACAAAGACAGTGAAAGAGAGCGAAATTCTTACACAATGCGTTCAGGGGCTGTGATGCAACCTGGATTGACCATATCTAGACCCACAGCTGGATGAGACATAAGGGTGGACACTCTTGGGGCTGAGAGGTTTGGTGAGGTTGGGTGAGCAAACGCAGACCCTTTAAAGTAATACTGCGTGGTACCCATCGCATGGGTCCCAAATCTCCAGGTTCAAGGGCATCTTCCTACATCGAAAACATGCATGAGAAAACAAAAAGATGGTACACCATGTGATGGGGAAAGGTTTCTAAAACGCACCTCATTTCTCTTCTCCTTGTGCCCGGCTTCACCATTCCAGACGCTTTACTAATAATCTCCCTACTTGGAGCATCAGCACCTTTAACCTCCTGTTCCGTACAGGTTGCAATTTGTCCTGAGGATGAACGGGTAGACGGGGAACCAGTGAGAGACTAGCTCTTGGTGTTGGGACAGGCAGAGGTCACTCTATTTTCCCATCAGGAAGAAGAATTAACCACAGGCTCATCCTCCCCCCCGGAACCAGAACAGGGCCTGAAGCCATCCTGCGCTTTTGCGGCCAGCTCCCAAAAAAGCGAGTTGTAAAATGGAGCTTCAGGGCACTGCAATTCACAAACCTGCAGAGTTATAAATGATAACTCTCGTCCACAAATATATTGAGGGAAGGCAAAGAAGAGGATTTGAAATCAAGGCAGAATTGCAGGAAACAGATTTCAGGAGGTAGATTCGAATCGCCTTTAAAGCACATGAAAAGCGGCAAAACGTTGACAATGATGCCCTTGGCCAAAAAGGGCGTATGCGTTTTTTCCTGAATATATTCAGGAAAAAACGCATACGCCCTTTTTGGCCAACCAAGCAACCAGGAAAGGCAAATCAGCGCTACAAAGAAGACTCGCTACCCATCGGTCAAAAGGGCCATGCTGAAAAAAGTCTCAAAACCAGAAATGCAGGACAGGCCATGGAGAAATGGGAGCCTTGCTACACTGATGGGCGGGATGTAAATTGCCAACAGCCACTCTGGAGAAGTGTACGGTGTGTCCGGAAACATCCAAAAAACACAGCTTAGAGAGCATAGGGCACTTCCACTCATGGGGGTATAAATTGGGAAAATGAAAAATCAGCAAGACACAAGCACCCCAAAGTTTAGGGCTGCTCTGTTGACCAGGACCTCCACTTCATTCCACCTTCAATATCCCAGGAAAGAGAAAAATGGATAAAGAAGTTGTGGTCCTTATGTACAATGGAATATCACTCAGCCATGAAATCAATGTCATAAGGCTAGTAGCAGCATGATGAGTGGATTTAGGTACGACGATTCTAAGTGAAATAAGTCACACAGAAAAGGACACTTCTCATAAGGTATCACTTATAGAGGGAATGTCAAAACCGTTACACTTGAACTGAATTACAAAACAGAACAGAGTCACACATGCAGAAAACACACTATGGCTGCTTAACGGGAAAGGTGAGGTGGGGTGATACATAAAACAAGCGTTTCAAATTAGCTCAGATACCGTTCCATAAACCCAATATGTAATAGACAAGACCTACTCCTTGCTCAGAGAACTGGACTCAACACACCCTATTCACCGCACAAGAATATATCTGACTAGTAATAATCTTAAAACCTATGTATTGATATCTCTCTGTTAGTGTGTCAAGTGGGTGTAAAGCGGCATAAACACAGCAGTGAAAAGCAGCTAAACCCCATTATAAAAATAAATTACTTTTACAAACCCATGAAACAAAGACAGTGGAAGAGAGAGAAATTCTTACACAATGCGTTCAGGGGCTGTGATGCAACCTGGATTGACCATATCTAGACCCACAGCTGGATGAGACATAAGGGTGGACACTCTTGGGGCTGAGAGGTTTGGTGAGGTTGGGTGAGCAAACGCAGACCCTTTAAAGTAATACTGCGTGGTACCCATCGCATGGGTCCCAAATCTCCAGGTTCAAGGGCATCTTCCTACATCGAAAACATGCATGAGAAAACAAAATGATGGTACACCATGTGATGGGGAAAGGTTTCTAAAACGCACCTCATTTCTCTTCTCCTTGTGCCCGGGTTTGCCATTCCAGCCGCTTTACTAACAATCTCCCTACTTGGAGCATCAGCACCTTTAACCTCCTGTTCCGTACAGGTTGCAATTTGTCCTGAGGATGAACGGGTAGACGGGGAACCAGTGAGAGACTAGCTCTTGGTGTTGGGACAGGCACAGGTCACTCTATTTTCCCATCAGGAAGAAGAATTAACCACAGGCTCATCCTCCCCCCCGGAACCAGAACAGGGCCTGAAGCCATCGTGCGCTTTTGCGGCCAGCTCCCAAAAAAGCGAGTTGTAAAATGGAGCTTCAGGGCACTGCAATTCACAAACCTGCAGAGTTATAAATGATAACTCTCGTCCACAAATATATTGAGGGAAGGCAAAGAAGAGGATTTGAAATCAAGGCAGAATTGCAGGAAACAGATTTCAGGAGGTAGATTCGAATCGCCTTTAAAGCACATGAAAAGCGGCAAAACGTTGACAATGATGCCCTTGGCCAAAAAGGGCGTATGCGTTTTTTCCTGAATATATTCAGGAAAAAACGCATACGCCCTTTTTGGCCAACCAAGCAACCTGGAAAGGCAAATCAGCGCTACAAAGAAGACTCGCTACCCATCGGTCAAAAGGGCCATGCTGAAAAAAGTCTCAAAACCAGAAATGCAGGACAGGCCATGGAGAAATGGGAGCCTTGCTACACTGATGGGCGGGATGTAAATTGCCAACAGCCACTCTGGAGAAGTGTACGGTGTGTCCTGAAACATCTAAAAAACACAGCTTAGAGAGCATAGGGCACTTCCACTCATGGGGGTATAAATTGGGAAAATGAAAAATCAGCAAGACACAAGCACCCCAAAGTTTAGGGCTGCTCTGTTGACAAGGACCTCCACTTCATTCCACCTTCAATATCCCAGGAAAGAGAAAAATGGATAAAGAAGTTGTGGTCCTTATGTACAATGCAATATCACTCAGCCATGAAATCAATGTCATAAGGCTAGTAGCAGCATGATGAGTGGATTTAGGTACGACGATTCTAAGTGAAATAAGTCACACAGAAAAGGACACTTCTCATAAGGTATCACTTATAGAGGGAATGTCAAAACCGTTACACTTGAACTGAATTACAAAACAGAACAGAGTCACACATGCAGAAAACACACTATGGCTGCTTAACGGGAAAGGTGAGGTGGGGTGATACATAAAACAAGGGTTTCAAATTAGCTCAGATACCGTTCCATAAACCCAATATGTAATAGACAAGACCTACTCCTTGCTCAGAGAACTGGACTCAACACGCCCTATTCACCGCACAAGAATATATCTGACTAGTAATAATCTTAAAACCTATGTATTGATATCTCTCTGTTAGTGTGTCAAGTGGGTGTAAAGCGGCATAAACACAGCAGTGAAAAGCAGCTAAACCCCATTATAAAAATAAATTACTTTTACAAACCCATGAAACAAAGACAGTGAAAGAGAGAGAAATTCTTACACAATGCGTTCAGGGGCTGTGATGCAACCTGGATTGACCATATCTAGACCCACAGCTGGATGAGACATAAGGGTGGACACTCTTGGGGCTGAGAGGTTTGGTGAGGTTGGGTGAGCAAACGCAGACCCTTTAAAGTAATACTGCGTGGTACCCATCGCATGGGTCCCAAATCTCCAGGTTTAAGGGCATCTTCCTACAGCGAAAACATGCATGAGAAAACAAAACGATGGTACACCATGTGATGGGGAAAGGTTTCTAAAACGCACCTCATTTCTCTTCTCCTTGTGCCTGGGTTCGCCATTCCAGCCTCTTTACTAACAATCTCCCTACTTGGAGCATCAGCACCTTTAACCTCCTGTTCCGTACATGTTGCAATTTGTCCTGAGGATGAACGGGTAGACGGGGAACCAGTGAGAGACTAGCTCTTGGTGTTGGGACAGGCACAGGTCACTCTATTTTCCCATCAGGAAGAAGAATTAACCACAGGCTCATCCTCCCCCCCGGAACCAGAACAGGGCCTGAAGCCATCCTGCGCTTTTGCGGCCAGCTCCCAAAAAAGCGAGTTGTAAAATGGAGCTTCAGGGCACTGCAATTCACAAACCTGCAGAGTTATAAATGATAACTCTCGTCCACAAATATATTGAGGGAAGGCAAAGAAGAGGATTTGAAATCAAGGCAGAATTGCAGGAAACAGATTTCAGGAGGTAGATTTGAATCGCCTTTAAAGCACATGAAAAGCGGCAAAACGTTGACAATGATGCCCTTGGCCAAAAAGGGCGTATGCGTTTTTTCCTGAATATATTCAGGAAAAAACGCATACGCCCTTTTTGGCCAACCAAGCAACCTGGAAAGGCAAATCAGCGCTACAAAGAAGACTCGCTACCCATCGGTCAAAAGGGCCATGCTGAAAAAAGTCTCAAAACCAGAAATGCAGGACAGGCCATGGAGAAATGGGAGCCTTGCTACACTGATGGGCGGGATGTAAATTGCCAACAGCCACTCTGGAGAAGTGTACGGTGTGTCCGGAAACATCCAAAAAACAGAGCTTAGAGAGCATAGGGCACTTCCACTCATGGGGGTATAAATTGGGAAAATGAAAAATCAGCAAGACACAAGCACCCCAAAGTTTAGGGCTGCTCTGTTGACCAGGACCTCCACTTCATTCCACCTTCAATATCCCAGGAAAGAGAAAAATGGATAAAGAAGTTGTGGTCCTTATGTACAATGGAATATCACTCAGCCATGAAATCAATGTCATAAGGCTAGTAGCAGCATGATGAGTGGATTTAGGTACGACGATTCTAAGTGAAATAAGTCACACAGAAAAGGACACTTCTCATAAGGTATCACTTATAGAGGGAATGTAAAAACCGTTACACTTGAACTGAATTACAAAACAGAACAGAGTCACACATGCAGAAAACACACTATGGCTGCTTAACGGGAAAGGTGAGGTGGGGTGATACATAAAACAAGGGTTTCAAATTAGCTCAGATACCGTTCCATAAACCCAATATGTAATAGACAAGACCTACTCCTTGCTCAGAGAACTGGACTCAACACGCCCTATTCACCGCACAAGAATATATCTGACTAGTAATAATCTTAAAACCTATGTATTGATATCTCTCTGTTAGTGTGTCAAGTGGGTGTAAAGCGGCATAAACACAGCAGTGAAAAGCAGCTAAACCCCATTATAAAAATAAATTACTTTTACAAACCCATGAAACAAAGACAGTGAAAGAGAGCGAAATTCTTACACAATGCGTTCAGGGGCTGTGATGCAACCTGGATTGACCATATCTAGACCCACAGCTGGATGAGACATAAGGGTGGACACTCTTGGGGCTGAGAGGTTTGGTGAGGTTGGGTGAGCAAACGCAGACCCTTTAAAGTAATACTGCGTGGTACCCATCGCATGGGTCCCAAATCTCCAGGTTCAAGGGCATCTTCCTACATCGAAAACATGCATGAGAAAACAAAAAGATGGTACACCATGTGATGGGGAAAGGTTTCTAAAACGCACCTCATTTCTCTTCTCCTTGTGCCCGGCTTCACCATTCCAGACGCTTTACTAATAATCTCCCTACTTGGAGCATCAGCACCTTTAACCTCCTGTTCCGTACAGGTTGCAATTTGTCCTGAGGATGAACGGGTAGACGGGGAACCAGTGAGAGACTACCTCTTGGTGTTGGGACAGGCACAGGTCACTCTATTTTCCCATCAGGAAGAAGAATTAACCACAGGCTCATCCTCCCCCCCGGAACCAGAACAGGGCCTGAAGCCATCCTGCGCTTTTGCGGCCAGCTCCCAAAAAAGCGAGTTGTAAAATGGAGCTTCAGGGCACTGCAATTCACAAACCTGCAGAGTTATAAATGATAACTCTCGTCCACAAATATATTGAGGGAAGGCAAAGAAGAGGATTTGAAATCAAGGCAGAATTGCAGGAAACAGATTTCAGGAGGTAGATTCGAATCGCCTTTAAAGCACATGAAAAGCGGCAAAACGTTGACAATGATGCCCTTGGCCAAAAAGGGCGTATGCGTTTTTTCCTGAATATATTCAGGAAAAAACGCATACGCCCTTTTTGGCCAACCAAGCAACCTGGAAAGGCAAATCAGCGCTACAAAGAAGACTCGCTACCCATCGGTCAAAAGGGCCATGCTGAAAAAAGTCTCAAAACCAGAAATGCAGGACAGGCCATGGAGAAATGGGAGCCTTGCTACACTGATGGGCGGGATGTAAATTCCCAACAGCCACTCTGGAGAAGTGTACGGTGTGTCCTGAAACATCTAAAAAACACAGCTTAGAGAGCATAGGGCACTTCCACTCATGGGGGTATAAATTGGGAAAATGAAAAATCAGCAAGACACAAGCACCCCAAAGTTTAGGGCTGCTCTGTTGACAAGGACCTCCACTTCATTCCACCTTCAATATCCCAGGAAAGAGAAAAATGGATAAAGAAGTTGTGGTCCTGATGTACAATGCAATATCACTCAGCCATGAAATCAATGTCATAAGGCTAGTAGCAGCATGATGAGTGGATTTAGGTACGACGATTCTAAGTGAAATAAGTCACACAGAAAAGGACACTTCTCATAAGGTATCACTGATAGAGGGAATGTAAAAACCGTTACACTTGAACTGAATTACAAAACAGAACAGAGTCACACATGCAGAAAACACACTATGGCTGCTTAACGGGAAAGGTGAGGTGGGGTGATACATAAAACAAGCGTTTCAAATTAGCTCAGATACCGTTCCATAAACCCAATATGTAATAGACAAGACCTACTCCTTGCTCAGAGAACTGGACTCAACACACCCTATTCACCGCACAAGAATATATCTGACTAGTAATAATCTTAAAACCTATGTATTGATATCTCTCTGTTAGTGTGTCAAGTGGGTGTAAAGCGGCATAAATACAGCAGTGAAAAGCAGCTAAACCCCATTATAAAAATAAATTACTTTTACAAACCCATGAAACAAAGACAGTGGAAGAGAGAGAAATTCTTACACAATGCGTTCAGGGGCTGTGATGCAACCTGGATTGACCATATCTAGACCCACAGCTGGATGAGACATAAGGGTGGACACTCTTGGGGCTGAGAGGTTTGGTGAGGTTGGGTGAGCAAACGCAGACCCTTTAAAGTAATACTGCGTGGTACCCATCGCATGGGTCCCAAATCTCCAGGTTCAAGGGCATCTTCCTACATCGAAAACATGCATGAGAAAACAAAATGATGGTACACCATGTGATGGGGAAAGGTTTCTAAAACGCACCTCATTTCTCTTCTCCTTGTGCCCGGGTTTGCCATTCCAGCCGCTTTACTAACAATCTCCCTACTTGGAGCATCAGCACCTTTAACCTCCTGTTCCGTACAGGTTGCAATTTGTCCTGAGGATGAACGGGTAGACGGGGAACCAGTGAGAGACTAGCTCTTGGTGTTGGGACAGGCACAGGTCACTCTATTTTCCCATCAGGAAGAAGAATTAACCACAGGCTCATCCTCCCCCCCGGAACCAGAACAGGGCCTGAAGCCATCGTGCGCTTTTGCGGCCAGCTCCCAAAAAAGCGAGTTGTAAAATGGAGCTTCAGGGCACTGCAATTCACAAACCTGCAGAGTTATAAATGATAACTCTCGTCCACAAATATATTGAGGGAAGGCAAAGAAGAGGATTTGAAATCAAGGCAGAATTGCAGGAAACAGATTTCAGGAGGTAGATTCGAATCGCCTTTAAAGCACATGAAAAGCGGCAAAACGTTGACAATGATGCCCTTGGCCAAAAAGGGCGTATGCGTTTTTTCCTGAATATATTCAGGAAAAAACGCATACGCCCTTTTTGGCCAACCAAGCAACCTGGAAAGGCAAATCAGCGCTACAAAGAAGACTCGCTACCCATCGGTCAAAAGGGCCATGCTGAAAAAAGTCTCAAAACCAGAAATGCAGGACAGGCCATGGAGAAATGGGAGCCTTGCTACACTGATGGGCGGGATGTAAATTGCCAACAGCCACTCTGGAGAAGTGTACGGTGTGTCCTGAAACATCTAAAAAACACAGCTTAGAGAGCATAGGGCACTTCCACTCATGGGGGTATAAATTGGGAAAATGAAAAATCAGCAAGACACAAGCACCCCAAAGTTTAGGGCTGCTCTGTTGACAAGGACCTCCACTTCATTCCACCTTCAATATCCCAGGAAAGAGAAAAATGGATAAAGAAGTTGTGGTCCTTATGTACAATGCAATATCACTCAGCCATGAAATCAATGTCATAAGGCTAGTAGCAGCATGATGAGTGGATTTAGGTACGACGATTCTAAGTGAAATAAGTCACACAGAAAAGGACACTTCTCATAAGGTATCACTTATAGAGGGAATGTCAAAACCGTTACACTTGAACTGAATTACAAAACAGAACAGAGTCACACATGCAGAAAACACACTATGGCTGCTTAACGGGAAAGGTGAGGTGGGGTGATACATAAAACAAGGGTTTCAAATTAGCTCAGATACCGTTCCATAAACCCAATATGTAATAGACAAGACCTACTCCTTGCTCAGAGAACTGGACTCAACACACCCTATTCAGCGCACAAATATATATCTGACTAGTAATAATCTTAAAACCTATGTATTGATATCTCTCTGTTAGTGTGTCAAATGGGTGTAAAGCGGCATAAACACAGCAGTGAAAAGCAGCTAAACCCCATTATAAAAATAAATTACTTCGAAAAACCCATGAAACAAAGAAAGTGAAAGAGAGAGAAATTCTTACACAATGCGTTCAGGGGCTGTGATGCAACCTGGATTGACCATATCTAGACCCACAGCTGGATGAGACATAAGGGTGGACACTCTTGGGGCTGAGAGGTTTGGTGAGGTTGGGTGAGCAAACGCAGACCCTTTAAAGTAATACTGCGTGGTACCCATCGCATGGGTCCCAAATCTCCAGGTTCAAGGGCATCTTCCTACATCGAAAACATGCATGAGAAAACAAAAAGATGGTACACCATGTGATGGGGAAAGGTTTCTAAAACGCACCTCATTTCTCTTCTCCTTGTGCCCGGGTTCGCCATTCCAGCCGCTTTACTAATAATCTCCCTACTTGGAGCATCAGCACCTTTAACCTCCTGTTCCGTACATGTTGCAATTTGTCCTGAGGATGAACGGGTAGACGGGGAACCAGTGAGAGACTAGCTCTTGGTGTTGGGACAGGCACAGGTCACTCTATTTTCCCATCAGGAAGAAGAATTAACCACAGGCTCATCATCCCGCCCGGAACCAGAACAGGGCCTGAAGCCATCCTGCGCTTTTGCGGCCAGCTCCCAAAAAAGCGAGTTGTAAAATGGAGCTTCAGGGCACTGCAATTCACAAACCTGCAGAGTTATAAATGATAACTCTCGTCCACAAATATATTGAGGGAAGGCAAAGAAGAGGATTTGAAATCAAGGCAGAATTGCAGGAAACAGATTTCAGGAGGTAGATTCGAATCGCCTTTAAAGCACATGAAAAGCGGCAAAACGTTGACAATGATGCCCTTGGCCAAAAAGGGCGTATGCGTTTTTTCCTGAATATATTCAGGAAAAAACGCATACGCCCTTTTTGGCCAACCAAGCAACCTGGAAAGGCAAATCAGCGCTACAAAGAAGACTCGCTACCCATCGGTCAAAAGGGCCATGCTGAAAAAAGTCTCAAAACCAGAAATGCAGGACAGGCCATGGAGAAATGGGAGCCTTGCTACACTGATGGGCGGGATGTAAATTGCCAACAGCCACTCTGGAGAAGTGTACGGTGTGTCCTGAAACATCTAAAAAACACAGCTTAGAGAGCATAGGGCACTTCCACTCATGGGGGTATAAATTGGGAAAATGAAAAATCAGCAAGACACAAGCACCCCAAAGTTTAGGGCTGCTCTGTTGACAAGGACCTCCACTTCATTCCACCTTCAATATCCCAGGAAAGAGAAAAATGGATAAAGAAGTTGTGGTCCTGATGTACAATGCAATATCACTCAGCCATGAAATCAATGTCATAAGGCTAGTAGCAGCATGATGAGTGGATTTAGGTACGACGATTCTAAGTGAAATAAGTCACACAGAAAAGGACACTTCTCATAAGGTATCACTTATAGAGGGAATGTCAAAACCGTTACACTTGAACTGAATTACAAAACAGAACAGAGTCACACATGCAGAAAACACACTATGGCTGCTTAACGGGAAAGGTGAGGTGGGGTGATACATAAAACAAGGGTTTCAAATTAGCTCAGATACCGTTCCATAAACCCAATATGTAATAGACAAGACCTACTCCTTGCTCAGAGAACTGGACTCAACACGCCCTATTCACCGCACAAGAATATATCTGACTAGTAATAATCTTAAAACCTATGTATTGATATCTCTCTGTTAGTGTGTCAAGTGGGTGTAAAGCGGCATAAACACAGCAGTGAAAAGCAGCTAAACCCCATTATAAAAATAAATTACTTTTACAAACCCATGAAACAAAGACAGTGAAAGAGAGAGAAATTCTTACACAATGCGTTCAGGGGCTGTGATGCAACCTGGATTGACCATATCTAGACCCACAGCTGGATGAGACATAAGGGTGGACACTCTTGGGGCTGAGAGGTTTGGTGAGGTTGGGTGAGCAAACGCAGACCCTTTAAAGTAATACTGCGTGGTACCCATCGCATGGGTCCCAAATCTCCAGGTTCAAGGGCATCTTCCTACATCGAAAACATGCATGAGAAAACAAAAAGATGGTACACCATGTGATGGGGAAAGGTTTCTAAAACGCACCTCATTTCTCTTCTCCTTGTGCCCGGCTTCACCATTCCAGACGCTTTACTAATAATCTCCCTACTTGGAGCATCAGCACCTTTAACCTCCTGTTCCGTACAGGTTGCAATTTGTCCTGAGGATGAACGGGTAGACGGGGAACCAGTGAGAGACTACCTCTTGGTGTTGGGACAGGCACAGGTCACTCTATTTTCCCATCAGGAAGAAGAATTAACCACAGGCTCATCCTCCCCCCCGGAACCAGAACAGGGCCTGAAGCCATCCTGCGCTTTTGCGGCCAGCTCCCAAAAAAGCGAGTTGTAAAATGGAGCTTCAGGGCACTGCAATTCACAAACCTGCAGAGTTATAAATGATAACTCTCGTCCACAAATATATTGAGGGAAGGCAAAGAAGAGGATTTGAAATCAAGGCAGAATTGCAGGAAACAGATTTCAGGAGGTAGATTCGAATCGCCTTTAAAGCACATGAAAAGCGGCAAAACGTTGACAATGATGCCCTTGGCCAAAAAGGGCGTATGCGTTTTTTCCTGAATATATTCAGGAAAAAACGCATACGCCCTTTTTGGCCAACCAAGCAACCTGGAAAGGCAAATCAGCGCTACAAAGAAGACTCGCTACCCATCGGTCAAAAGGGCCATGCTGAAAAAAGTCTCAAAACCAGAAATGCAGGACAGGCCATGGAGAAATGGGAGCCTTGCTACACTGATGGGCGGGATGTAAATTGCCAACAGCCACTCTGGAGAAGTGTACGGTGTGTCCTGAAACATCTAAAAAACAGAGCTTAGAGAGCATAGGGCACTTCCACTCATGGGGGTATAAATTGGGAAAATGAAAAATCAGCAAGACACAAGCACCCCAAAGTTTAGGGCTGCTCTGTTGACAAGGACCTCCACTTCATTCCACCTTCAATATCCCAGGAAAGAGAAAAATGGATAAAGAAGTTGTGGTCCTGATGTACAATGCAATATCACTCAGCCATGAAATCAATGTCATAAGGCTAGTAGCAGCATGATGAGTGGATTTAGGTACGACGATTCTAAGTGAAATAAGTCACACAGAAAAGGACACTTCTCATAAGGTATCACTTATAGAGGGAATGTCAAAACCGTTACACTTGAACTGAATTACAAAACAGAACAGAGTCACACATGCAGAAAACACACTATGGCTGCTTAACGGGAAAGGTGAGGTGGGGTGATACATAAAACAAGGGTTTCAAATTAGCTCAGATACCGTTCCATAAACCCAATATGTAATAGACAAGACCTACTCCTTCTAAGAGAACTGGACTCAACACGCCCTATTCACCGCACAAGAATATATCTGACTAGTAATAATCTTAAAACCTATGTATTGATATCTCTCTGTTAGTGTGTCAAGTGGGTGTAAAGCGGCATAAACACAGCAGTGAAAAGCAGCTAAACCCCATTATAAAAATAAATTACTTTTACAAACCCATGAAACAAAGACAGTGAAAGAGAGAGAAATTCTTACACAATGCGTTCAGGGGCTGTGATGCAACCTGGATTGACCATATCTAGACCCACAGCTGGATGAGACATAAGGGTGGACACTCTTGGGGCTGAGAGGTTTGGTGAGGTTGGGTGAGCAAACGCAGACCCTTTAAAATAATACTGCGTGGTACCCATCGCATGGGTCCCAAATCTCCAGGTTCAAGGGCATCTTCCTACATCGAAAACATGCATGAGAAAACAAAAAGATGGTACACCATGTGATGGGGAAAGGTTTCTAAAACGCACCTCATTTCTCTTCTCCTTGTGCCCGGCTTCACCATTCCAGACGCTTTACTAATAATCTCCCTACTTGGAGCATCAGCACCTTTAACCTCCTGTTCCGTACAGGTTGCAATTTGTCCTGAGGATGAACGGGTAGACGGGGAACCAGTGAGAGACTACCTCTTGGTGTTGGGACAGGCACAGGTCACTCTATTTTCCCATCAGGAAGAAGAATTAACCACAGGCTCATCCTCCCCCCCGGAACCAGAACAGGGCCTGAAGCCATCCTGCGCTTTTGCGGCCAGTTCCCAAAAAAGAGAGTTGTAAAATGGAGCTTCAGGGCACTGCAATTCACAAACCTGCAGAGTTATAAATGATAACTCTCGTCCACAAATATATTGAGGGAAGGCAAAGAAGAGGATTTGAAATCAAGGCAGAATTGCAGGAAACAGATTTCAGGAGGTAGATTCGAATCGCCTTTAAAGCACATGAAAAGCGGCAAAACGTTGACAATGATGCCCTTGGCCAAAAAGGGCGTATGCGTTTTTTCCTGAATATATTCAGGAAAAAACGCATACGCCCTTTTTGGCCAACCAAGCAACCTGGAAAGGCAAATCACCGCTACAAAGAAGACTCGCTACCCATCGGTCAAAAGGGCCATGCTGCAAAAAGTCTCAAAACCAGAAATGCAGGACAGGCCATGGAGAAATGGGAGCCTTGCTACACTGATGGGCGGGATGTAAATTGCCAACAGCCACTCTGGAGAAGTGTACGGTGTGTCCGGAAACATCTAAAAAACACAGCTTAGAGAGCATAGGGCACTTCCACTCATGGGGGTATAAATTGGGAAAATGAAAAATCAGCAAGACACAAGCACCCCAAAGTTTAGGGCTGCTCTGTTGACAAGGACCTCCACTTCATTCCACCTTCAATATCCCAGGAAAGAGAAAAATGGATAAAGATGTTGTGGTCCTGATGTACAATGCAATATCACTCAGCCATGAAATCAATGTCATAAGGCTAGTAGCAGCATGATGAGTGGATTTAGGTACGACGATTCTAAGTGAAATAAGTCACACAGAAAAGGACACTTCTCATAGGGTATCACTTATAGAGGGAATGTCAAAACCGTTACACTTGAACTGAATTACAAAACAGAACAGAGTCACACATGCAGAAAACACACTATGGCTGCTTAACGGGAAAGGTGAGGTGGGGTGATACATAAAACAAGGGTTTCAAATTAGCTCAGATACCGTTCCATAAACCCAATATGTAATAGACAAGACCTACTCCTTCTAAGAGAACTGGACTCAACACGCCCTATTCACCGCACAAGAATATATCTGACTAGTAATAATCTTAAAACCTATGTATTGATATCTCTCTGTTAGTGTGTCAAGTGGGTGTAAAGCGGCATAAACACAGCAGTGAAAAGCAGCTAAACCCCATTATAAAAATAAATTACTTTTACAAACCCATGAAACAAAGACAGTGAAAGAGAGAGAAATTCTTACACAATGCGTTCAGGGGCTGTGATGCAACCTGGATTGACCATATCTAGACCCACAGCTGGATGAGACATAAGGGTGGACACTCTTGGGGCTGAGAGGTTTGGTGAGGTTGGGTGAGCAAACGCAGACCCTTTAAAGTAATACTGCGTGGTACCCATCGCATGGGTCCCAAATCTCCAGGTTCAAGGGCATCTTCCTACATCGAAAACATGCATGAGAAAACAAAAAGATGGTACACCATGTGATGGGGAAAGGTTTCTAAAACGCACCTCATTTCTCTTCTCCTTGTGCCCGGCTTCACCATTCCAGACGCTTTACTAATAATCTCCCTACTTGGAGCATCAGCACCTTTAACCTCCTGTTCCGTACAGGTTGCAATTTGTCCTGAGGATGAACGGGTAGACGGGGAACCAGTGAGAGACTACCTCTTGGTGTTGGGACAGGCACAGGTCACTCTATTTTCCCATCAGGAAGAAGAATTAACCACAGGCTCATCCTCCCCCCCGGAACCAGAACAGGGCCTGAAGCCATCCTGCGCTTTTGCGGCCAGCTCCCAAAAAAGCGAGTTGTAAAATGGAGCTTCAGGGCACTGCAATTCACAAACCTGCAGAGTTATAAATGATAACTCTCGTCCACAAATATATTGAGGGAAGGCAAAGAAGAGGATTTGAAATCAAGGCAGAATTGCAGGAAACAGATTTCAGGAGGTAGATTCGAATCGCCTTTAAAGCACATGAAAAGCGGCAAAACGTTGACAATGATGCCCTTGGCCAAAAAGGGCATATGCGTTTTTTCCTGAATATATTCAGGAAAAAACGCATACGCCCTTTTTGGCCAACCAAGCAACCTGGAAAGGCAAATCAGCGCTACAAAGAAGACTCGCTACCCATCGGTCAAAAGGGCCATGCTGAAAAAAGTCTCAAAACCAGAAATGCAGGACAGGCCATGGAGAAATGGGAGCCTTGCTACACTGATGGGCGGGATGTAAATTGCCAACAGCCACTCTGGAGAAGTGTACGGTGTGTCCTGAAACATCTAAAAAACACAGCTTAGAGAGCATAGGGCACTTCCACTCATGGGGGTATAAATTGGGAAAATGAAAAATCAGCAAGACACAAGCACCCCAAAGTTTAGGGCTGCTCTGTTGACAAGGACCTCCACTTCATTCCACCTTCAATATCCCAGGAAAGAGAAAAATGGATAAAGAAGTTGTGGTCCTTATGTACAATGGAATATCACTCAGCCATGAAATCAATGTCATAAGGCTAGTAGCAGCATGATGAGTGGATTTAGGTACGACGATTCTAAGTGAAATAAGTCACACAGAAAAGGACACTTCTCATAAGGTATCACTTATAGAGGGAATGTAAAAACCGTTACACTTGAACTGAATTACAAAACAGAACAGAGTCACACATGCAGAAAACACACTATGGCTGCTTAACGGGAAAGGTGAGGTGGGGTGATACATAAAACAAGGGTTTCAAATTAGCTCAGATACCGTTCCATAAACCCAATATGTAATAGACAAGACCTACTCCTTGCTCAGAGAACTGGACTCAACACGCCCTATTCACCGCACAAGAATATATCTGACTAGTAATAATCTTAAAACCTATGTATTGATATCTCTCTGTTAGTGTGTCAAGTGGGTGTAAAGCGGCATAAACACAGCAGTGAAAAGCAGCTAAACCCCATTATAAAAATAAATTACTTTTACAAACCCATGAAACAAAGACAGTGAAAGAGAGAGAAATTCTTACACAATGCGTTCAGGGGCTGTGATGCAACCTGGATTGACCATATCTAGACCCACAGCTGGATGAGACATAAGGGTGGACACTCTTGGGGCTGAGAGGTTTGGTGAGGTTGGGTGAGCAAACGCAGACCCTTTAAAGTAATACTGCGTGGTCCCCATCGCATGGGTCGCAAATCTCCAGGTTCAAGGGCATCTTCCTACATCGAAAACATGCATGAGAAAACAAAATGATGGTACACCATGTGATGGGGAAAGGTTTCTAAAACGCACCTCATTTCTCTTCTCCTTGTGCCCGGGTTCGCCATTCCAGCCGCTTTACTAATAATCTCCCTACTTGGAGCATCAGCACCTTTAACCTCCTGTTCCGTACAGGTTGCAATTTGTCCTGAGGATGAACGGGTAGACGGGGAACCAGTGAGAGACTAGCTCTTGGTGTTGGGACAGGCAGAGGTCACTCTATTTTCCCATCAGGAAGAAGAATTAACCACAGGCTCATCCTCCCCCCCGGAACCAGAACAGGGCCTGAAGCCATCCTGCGCTTTTGCGGCCAGCTCCCAAAAAAGCGAGTTGTAAAATGGAGCTTCAGGGCACTGCAATTCACAAACCTGCAGAGTTATAAATGATAACTCTCGTCCACAAATATATTGAGGGAAGGCAAAGAAGAGGATTTGAAATCAAGGCAGAATTGCAGGAAACAGATTTCAGGAGGTAGATTCGAATCGCCTTTAAAGCACATGAAAAGCGGCAAAACGTTGACAATGATGCCCTTGGCCAAAAAGGGCGTATGCGTTTTTTCCTGAATATATTCAGGAAAAAACGCATACGCCCTTTTTGGCCAACCAAGCAACCTGGAAAGGCAAATCAGCGCTACAAAGAAGACTCGCTACCCATCGGTCAAAAGGGCCATGCTGAAAAAAGTCTCAAAACCAGAAATGCAGGACAGGCCATGGAGAAATGGGAGCCTTGCTACACTGATGGGCGGGATGTAAATTGCCAACAGCCACTCTGGAGAAGTGTACGGTGTGTCCTGAAACATCTAAAAAACACAGCTTAGAGAGCATAGGGCACTTCCACTCATGGGGGTATAAATTGGGAAAATGAAAAATCAGCAAGACACAAGCACCCCAAAGTTTAGGGCTGCTCTGTTGACAAGGACCTCCACTTCATTCCACCTTCAATATCCCAGGAAAGAGAAAAATGGATAAAGAAGTTGTGGTCCTTATGTACAATGGAATATCACTCAGCCATGAAATCAATGTCATAAGGCTAGTAGCAGCATGATGAGTGGATTTAGGTACGACGATTCTAAGTGAAATAAGTCACACAGAAAAGGACACTTCTCATAAGGTATCACTTATAGAGGGAATGTCAAAACCGTTACACTTGAACTGAATTACAAAACAGAACAGAGTCACACATGCAGAAAACACACTATGGCTGCTTAACGGGAAAGGTGAGGTGGGGTGATACATAAAACAAGGGTTTCAAATTAGCTCAGATACCGTTCCATAAACCCAATATGTAATAGACAAGACCTACTCCTTGCTCAGAGAACTGGACTCAACACGCCCTATTCACCGCACAAGAATATATCTGACTAGTAATAATCTTAAAACCTATGTATTGATATCTCTCTGTTAGTGTGTCAAGTGGGTGTAAAGCGGCATAAACACAGCAGTGAAAAGCAGCTAAACCCCATTATAAAAATAAATTACTTTTACAAACCCATGAAACAAAGACAGTGAAAGAGAGAGAAATTCTTACACAATGCGTTCAGGGGCTGTGATGCAACCTGGATTGACCATATCTAGACCCACAGCTGGATGAGACATAAGGGTGGACACTCTTGGGGCTGAGAGGTTTGGTGAGGTTGGGTGAGCAAACGCAGACCCTTTAAAGTAATACTGCGTGGTCCCCATCGCATGGGTCGCAAATCTCCAGGTTCAAGGGCATCTTCCTACATCGAAAACATGCATGAGAAAACAAAAAGATGGTACACCATGTGATGGGGAAAGGTTTCTAAAACGCACCTCATTTCTCTTCTCCTTGTGCCCGGGTTCGCCATTCCAGCCGCTTTACTAACAATCTCCCTACTTGGAGCATCAGCACCTTTAACCTCCTGTTCCGTACAGGTTGCAATTTGTCCTGATGATGAACGGGTAGACGGGGAACCAGTGAGAGACTAGCTCTTGGTGTTGGGACAGGCACAGGTCACTCTATTTTCCCATCAGGAAGAAGAATTAACCAGAGGCTCATCCTCCCCCCCGGAAGCAGAACAGGGCCTGAAGCCATCCTGCGCTTTTGCGGCCAGCTCCCAAAAAAGCGAGTTGTAAAATGGAGCTTCAGGGCACTGCAATTCACAAACCTGCAGAGTTATAAATGATAACTCTCGTCCACAAATATATTGAGGGAAGGCAAAGAAGAGGATTTGAAATCAAGGCAGAATTGCAGGAAACAGATTTCAGGAGGTAGATTCGAATCGCCTTTAAAGCACATGAAAAGCGGCAAAACGTTGACAATGATGCCCTTGGCCAAAAAGGGCGTATGCGTTTTTTCCTGAATATATTCAGGAAAAAACGCATACGCCCTTTTTGGCCAACCAAGCAACCTGGAAAGGCAAATCAGCGCTACAAAGAAGACTCGCTACCCATCGGTCAAAAGGGCCATGCTGAAAAAAGTCTCAAAACCAGAAATGCAGGACAGGCCATGGAGAAATGGGAGCCTTGCTACACTGATGGGCGGGATGTAAATTGCCAACAGCCACTCTGGAGAAGTGTACGGTGTGTCCTGAAACATCTAAAAAACACAGCTTAGAGAGCATAGGGCACTTCCACTCATGGGGGTATAAATTGGGAAAATGAAAAATCAGCAAGACACAAGCACCCCAAAGTTTAGGGCTGCTCTGTTGACAAGGACCTCCACTTCATTCCACCTTCAATATCCCAGGAAAGAGAAAAATGGATAAAGAAGTTGTGGTCCTTATGTACAATGCAATATCACTCAGCCATGAAATCAATGTCATAAGGCTAGTAGCAGCATGATGAGTGGATTTAGGTACGACGATTCTAAGTGAAATAAGTCACACAGAAAAGGACACTTCTCATAAGGTATCACTTATAGAGGGAATGTAAAAACCGTTACACTTGAACTGAATTACAAAACAGAACAGAGTCACACATGCAGAAAACACACTATGGCTGCTTAACGGGAAAGGTGAGGTGGGGTGATACATAAAACAAGCGTTTCAAATTAGCTCAGATACCGTTCCATAAACCCAATATGTAATAGACAAGACCTACTCCTTGCTCAGAGAACTGGACTCAACACACCCTATTCACCGCACAAGAATATATCTGACTAGTAATAATCTTAAAACCTATGTATTGATATCTCTCTGTTAGTGTGTCAAGTGGGTGTAAAGCGGCATAAACACAGCAGTGAAAAGCAGCTAAACCCCATTATAAAAATAAATTACTTTTACAAACCCATGAAACAAAGACAGTAAAAGAGAGAGAAATTCTTACACAATGCGTTCAGGGGCTGTGATGCAACCTGGATTGACCATATCTAGACCCACAGCTGGATGAGACATAAGGGTGGACACTCTTGGGGCTGAGAGGTTTGGTGAGGTTGGGTGAGCAAACGCAGACCCTTTAAAGTAATACTGCGTGGTCCCCATCGCATGGGTCGCAAATCTCCAGGTTCAAGGGCATCTTCCTACATCGAAAACATGCATGAGAAAACAAAAAGATGGTACACCATGTGATGGGGAAAGGTTTCTAAAACGCACCTCATTTCTCTTCTCCTTGTGCCCGGGTTCGCCATTCCAGCCGCTTTACTAATAATCTCCCTACTTGGAGCATCAGCACCTTTAACCTCCTGTTCCGTACAGGTTGCAATTTGTCCTGAGGATGAACGGGTAGACGGGGAACCAGTGAGAGACTAGCTCTTGGTGTTGGGACAGGCAGAGGTCACTCTATTTTCCCATCAGGAAGAAGAATTAACCACAGGCTCATCCTCCCCCCCGGAACCAGAACAGGGCCTGAAGCCATCCTGCGCTTTTGCGGCCAGCTCCCAAAAAAGCGAGTTGTAAAATGGAGCTTCAGGGCACTGCAATTCACAAACCTGCAGAGTTATAAATGATAACTCTCGTCCACAAATATATTGAGGGAAGGCAAAGAAGAGGATTTGAAATCAAGGCAGAATTGCAGGAAACAGATTTCAGGAGGTAGATTCGAATCGCCTTTAAAGCACATGAAAAGCGGCAAAACGTTGACAATGATGCCCTTGGCCAAAAAGGGCGTATGCGTTTTTTCCTGAATATATTCAGGAAAAAACGCATACGCCCTTTTTGGCCAACCAAGCAACCTGGAAAGGCAAATCAGCGCTACAAAGAAGACTCGCTACCCATCGGTCAAAAGGGCCATGCTGAAAAAAGTCTCAAAACCAGAAATGCAGGACAGGCCATGGAGAAATGGGAGCCTTGCTACACTGATGGGCGGGATGTAAATTGCCAACAGCCACTCTGGAGAAGTGTACGGTGTGTCCTGAAACATCTAAAAAACACAGCTTAGAGAGCATAGGGCACTTCCACTCATGGGGGTATAAATTGGGAAAATGAAAAATCAGCAAGACACAAGCACCCCAAAGTTTAGGGCTGCTCTGTTGACAAGGACCTCCACTTCATTCCACCTTCAATATCCCAGGAAAGAGAAAAATGGATAAAGAAGTTGTGGTCCTGATGTACAATGCAATATCACTCAGCCATGAAATCAATGTCATAAGGCTAGTAGCAGCATGATGAGTGGATTTAGGTACGACGATTCTAAGTGAAATAAGTCACACAGAAAAGGACACTTCTCATAAGGTATCACTTATAGAGGGAATGTCAAAACCGTTACACTTGAACTGAATTACAAAACAGAACAGAGTCACACATGCAGAAAACACACTATGGCTGCTTAACGGGAAAGGTGAGGTGGGGTGATACATAAAACAAGGGTTTCAAATTAGCTCAGATACCGTTCCATAAACCCAATATGTAATAGACAAGACCTACTCCTTGCTCAGAGAACTGGACTCAACACGCCCTATTCACCGCACAAGAATATATCTGACTAGTAATAATCTTAAAACCTATGTATTGATATCTCTCTGTTAGTGTGTCAAGTGGGTGTAAAGCGGCATAAACACAGCAGTGAAAAGCAGCTAAACCCCATTATAAAAATAAATTACTTTTACAAACCCATGAAACAAAGACAGTGAAAGAGAGAGAAATTCTTACACAATGCGTTCAGGGGCTGTGATGCAACCTGGATTGACCATATCTAGACCCACAGCTGGATGAGACATAAGGGTGGACACTCTTGGGGCTGAGAGGTTTGGTGAGGTTGGGTGAGCAAACGCAGACCCTTTAAAGTAATACTGCGTGGTACCCATCGCATGGGTCCCAAATCTCCAGGTTCAAGGGCATCTTCCTACATCGAAAACATGCATGAGAAAACAAAAAGATGGTACACCATGTGATGGGGAAAGGTTTCTAAAACGCACCTCATTTCTCTTCTCCTTGTGCCCGGCTTCACCATTCCAGACGCTTTACTAATAATCTCCCTACTTGGAGCATCAGCACCTTTAACCTCCTGTTCCGTACAGGTTGCAATTTGTCCTGAGGATGAACGGGTAGACGGGGAACCAGTGAGAGACTACCTCTTGGTGTTGGGACAGGCACAGGTCACTCTATTTTCCCATCAGGAAGAAGAATTAACCACAGGCTCATCCTCCCCCCCGGAACCAGAACAGGGCCTGAAGCCATCCTGCGCTTTTGCGGCCAGCTCCCAAAAAAGCGAGTTGTAAAATGGAGCTTCAGGGCACTGCAATTCACAAACCTGCAGAGTTATAAATGATAACTCTCGTCCACAAATATATTGAGGGAAGGCAAAGAAGAGGATTTGAAATCAAGGCAGAATTGCAGGAAACAGATTTCAGGAGGTAGATTCGAATCGCCTTTAAAGCACATGAAAAGCGGCAAAACGTTGACAATGATGCCCTTGGCCAAAAAGGGCGTATGCGTTTTTTCCTGAATATATTCAGGAAAAAACGCATACGCCCTTTTTGGCCAACCAAGCAACCTGGAAAGGCAAATCAGCGCTACAAAGAAGACTCGCTACCCATCGGTCAAAAGGGCCATGCTGAAAAAAGTCTCAAAACCAGAAATGCAGGACAGGCCATGGAGAAATGGGAGCCTTGCTACACTGATGGGCGGGATGTAAATTGCCAACAGCCACTCTGGAGAAGTGTACGGTGTGTCCTGAAACATCTAAAAAACAGAGCTTAGAGAGCATAGGGCACTTCCACTCATGGGGGTATAAATTGGGAAAATGAAAAATCAGCAAGACACAAGCACCCCAAAGTTTAGGGCTGCTCTGTTGACAAGGACCTCCACTTCATTCCACCTTCAATATCCCAGGAAAGAGAAAAATGGATAAAGAAGTTGTGGTCCTGATGTACAATGCAATATCACTCAGCCATGAAATCAATGTCATAAGGCTAGTAGCAGCATGATGAGTGGATTTAGGTACGACGATTCTAAGTGAAATAAGTCACACAGAAAAGGACACTTCTCATAAGGTATCACTTATAGAGGGAATGTCAAAACCGTTACACTTGAACTGAATTACAAAACAGAACAGAGTCACACATGCAGAAAACACACTATGGCTGCTTAACGGGAAAGGTGAGGTGGGGTGATACATAAAACAAGGGTTTCAAATTAGCTCAGATACCGTTCCATAAACCCAATATGTAATAGACAAGACCTACTCCTTCTAAGAGAACTGGACTCAACACGCCCTATTCACCGCACAAGAATATATCTGACTAGTAATAATCTTAAAACCTATGTATTGATATCTCTCTGTTAGTGTGTCAAGTGGGTGTAAAGCGGCATAAACACAGCAGTGAAAAGCAGCTAAACCCCATTATAAAAATAAATTACTTTTACAAACCCATGAAACAAAGACAGTGAAAGAGAGAGAAATTCTTACACAATGCGTTCAGGGGCTGTGATGCAACCTGGATTGACCATATCTAGACCCACAGCTGGATGAGACATAAGGGTGGACACTCTTGGGGCTGAGAGGTTTGGTGAGGTTGGGTGAGCAAACGCAGACCCTTTAAAGTAATACTGCGTGGTACCCATCGCATGGGTCCCAAATCTCCAGGTTCAAGGGCATCTTCCTACATCGAAAACATGCATGAGAAAACAAAAAGATGGTACACCATGTGATGGGGAAAGGTTTCTAAAACGCACCTCATTTCTCTTCTCCTTGTGCCCGGCTTCACCATTCCAGACGCTTTACTAATAATCTCCCTACTTGGAGCATCAGCACCTTTAACCTCCTGTTCCGTACAGGTTGCAATTTGTCCTGAGGATGAACGGGTAGACGGGGAACCAGTGAGAGACTACCTCTTGGTGTTGGGACAGGCACAGGTCACTCTATTTTCCCATCAGGAAGAAGAATTAACCACAGGCTCATCCTCCCCCCCGGAACCAGAACAGGGCCTGAAGCCATCCTGCGCTTTTGCGGCCAGTTCCCAAAAAAGAGAGTTGTAAAATGGAGCTTCAGGGCACTGCAATTCACAAACCTGCAGAGTTATAAATGATAACTCTCGTCCACAAATATATTGAGGGAAGGCAAAGAAGAGGATTTGAAATCAAGGCAGAATTGCAGGAAACAGATTTCAGGAGGTAGATTCGAATCGCCTTTAAAGCACATGAAAAGCGGCAAAACGTTGACAATGATGCCCTTGGCCAAAAAGGGCGTATGCGTTTTTTCCTGAATATATTCAGGAAAAAACGCATACGCCCTTTTTGGCCAACCAAGCAACCTGGAAAGGCAAATCAGCGCTACAAAGAAGACTCGCTACCCATCGGTCAAAAGGGCCATGCTGCAAAAAGTCTCAAAACCAGAAATGCAGGACAGGCCATGGAGAAATGGGAGCCTTGCTACACTGATGGGCGGGATGTAAATTGCCAACTGCCACTCTGGAGAAGTGTACGGTGTATCCGGAAACATCTAAAAAACACAGCTTAGAGAGCATAGGGCACTTCCACTCATGGGGGTATAAATTGGGAAAATGAAAAATCAGCAAGACACAAGCACCCCAAAGTTTAGGGCTGCTCTGTTGACAAGGACCTCCACTTCATTCCACCTTCAATATCCCAGGAAAGAGAAAAATGGATAAAGATGTTGTGGTCCTGATGTACAATGCAATATCACTCAGCCATGAAATCAATGTCATAAGGCTAGTAGCAGCATGATGAGTGGATTTAGGTACGACGATTCTAAGTGAAATAAGTCACACAGAAAAGGACACTTCTCATAGGGTATCACTTATAGAGGGAATGTCAAAACCGTTACACTTGAACTGAATTACAAAACAGAACAGAGTCACACATGCAGAAAACACACTATGGCTGCTTAACGGGAAAGGTGAGGTGGGGTGATACATAAAACAAGGGTTTCAAATTAGCTCAGATACCGTTCCATAAACCCAATATGTAATAGACAAGACCTACTCCTTCTAAGAGAACTGGACTCAACACGCCCTATTCACCGCACAAGAATATATCTGACTAGTAATAATCTTAAAACCTATGTATTGATATCTCTCTGTTAGTGTGTCAAGTGGGTGTAAAGCGGCATAAACACAGCAGTGAAAAGCAGCTAAACCCCATTATAAAAATAAATTACTTTTACAAACCCATGAAACAAAGACAGTGAAAGAGAGAGAAATTCTTACACAATGCGTTCAGGGGCTGTGATGCAACCTGGATTGACCATATCTAGACCCACAGCTGGATGAGACATAAGGGTGGACACTCTTGGGGCTGAGAGGTTTGGTGAGGTTGGGTGAGCAAACGCAGACCCTTTAAAGTAATACTGCGTGGTACCCATCGCATGGGTCCCAAATCTCCAGGTTCAAGGGCATCTTCCTACATCGAAAACATGCATGAGAAAACAAAAAGATGGTACACCATGTGATGGGGAAAGGTTTCTAAAACGCACCTCATTTCTCTTCTCCTTGTGCCCGGCTTCACCATTCCAGACGCTTTACTAATAATCTCCCTACTTGGAGCATCAGCACCTTTAACCTCCTGTTCCGTACAGGTTGCAATTTGTCCTGAGGATGAACGGGTAGACGGGGAACCAGTGAGAGACTACCTCTTGGTGTTGGGACAGGCACAGGTCACTCTATTTTCCCATCAGGAAGAAGAATTAACCACAGGCTCATCCTCCCCCCCGGAACCAGAACAGGGCCTGAAGCCATCCTGCGCTTTTGCGGCCAGCTCCCAAAAAAGCGAGTTGTAAAATGGAGCTTCAGGGCACTGCAATTCACAAACCTGCAGAGTTATAAATGATAACTCTCGTCCACAAATATATTGAGGGAAGGCAAAGAAGAGGATTTGAAATCAAGGCAGAATTGCAGGAAACAGATTTCAGGAGGTAGATTCGAATCGCCTTTAAAGCACATGAAAAGCGGCAAAACGTTGACAATGATGCCCTTGGCCAAAAAGGGCGTATGCGTTTTTTCCTGAATATATTCAGGAAAAAACGCATACGCCCTTTTTGGCCAACCAAGCAACCTGGAAAGGCAAATCAGCGCTACAAAGAAGACTCGCTACCCATCGGTCAAAAGGGCCATGCTGAAAAAAGTCTCAAAACCAGAAATGCAGGACAGGCCATGGAGAAATGGGAGCCTTGCTACACTGATGGGCGGGATGTAAATTGCCAACAGCCACTCTGGAGAAGTGTACGGTGTGTCCTGAAACATCTAAAAAACACAGCTTAGAGAGCATAGGGCACTTCCACTCATGGGGGTATAAATTGGGAAAATGAAAAATCAGCAAGACACAAGCACCCCAAAGTTTAGGGCTGCTCTGTTGACAAGGACCTCCACTTCATTCCACCT
Organism: Balaenoptera ricei; assembly: GCF_028023285.1. NCBI lineage: Eukaryota > Metazoa > Chordata > Mammalia > Artiodactyla > Balaenopteridae > Balaenoptera > Balaenoptera ricei. Next base: position 1,212,719 of record NW_026777413.1, on the reverse strand, counting down.
TCAATATCCCAGGAAAGAGAAAAATGGATAAAGAAGTTGTGGTCCTTATGTACAATGGAATATCACTCAGCCATGAAATCAATGTCATAAGGCTAGTAGCAGCATGATGAGTGGATTTAGGTACGACGATTCTAAGTGAAATAAGTCACACAGAAAAGGACACTTCTCATAAGGTATCACTTATAGAGGGAATGTCAAAACCGTTACACTTGAACTGAATTACAAAACAGAACAGAGTCACACATGCAGAAAACACACTATGGCTGCTTAACGGGAAAGGTGAGGTGGGGTGATACATAAAACAAGGGTTTCAAATTAGCTCAGATACCGTTCCATAAACCCAATATGTAATAGACAAGACCTACTCCTTGCTCAGAGAACTGGACTCAACACGCCCTATTCACCGCACAAGAATATATCTGACTAGTAATAATCTTAAAACCTATGTATTGATATCTCTCTGTTAGTGTGTCAAGTGGGTGTAAAGCGGCATAAACACAGCAGTGAAAAGCAGCTAAACCCCATTATAAAAATAAATTACTTTTACAAACCCATGAAACAAAGACAGTGAAAGAGAGAGAAATTCTTACACAATGCGTTCAGGGGCTGTGATGCAACCTGGATTGACCATATCTAGACCCACAGCTGGATGAGACATAAGGGTGGACACTCTTGGGGCTGAGAGGTTTGGTGAGGTTGGGTGAGCAAACGCAGACCCTTTAAAGTAATACTGCGTGGTCCCCATCGCATGGGTCGCAAATCTCCAGGTTCAAGGGCATCTTCCTACATCGAAAACATGCATGAGAAAACAAAATGATGGTACACCATGTGATGGGGAAAGGTTTCTAAAACGCACCTCATTTCTCTTCTCCTTGTGCCCGGGTTCGCCATTCCAGCCGCTTTACTAATAATCTCCCTACTTGGAGCATCAGCACCTTTAACCTCCTGTTCCGTACAGGTTGCAATTTGTCCTGAGGATGAACGGGTAGACGGGGAACCAGTGAGAGACTAGCTCTTGGTGTTGGGACAGGCAGAGGTCACTCTATTTTCCCATCAGGAAGAAGAATTAACCACAGGCTCATCCTCCCCCCCGGAACCAGAACAGGGCCTGAAGCCATCCTGCGCTTTTGCGGCCAGCTCCCAAAAAAGCGAGTTGTAAAATGGAGCTTCAGGGCACTGCAATTCACAAACCTGCAGAGTTATAAATGATAACTCTCGTCCACAAATATATTGAGGGAAGGCAAAGAAGAGGATTTGAAATCAAGGCAGAATTGCAGGAAACAGATTTCAGGAGGTAGATTCGAATCGCCTTTAAAGCACATGAAAAGCGGCAAAACGTTGACAATGATGCCCTTGGCCAAAAAGGGCGTATGCGTTTTTTCCTGAATATATTCAGGAAAAAACGCATACGCCCTTTTTGGCCAACCAAGCAACCTGGAAAGGCAAATCAGCGCTACAAAGAAGACTCGCTACCCATCGGTCAAAAGGGCCATGCTGAAAAAAGTCTCAAAACCAGAAATGCAGGACAGGCCATGGAGAAATGGGAGCCTTGCTACACTGATGGGCGGGATGTAAATTGCCAACAGCCACTCTGGAGAAGTGTACGGTGTGTCCTGAAACATCTAAAAAACACAGCTTAGAGAGCATAGGGCACTTCCACTCATGGGGGTATAAATTGGGAAAATGAAAAATCAGCAAGACACAAGCACCCCAAAGTTTAGGGCTGCTCTGTTGACAAGGACCTCCACTTCATTCCACCTTCAATATCCCAGGAAAGAGAAAAATGGATAAAGAAGTTGTGGTCCTTATGTACAATGCAATATCACTCAGCCATGAAATCAATGTCATAAGGCTAGTAGCAGCATGATGAGTGGATTTAGGTACGACGATTCTAAGTGAAATAAGTCACACAGAAAAGGACACTTCTCATAAGGTATCACTTATAGAGGGAATGTCAAAACCGTTACACTTGAACTGAATTACAAAACAGAACAGAGTCACACATGCAGAAAACACACTATGGCTGCTTAACGGGAAAGGTGAGGTGGGGTGATACATAAAACAAGGGTTTCAAATTAGCTCAGATACCGTTCCATAAACCCAATATGTAATAGACAAGACCTACTCCTTGCTCAGAGAACTGGACTCAACACGCCCTATTCACCGCACAAGAATATATCTGACTAGTAATAATCTTAAAACCTATGTATTGATATCTCTCTGTTAGTGTGTCAAGTGGGTGTAAAGCGGCATAAACACAGCAGTGAAAAGCAGCTAAACCCCATTATAAAAATAAATTACTTTTACAAACCCATGAAACAAAGACAGTGAAAGAGAGAGAAATTCTTACACAATGCGTTCAGGGGCTGTGATGCAACCTGGATTGACCATATCTAGACCCACAGCTGGATGAGACATAAGGGTGGACACTCTTGGGGCTGAGAGGTTTGGTGAGGTTGGGTGAGCAAACGCAGACCCTTTAAAGTAATACTGCGTGGTCCCCATCGCATGGGTCGCAAATCTCCAGGTTCAAGGGCATCTTCCTACATCGAAAACATGCATGAGAAAACAAAAAGATGGTACACCATGTGATGGGGAAAGGTTTCTAAAACGCACCTCATTTCTCTTCTCCTTGTGCCCGGGTTCGCCATTCCAGCCGCTTTACTAACAATCTCCCTACTTGGAGCATCAGCACCTTTAACCTCCTGTTCCGTACAGGTTGCAATTTGTCCTGAGGATGAACGGGTAGACGGGGAACCAGTGAGAGACTAGCTCTTGGTGTTGGGACAGGCACAGGTCACTCTATTTTCCCATCAGGAAGAAGAATTAACCAGAGGCTCATCCTCCCCCCCGGAAGCAGAACAGGGCCTGAAGCCATCCTGCGCTTTTGCGGCCAGCTCCCAAAAAAGCGAGTTGTAAAATGGAGCTTCAGGGCACTGCAATTCACAAACCTGCAGAGTTATAAATGATAACTCTCGTCCACAAATATATTGAGGGAAGGCAAAGAAGAGGATTTGAAATCAAGGCAGAATTGCAGGAAACAGATTTCAGGAGGTAGATTCGAATCGCCTTTAAAGCACATGAAAAGCGGCAAAACGTTGACAATGATGCCCTTGGCCAAAAAGGGCGTATGCGTTTTTTCCTGAATATATTCAGGAAAAAACGCATACGCCCTTTTTGGCCAACCAAGCAACCTGGAAAGGCAAATCAGCGCTACAAAGAAGACTCGCTACCCATCGGTCAAAAGGGCCATGCTGAAAAAAGTCTCAAAACCAGAAATGCAGGACAGGCCATGGAGAAATGGGAGCCTTGCTACACTGATGGGCGGGATGTAAATTGCCAACAGCCACTCTGGAGAAGTGTACGGTGTGTCCTGAAACATCTAAAAAACACAGCTTAGAGAGCATAGGGCACTTCCACTCATGGGGGTATAAATTGGGAAAATGAAAAATCAGCAAGACACAAGCACCCCAAAGTTTAGGGCTGCTCTGTTGACAAGGACCTCCACTTCATTCCACCTTCAATATCCCAGGAAAGAGAAAAATGGATAAAGAAGTTGTGGTCCTTATGTACAATGGAATATCACTCAGCCATGAAATCAATGTCATAAGGCTAGTAGCAGCATGATGAGTGGATTTAGGTACGACGATTCTAAGTGAAATAAGTCACACAGAAAAGGACACTTCTCATAAGGTATCACTTATAGAGGGAATGTCAAAACCGTTACACTTGAACTGAATTACAAAACAGAACAGAGTCACACATGCAGAAAACACACTATGGCTGCTTAACGGGAAAGGTGAGGTGGGGTGATACATAAAACAAGGGTTTCAATTTAGCTCAGATACCGTTCCATAAACCCAATATGTAATAGACAAGACCTACTCCTTGCTCAGAGAACTGGACTCAACACGCCCTATTCACCGCACAAGAATATATCTGACTAGTAATAATCTTAAAACCTATGTATTGATATCTCTCTGTTAGTGTGTCAAGTGGGTGTAAAGCGGCATAAACACAGCAGTGAAAAGCAGCTAAACCCCATTATAAAAATAAATTACTTTTACAAACCCATGAAACAAAGACAGTGAAAGAGAGAGAAATTCTTACACAATGCGTTCAGGGGCTGTGATGCAACCTGGATTGACCATATCTAGACCCACAGCTGGATGAGACATAAGGGTGGACACTCTTGGGGCTGAGAGGTTTGGTGAGGTTGGGTGAGCAAACGCAGACCCTTTAAAGTAATACTGCGTGGTCCCCATCGCATGGGTCGCAAATCTCCAGGTTCAAGGGCATCTTCCTACATCGAAAACATGCATGAGAAAACAAAAAGATGGTACACCATGTGATGGGGAAAGGTTTCTAAAACGCACCTCATTTCTCTTCTCCTTGTGCCCGGCTTCACCATTCCAGACGCTTTACTAATAATCTCCCTACTTGGAGCATCAGCACCTTTAACCTCCTGTTCCGTACAGGTTGCAATTTGTCCTGAGGATGAACGGGTAGACGGGGAACCAGTGAGAGACTAGCTCTTGGTGTTGGGACAGGCAGAGGTCACTCTATTTTCCCATCAGGAAGAAGAATTAACCACAGGCTCATCCTCCCCCCCGGAACCAGAACAGGGCCTGAAGCCATCCTGCGCTTTTGCGGCCAGCTCCCAAAAAAGCGAGTTGTAAAATGGAGCTTCAGGGCACTGCAATTCACAAACCTGCAGAGTTATAAATGATAACTCTCGTCCACAAATATATTGAGGGAAGGCAAAGAAGAGGATTTGAAATCAAGGCAGAATTGCAGGAAACGGATTTCAGGAGGTAGATTCGAATCGCCTTTAAAGCACATGAAAAGCGGCAAAACGTTGACAATGATGCCCTTGGCCAAAAAGGGCGTATGCGTTTTTTCCTGAATATATTCAGGAAAAAACGCATACGCCCTTTTTGGCCAACCAAGCAACCAGGAAAGGCAAATCAGCGCTACAAAGAAGACTCGCTACCCATCGGTCAAAAGGGCCATGCTGAAAAAAGTCTCAAAACCAGAAATGCAGGACAGGCCATGGAGAAATGGGAGCCTTGCTACACTGATGGGCGGGATGTAAATTGCCAACAGCCACTCTGGAGAAGTGTACGGTGTGTCCGGAAACATCCAAAAAACACAGCTTAGAGAGCATAGGGCACTTCCACTCATGGGGGTATAAATTGGGAAAATGAAAAATCAGCAAGACACAAGCACCCCAAAGTTTAGGGCTGCTCTGTTGACCAGGACCTCCACTTCATTCCACCTTCAATATCCCAGGAAAGAGAAAAATGGATAAAGAAGTTGTGGTCCTTATGTACAATGGAATATCACTCAGCCATGAAATCAATGTCATAAGGCTAGTAGCAGCATGATGAGTGGATTTAGGTACGACGATTCTAAGTGAAATAAGTCACACAGAAAAGGACACTTCTCATAAGGTATCACTTATAGAGGGAATGTAAAAACCGTTACACTTGAACTGAATTACAAAACAGAACAGAGTCACACATGCAGAAAACACACTATGGCTGCTTAACGGGAAAGGTGAGGTGGGGTGATACATAAAACAAGCGTTTCAAATTAGCTCAGATACCGTTCCATAAACCCAATATGTAATAGACAAGACCTACTCCTTGCTCAGAGAACTGGACTCAACACACCCTATTCACCGCACAAGAATATATCTGACTAGTAATAATCTTAAAACCTATGTATTGATATCTCTCTGTTAGTGTGTCAAGTGGGTGTAAAGCGGCATAAACACAGCAGTGAAAAGCAGCTAAACCCCATTATAAAAATAAATTACTTTTACAAACCCATGAAACAAAGACAGTAAAAGAGAGAGAAATTCTTACACAATGCGTTCAGGGGCTGTGATGCAACCTGGATTGACCATATCTAGACCCACAGCTGGATGAGACATAAGGGTGGACACTCTTGGGGCTGAGAGGTTTGGTGAGGTTGGGTGAGCAAACGCAGACCCTTTAAAGTAATACTGCGTGGTCCCCATCGCATGGGTCGCAAATCTCCAGGTTCAAGGGCATCTTCCTACATCGAAAACATGCATGAGAAAACAAAAAGATGGTACACCATGTGATGGGGAAAGGTTTCTAAAACGCACCTCATTTCTCTTCTCCTTGTGCCCGGGTTCGCCATTCCAGCCGCTTTACTAATAATCTCCCTACTTGGAGCATCAGCACCTTTAACCTCCTGTTCCGTACAGGTTGCAATTTGTCCTGAGGATGAACGGGTAGACGGGGAACCAGTGAGAGACTAGCTCTTGGTGTTGGGACAGGCAGAGGTCACTCTATTTTCCCATCAGGAAGAAGAATTAACCACAGGCTCATCCTCCCCCCCCTAACCAGAACAGGGCCTGAAGCCATCCTGCGCTTTTGCGGCCAGCTCCCAAAAAAGCGAGTTGTAAAATGGAGCTTCAGGGCACTGCAATTCACAAACCTGCAGAGTTATAAATGATAACTCTCGTCCACAAATATATTGAGGGAAGGCAAAGAAGAGGATTTGAAATCAAGGCAGAATTGCAGGAAACAGATTTCAGGAGGTAGATTCGAATCGCCTTTAAAGCACATGAAAAGCGGCAAAACGTTGACAATGATGCCCTTGGCCAAAAAGGGCGTATGCGTTTTTTCCTGAATATATTCAGGAAAAAACGCATACGCCCTTTTTGGCCAACCAAGCAACCTGGAAAGGCAAATCAGCGCTACAAAGAAGACTCGCTACCCATCGGTCAAAAGGGCCATGCTGAATAAAGTCTCAAAACCAGAAATGCAGGACAGGCCATGGAGAAATGGGAGCCTTGCTACACTGATGGGCGGGATGTAAATTGCCAACAGCCACTCTGGAGAAGTGTACGGTGTGTCCGGAAACATCCAAAAAACACAGCTTAGAGAGCATAGGGCACTTCCACTCATGGGGGTATAAATTGGGAAAATGAAAAATCAGCAAGACACAAGCACCCCAAAGTTTAGGGCTGCTCTGTTGACCAGGACCTCCACTTCATTCCACCTTCAATATCCCAGGAAAGAGAAAAATGGATAAAGAAGTTGTGGTCCTTATGTACAATGGAATATCACTCAGCCATGAAATCAATGTCATAAGGCTAGTAGCAGCATGATGAGTGGATTTAGGTACGACGATTCTAAGTGAAATAAGTCACACAGAAAAGGACACTTCTCATAAGGTATCACTTATAGAGGGAATGTCAAAACCGTTACACTTGAACTGAATTACAAAACACAACAGAGTCACACATGCAGAAAACACACTATGGCTGCTTAACGGGAAAGGTGAGGTGGAGTGATACATAAAACAAGCGTTTCAAATTAGCTCAGATACCGTTCCATAAACCCAATATGTAATAGACAAGACCTACTCCTTGCTCAGAGAACTGGACTCAACACACCCTATTCACCGCACAAGAATATATCTGACTAGTAATAATCTTAAAACCTATGTATTGATATCTCTCTGTTAGTGTGTCAAGTGGGTGTAAAGTGGCATAAACACAGCAGTGAAAAGCAGCTAAACCCCATTATAAAAATAAATTACTTTTACAAACCCATGAAACAAAGACAGTGGAAGAGAGAGAAATTCTTACACAATGCGTTCAGGGGCTGTGATGCAACCTGGATTGACCATATCTAGACCCACAGCTGGATGAGACATAAGGGTGGACACTCTTGGGGCTGAGAGGTTTGGTGAGGTTGGGTGAGCAAACGCAGACCCTTTAAAGTAATACTGCGTGGTACCCATCGCATGGGTCCCAAATCTCCAGGTTCAAGGGCATCTTCCTACATCGAAAACATGCATGAGAAAACAAAAAGATGGTACACCATGTGATGGGGAAAGGTTTCTAAAACGCACCTCATTTCTCTTCTCCTTGTGCCCGGGTTCGCCATTCCAGCCGCTTTACTAACAATCTCCCTACTTGGAGCATCAGCACCTTTAACCTCCTGTTCCGTACAGGTTGCAATTTGTCCTGAGGATGAACGGGTAGACGGGGAACCAGTGAGAGACTAGCTCTTGGTGTTGGGACAGGCACAGGTCACTCTATTTTCCCATCAGGAAGAAGAATTAACCAGAGGCTCATCCTCCCCCCCGGAAGCAGAACAGGGCCTGAAGCCATCCTGCGCTTTTGCGGCCAGCTCCCAAAAAAGCGAGTTGTAAAATGGAGCTTCAGGGCACTGCAATTCACAAACCTGCAGAGTTATAAATGATAACTCTCGTCCACAAATATATTGAGGGAAGGCAAAGAAGAGGATTTGAAATCAAGGCAGAATTGCAGGAAACAGATTTCAGGAGGTAGATTCGAATCGCCTTTAAAGCACATGAAAAGCGGCAAAACGTTGACAATGATGCCCTTGGCCAAAAAGGGCGTATGCGTTTTTTCCTGAATATATTCAGGAAAAAACGCATACGCCCTTTTTGGCCAACCAAGCAACCTGGAAAGGCAAATCAGCGCTACAAAGAAGACTCGCTACCCATCGGTCAAAAGGGCCATGCTGAAAAAAGTCTCAAAACCAGAAATGCAGGACAGGCCATGGAGAAATGGGAGCCTTGCTACACTGATGGGCGGGATGTAAATTGCCAACAGCCACTCTGGAGAAGTGTACGGTGTGTCCTGAAACATCTAAAAAACACAGCTTAGAGAGCATAGGGCACTTCCACTCATGGGGGTATAAATTGGGAAAATGAAAAATCAGCAAGACACAAGCACCCCAAAGTTTAGGGCTGCTCTGTTGACAAGGACCTCCACTTCATTCCACCTTCAATATCCCAGGAAAGAGAAAAATGGATAAAGAAGTTGTGGTCCTTATGTACAATGCAATATCACTCAGCCATGAAATCAATGTCATAAGGCTAGTAGCAGCATGATGAGTGGATTTAGGTACGACGATTCTAAGTGAAATAAGTCACACAGAAAAGGACACTTCTCATAAGGTATCACTTATAGAGGGAATGTCAAAACCGTTACACTTGAACTGAATTACAAAACAGAACAGAGTCACACATGCAGAAAACACACTATGGCTGCTTAACGGGAAAGGTGAGGTGGGGTGATACATAAAACAAGGGTTTCAAATTAGCTCAGATACCGTTCCATAAACCCAATATGTAATAGACAAGACCTACTCCTTGCTCAGAGAACTGGACTCAACACGCCCTATTCACCGCACAAGAATATATCTGACTAGTAATAATCTTAAAACCTATGTATTGATATCTCTCTGTTAGTGTGTCAAGTGGGTGTAAAGCGGCATAAACACAGCAGTGAAAAGCAGCTAAACCCCATTATAAAAATAAATTACTTTTACAAACCCATGAAACAAAGACAGTGAAAGAGAGAGAAATTCTTACACAATGCGTTCAGGGGCTGTGATGCAACCTGGATTGACCATATCTAGACCCACAGCTGGATGAGACATAAGGGTGGACACTCTTGGGGCTGAGAGGTTTGGTGAGGTTGGGTGAGCAAACGCAGACCCTTTAAAGTAATACTGCGTGGTCCCCATCGCATGGGTCGCAAATCTCCAGGTTCAAGGGCATCTTCCTACATCGAAAACATGCATGAGAAAACAAAAAGATGGTACACCATGTGATGGGGAAAGGTTTCTAAAACGCACCTCATTTCTCTTCTCCTTGTGCCCGGCTTCACCATTCCAGACGCTTTACTAATAATCTCCCTACTTGGAGCATCAGCACCTTTAACCTCCTGTTCCGTACAGGTTGCAATTTGTCCTGAGGATGAACGGGTAGACGGGGAACCAGTGAGAGACTAGCTCTTGGTGTTGGGACAGGCAGAGGTCACTCTATTTTCCCATCAGGAAGAAGAATTAACCACAGGCTCATCCTCCCCCCCGGAACCAGAACAGGGCCTGAAGCCATCCTGCGCTTTTGCGGCCAGCTCCCAAAAAAGCGAGTTGTAAAATGGAGCTTCAGGGCACTGCAATTCACAAACCTGCAGAGTTATAAATGATAACTCTCGTCCACAAATATATTGAGGGAAGGCAAAGAAGAGGATTTGAAATCAAGGCAGAATTGCAGGAAACAGATTTCAGGAGGTAGATTCGAATCGCCTTTAAAGCACATGAAAAGCGGCAAAACGTTGACAATGATGCCCTTGGCCAAAAAGGGCGTATGCGTTTTTTCCTGAATATATTCAGGAAAAAACGCATACGCCCTTTTTGGCCAACCAAGCAACCAGGAAAGGCAAATCAGCGCTACAAAGAAGACTCGCTACCCATCGGTCAAAAGGGCCATGCTGAAAAAAGTCTCAAAACCAGAAATGCAGGACAGGCCATGGAGAAATGGGAGCCTTGCTACACTGATGGGCGGGATGTAAATTGCCAACAGCCACTCTGGAGAAGTGTACGGTGTGTCCGGAAACATCCAAAAAACACAGCTTAGAGAGCATAGGGCACTTCCACTCATGGGGGTATAAATTGGGAAAATGAAAAATCAGCAAGACACAAGCACCCCAAAGTTTAGGGCTGCTCTGTTGACCAGGACCTCCACTTCATTCCACCTTCAATATCCCAGGAAAGAGAAAAATGGATAAAGAAGTTGTGGTCCTTATGTACAATGGAATATCACTCAGCCATGAAATCAATGTCATAAGGCTAGTAGCAGCATGATGAGTGGATTTAGGTACGACGATTCTAAGTGAAATAAGTCACACAGAAAAGGACACTTCTCATAAGGTATCACTTATAGAGGGAATGTAAAAACCGTTACACTTGAACTGAATTACAAAACAGAACAGAGTCACACATGCAGAAAACACACTATGGCTGCTTAACGGGAAAGGTGAGGTGGGGTGATACATAAAACAAGCGTTTCAAATTAGCTCAGATACCGTTCCATAAACCCAATATGTAATAGACAAGACCTACTCCTTGCTCAGAGAACTGGACTCAACACACCCTATTCACCGCACAAGAATATATCTGACTAGTAATAATCTTAAAACCTATGTATTGATATCTCTCTGTTAGTGTGTCAAGTGGGTGTAAAGCGGCATAAACACAGCAGTGAAAAGCAGCTAAACCCCATTATAAAAATAAATTACTTTTACAAACCCATGAAACAAAGACAGTAAAAGAGAGAGAAATTCTTACACAATGCGTTCAGGGGCTGTGATGCAACCTGGATTGACCATATCTAGACCCACAGCTGGATGAGACATAAGGGTGGACACTCTTGGGGCTGAGAGGTTTGGTGAGGTTGGGTGAGCAAACGCAGACCCTTTAAAGTAATACTGCGTGGTCCCCATCGCATGGGTCGCAAATCTCCAGGTTCAAGGGCATCTTCCTACATCGAAAACATGCATGAGAAAACAAAAAGATGGTACACCATGTGATGGGGAAAGGTTTCTAAAACGCACCTCATTTCTCTTCTCCTTGTGCCCGGGTTCGCCATTCCAGCCGCTTTACTAATAATCTCCCTACTTGGAGCATCAGCACCTTTAACCTCCTGTTCCGTACAGGTTGCAATTTGTCCTGAGGATGAACGGGTAGACGGGGAACCAGTGAGAGACTAGCTCTTGGTGTTGGGACAGGCAGAGGTCACTCTATTTTCCCATCAGGAAGAAGAATTAACCACAGGCTCATCCTCCCCCCCCTAACCAGAACAGGGCCTGAAGCCATCCTGCGCTTTTGCGGCCAGCTCCCAAAAAAGCGAGTTGTAAAATGGAGCTTCAGGGCACTGCAATTCACAAACCTGCAGAGTAATAAATGATAACTCTCGTCCACAAATATATTGAGGGAAGGCAAAGAAGAGGATTTGAAATCAAGGCGGAATTGCAGGAAACAGATTTCAGGAGGTAGATTCGAATCGCCTTTAAAGCACATGAAAAGCAGCAAAACGTTGACAATGATGCCCTTGGCCAAAAAGGGCGTATGCGTTTTTTCCTGAATATATTCAGGAAAAAACGCATACGCCCTTTTTGGCCAACCAAGCAACCTGGAAAGGCAAATCAGCGCTACAAAGAAGACTCGCTACCCATCGGTCAAAAGGGCCATGCTGAATAAAGTCTCAAAACCAGAAATGCAGGACAGGCCATGGAGAAATGGGAGCCTTGCTACACTGATGGGCGGGATGTAAATTGCCAACAGCCACTCTGGAGAAGTGTACGGTGTGTCCGGAAACATCCAAAAAACACAGCTTAGAGAGCATAGGGCACTTCCACTCATGGGGGTATAAATTGGGAAAATGAAAAATCAGCAAGACACAAGCACCCCAAAGTTTAGGGCTGCTCTGTTGACCAGGACCTCCACTTCATTCCACCTTCAATATCCCAGGAAAGAGAAAAATGGATAAAGAAGTTGTGGTCCTTATGTACAATGGAATATCACTCAGCCATGAAATCAATGTCATAAGGCTAGTAGCAGCATGATGAGTGGATTTAGGTACGACGATTCTAAGTGAAATAAGTCACACAGAAAAGGACACTTCTCATAAGGTATCACTTATAGAGGGAATGTCAAAACCGTTACACTTGAACTGAATTACAAAACACAACAGAGTCACACATGCAGAAAACACACTATGGCTGCTTAACGGGAAAGGTGAGGTGGAGTGATACATAAAACAAGCGTTTCAAATTAGCTCAGATACCGTTCCATAAACCCAATATGTAATAGACAAGACCTACTCCTTGCTCAGAGAACTGGACTCAACACACCCTATTCACCGCACAAGAATATATCTGACTAGTAATAATCTTAAAACCTATGTATTGATATCTCTCTGTTAGTGTGTCAAGTGGGTGTAAAGTGGCATAAACACAGCAGTGAAAAGCAGCTAAACCCCATTATAAAAATAAATTACTTTTACAAACCCATGAAACAAAGACAGTGGAAGAGAGAGAAATTCTTACACAATGCGTTCAGGGGCTGTGATGCAACCTGGATTGACCATATCTAGACCCACAGCTGGATGAGACATAAGGGTGGACACTCTTGGGGCTGAGAGGTTTGGTGAGGTTGGGTGAGCAAACGCAGACCCTTTAAAGTAATACTGCGTGGTACCCATCGCATGGGTCCCAAATCTCCAGGTTCAAGGGCATCTTCCTACATCGAAAACATGCATGAGAAAACAAAATGATGGTACACCATGTGATGGGGAAAGGTTTCTAAAACGCACCTCATTTCTCTTCTCCTTGTGCCCGGGTTTGCCATTCCAGCCGCTTTACTAACAATCTCCCTACTTGGAGCATCAGCACCTTTAACCTCCTGTTCCGTACAGGTTGCAATTTGTCCTGAGGATGAACGGGTAGACGGGGAACCAGTGAGAGACTAGCTCTTGGTGTTGGGACAGGCACAGGTCACTCTATTTTCCCATCAGGAAGAAGAATTAACCACAGGCTCATCCTCCCCCCCGGAACCAGAACAGGGCCTGAAGCCATCCTGCGCTTTTGCGGCCAGCTCCCAAAAAAGCGAGTTGTAAAATGGAGCTTCAGGGCACTGCAATTCACAAACCTGCAGAGTTATAAATGATAACTCTCGTCCACAAATATATTGAGGGAAGGCAAAGAAGAGGATTTGAAATCAAGGCGGAATTGCAGGAAACAGATTTCAGGAGGTAGATTCGAATCGCCTTTAAAGCACATGAAAAGCGGCAAAACGTTGACAATGATGCCCTTGGCCAAAAAGGGCGTATGCGTTTTTTCCTGAATATATTCAGGAAAAAACGCATACGCCCTTTTTGGCCAACCAAGCAACCTGGAAAGGCAAATCAGCGCTACAAAGAAGACTCGCTACCCATCGGTCAAAAGGGCCATGCTGAATAAAGTCTCAAAACCAGAAATGCAGGACAGGCCATGGAGAAATGGGAGCCTTGCTACACTGATGGGCGGGATGTAAATTGCCAACAGCCACTCTGGAGAAGTGTACGGTGTGTCCTGAAACATCTAAAAAACACAGCTTAGAGAGCATAGGGCACTTCCACTCATGGGGGTATAAATTGGGAAAATGAAAAATCAGCAAGACACAAGCACCCCAAAGTTTAGGGCTGCTCTGTTGACAAGGACCTCCACTTCATTCCACCTTCAATATCCCAGGAAAGAGAAAAATGGATAAAGAAGTTGTGGTCCTTATGTACAATGGAATATCACTCAGCCATGAAATCAATGTCATAAAGCTAGTAGCAGCATGATGAGTGGATTTAGGTACGACGATTCTAAGTGAAATAAGTCACACAGAAAAGGACACTTCTCATAAGGTATCACTTATAGAGGGAATGTCAAAACCGTTACACTTGAACTGAATTACAAAACAGAACAGAGTCACACATGCAGAAAACACACTATGGCTGCTTAACGGGAAAGGTGAGGTGGGGTGATACATAAAACAAGGGTTTCAAATTAGCTCAGATACCGTTCCATAAACCCAGTATGTAATAGACAAGACCTACTCCTTGCTCAGAGAACTGGACTCAACACGCCCTATTCACCGCACAAGAATATATCTGACTAGTAATAATCTTAAAACCTATGTATTGATATCTCTCTGTTAGTGTGTCAAGTGGGTGTAAAGCGGCATAAACACAGCAGTTAAAAGCAGCTAAACCTCATTATAAAAATAAATTACTTTTACAAACCCATGAAACAAAGACAGTGAAAGAGAGAGAAATTCTTACACAATGCGTTCAGGGGCTGTGATGCAACCTGGATTGACCATATCTAGACCCACAGCTGGATGAGACATAAGGGTGGACACTCTTGGGGCTGAGAAGTTTGGTGAGGTTGGGTGAGCAAACGCAGACCCTTTAAAGTAATACTGCGTGGTACCCATCGCATGGGTCGCAAATCTACAGGTTCAAGGGCATATTCCTACATCGAAAACATGCATGAGAAAACAAAAAGATGGTACACCATGTGATGGGGAAAGGTTTCTAAAACGCACCTCATTTCTCTTCTCCTTGTTCCCGGCTTCACCATTCCAGACGCTTTACTAATAATCTCCCTACTTGGAGCATCAGCACCTTTAACCTCCTGTTCCGTACAGGTTGCAATTTGTCCTGAGGATGAACGGGTAGACGGGGAACCAGTGAGAGACTAGCTCTTGGTGTTGGGACAGGCACAGGTCACTCTATTTTCCCATCAGGAAGAAGAATTAACCACAGGCTCATCCTCCCCCCCGGAACCAGAACAGGGCCTGAAGCCATCCTGCGCTTTTGCGGCCAGCTCCCAAAAAAGCGAGTTGTAAAATGGAGCTTCAGGGCACTGCAATTCACAAACCTGCAGAGTTATAAATGATAACTCTCGTCCACAAATATATTGAGGGAAGGCAAAGAAGAGGATTTGAAATCAAGGCAGAATTGCAGGAAACAGATTTCAGGAGGTAGATTCGAATCGCCTTTAAAGCACATGAAAAGCGGCAAAACGTTGACAATGATGCCCTTGACCAAAAAGGGCGTATGCGTTTTTTCCTGAATATATTCAGGAAAAAACGCATACGCCCTTTTTGGCCAACCAAGCAACCTGGAAAGGCAAATCAGCGCTACAAAGAAGACTCGCTACCCATCGGTCAAAAGGGCCATGCTGAATAAAGTCTCAAAACCAGAAATGCAGGACAGGCCATGGAGAAATGGGAGCCTTGCTACACTGATGGGCGGGATGTAAATTGCCAACAGCCACTCTGGAGAAGTGTACGGTGTGTCCGGAAACATCCAAAAAACACAGCTTAGAGAGCATAGGGCACTTCCACTCATGGGGGTATAAATTGGGAAAATGAAAAATCAGCAAGACACAAGCACCCCAAAGTTTAGGGCTGCTCTGTTGACCAGGACCTCCACTTCATTCCACCTTCAATATCCCAGGAAAGAGAAAAATGGATAAAGAAGTTGTGGTCCTTATGTACAATGCAATATCACTCAGCCATGAAATCAATGTCATAAGGCTAGTAGCAGCATGATGAGTGGATTTAGGTACGACGATTCTAAGTGAAATAAGTCACACAGAAAAGGACACTTCTCATAAGGTATCACTTATAGAGGGAATGTCAAAACCGTTACACTTGAACTGAATTACAAAACAGAACAGAGTCACACATGCAGAAAACACACTATGGCTGCTTAACGGGAAAGGTGAGGTGGGGTGATACATAAAACAAGGGTTTCAAATTAGCTCAGATACCGTTCCATAAACCCAGTATGTAATAGACAAGACCTACTCCTTGCTCAGAGAACTGGACTCAACACGCCCTATTCACCGCACAAGAATATATCTGACTAGTAATAATCTTAAAACCTATGTATTGATATCTCTCTGTTAGTGTGTCAAGTGGGTGTAAAGCGGCATAAACACAGCAGTGAAAAGCAGCTAAACCTCATTATAAAAATAAATTACTTTTACAAACCCATGAAACAAAGACAGTGAAAGAGAGAGAAATTCTTACACAATGCGTTCAGGGGCTGTGATGCAACCTGGATTGACCATATCTAGACCCACAGCTGGATGAGACATAAGGGTGGACACTCTTGGGGCTGAGAAGTTTGGTGAGGTTGGGTGAGCAAACGCAGACCCTTTAAAGTAATACTGCGTGGTACCCATCGCATGGGTCCCAAATCTACAGGTTCAAGGGCATATTCCTACATCGAAAACATGCATGAGAAAACAAAAAGATGGTACACCATGTGATGGGGAAAGGTTTCTAAAACGCACCTCATTTCTCTTCTCCTTGTTCCCGGCTTCACCATTCCAGACGCTTTACTAATAATCTCCCTACTTGGAGCATCAGCACCTTTAACCTCCTGTTCCGTACAGGTTGCAATTTGTCCTGAGGATGAACGGGTAGACGGGGAACCAGTGAGAGACTACCTCTTGGTGTTGGGACAGGCACAGGTCACTCTATTTTCCCATCAGGAAGAAGAATTAACCACAGGCTCATCCTCCCCCCCGGAACCAGAACAGGGCCTGAAGCCATCCTGCGCTTTTGCGGCCAGCTCCCAAAAAAGCGAGTTGTAAAATGGAGCTTCAGGGCACTGCAATTCACAAACCTGCAGAGTTATAAATGATAACTCTCGTCCACAAATATATTGAGGGAAGGCAAAGAAGAGGATTTGAAATCAAGGCAGAATTGCAGGAAACAGATTTCAGGAGGTAGATTCGAATCGCCTTTAAAGCACATGAAAAGCGGCAAAACGTTGACAATGATGCCCTTGGCCAAAAAGGGCGTATGCGTTTTTTCCTGAATATATTCAGGAAAAAACGCATACGCCCTTTTTGGCCAACCAAGCAACCTGGAAAGGCAAATCAGCGCTACAAAGAAGACTCGCTACCCATCGGTCAAAAGGGCCATGCTGAATAAAGTCTCAAAACCAGAAATGCAGGACAGGCCATGGAGAAATGGGAGCCTTGCTACACTGATGGGCGGGATGTAAATTGCCAACAGCCACTCTGGAGAAGTGTACGGTGTGTCCGGAAACATCCAAAAAACACAGCTTAGAGAGCATAGGGCACTTCCACTCATGGGGGTATAAATTGGGAAAATGAAAAATCAGCAAGACACAAGCACCCCAAAGTTTAGGGCTGCTCTGTTGACCAGGACCTCCACTTCATTCCACCTTCAATATCCCAGGAAAGAGAAAAATGGATAAAGAAGTTGTGGTCCTTATGTACAATGGAATATCACTCAGCCATGAAATCAATGTCATAAGGCTAGTAGCAGCATGATGAGTGGATTTAGGTACGACGATTCTAAGTGAAATAAGTCACACAGAAAAGGACACTTCTCATAAGGTATCACTTATAGAGGGAATGTCAAAACCGTTACACTTGAACTGAATTACAAAACAGAACAGAGTCACACATGCAGAAAACACACTATGGCTGCTTAACGGGAAAGGTGAGGTGGGGTGATACATAAAACAAGGGTTTCAAATTAGCTCAGATACCGTTCCATAAACCCAGTATGTAATAGACAAGACCTACTCCTTGCTCAGAGAACTGGACTCAACACGCCCTATTCACCGCACAAGAATATATCTGACTAGTAATAATCTTAAAACCTATGTATTGATATCTCTCTGTTAGTGTGTCAAGTGGGTGTAAAGCGGCATAAACACAGCAGTTAAAAGCAGCTAAACCTCATTATAAAAATAAATTACTTTTACAAACCCATGAAACAAAGACAGTGAAAGAGAGAGAAATTCTTACACAATGCGTTCAGGGGCTGTGATGCAACCTGGATTGACCATATCTAGACCCACAGCTGGATGAGACATAAGGGTGGACACTCTTGGGGCTGAGAAGTTTGGTGAGGTTGGGTGAGCAAACGCAGACCCTTTAAAGTAATACTGCGTGGTACCCATCGCATGGGTCGCAAATCTACAGGTTCAAGGGCATATTCCTACATCGAAAACATGCATGAGAAAACAAAAAGATGGTACACCATGTGATGGGGAAAGGTTTCTAAAACGCACCTCATTTCTCTTCTCCTTGTTCCCGGCTTCACCATTCCAGACGCTTTACTAATAATCTCCCTACTTGGAGCATCAGCACCTTTAACCTCCTGTTCCGTACAGGTTGCAATTTGTCCTGAGGATGAACGGGTAGACGGGGAACCAGTGAGAGACTAGCTCTTGGTGTTGGGACAGGCACAGGTCACTCTATTTTCCCATCAGGAAGAAGAATTAACCACAGGCTCATCCTCCCCCCCGGAACCAGAACAGGGCCTGAAGCCATCCTGCGCTTTTGCGGCCAGCTCCCAAAAAAGCGAGTTGTAAAATGGAGCTTCAGGGCACTGCAATTCACAAACCTGCAGAGTTATAAATGATAACTCTCGTCCACAAATATATTGAGGGAAGGCAAAGAAGAGGATTTGAAATCAAGGCAGAATTGCAGGAAACAGATTTCAGGAGGTAGATTCGAATCGCCTTTAAAGCACATGAAAAGCGGCAAAACGTTGACAATGATGCCCTTGACCAAAAAGGGCGTATGCGTTTTTTCCTGAATATATTCAGGAAAAAACGCATACGCCCTTTTTGGCCAACCAAGCAACCTGGAAAGGCAAATCAGCGCTACAAAGAAGACTCGCTACCCATCGGTCAAAAGGGCCATGCTGAATAAAGTCTCAAAACCAGAAATGCAGGACAGGCCATGGAGAAATGGGAGCCTTGCTACACTGATGGGCGGGATGTAAATTGCCAACAGCCACTCTGGAGAAGTGTACGGTGTGTCCGGAAACATCCAAAAAACACAGCTTAGAGAGCATAGGGCACTTCCACTCATGGGGGTATAAATTGGGAAAATGAAAAATCAGCAAGACACAAGCACCCCAAAGTTTAGGGCTGCTCTGTTGACCAGGACCTCCACTTCATTCCACCTTCAATATCCCAGGAAAGAGAAAAATGGATAAAGAAGTTGTGGTCCTTATGTACAATGCAATATCACTCAGCCATGAAATCAATGTCATAAGGCTAGTAGCAGCATGATGAGTGGATTTAGGTACGACGATTCTAAGTGAAATAAGTCACACAGAAAAGGACACTTCTCATAAGGTATCACTTATAGAGGGAATGTCAAAACCGTTACACTTGAACTGAATTACAAAACAGAACAGAGTCACACATGCAGAAAACACACTATGGCTGCTTAACGGGAAAGGTGAGGTGGGGTGATACATAAAACAAGGGTTTCAAATTAGCTCAGATACCGTTCCATAAACCCAGTATGTAATAGACAAGACCTACTCCTTGCTCAGAGAACTGGACTCAACACGCCCTATTCACCGCACAAGAATATATCTGACTAGTAATAATCTTAAAACCTATGTATTGATATCTCTCTGTTAGTGTGTCAAGTGGGTGTAAAGCGGCATAAACACAGCAGTGAAAAGCAGCTAAACCTCATTATAAAAATAAATTACTTTTACAAACCCATGAAACAAAGACAGTGAAAGAGAGAGAAATTCTTACACAATGCGTTCAGGGGCTGTGATGCAACCTGGATTGACCATATCTAGACCCACAGCTGGATGAGACATAAGGGTGGACACTCTTGGGGCTGAGAAGTTTGGTGAGGTTGGGTGAGCAAACGCAGACCCTTTAAAGTAATACTGCGTGGTACCCATCGCATGGGTCCCAAATCTACAGGTTCAAGGGCATATTCCTACATCGAAAACATGCATGAGAAAACAAAAAGATGGTACACCATGTGATGGGGAAAGGTTTCTAAAACGCACCTCATTTCTCTTCTCCTTGTTCCCGGCTTCACCATTCCAGACGCTTTACTAATAATCTCCCTACTTGGAGCATCAGCACCTTTAACCTCCTGTTCCGTACAGGTTGCAATTTGTCCTGAGGATGAACGGGTAGACGGGGAACCAGTGAGAGACTACCTCTTGGTGTTGGGACAGGCACAGGTCACTCTATTTTCCCATCAGGAAGAAGAATTAACCACAGGCTCATCCTCCCCCCCGGAACCAGAACAGGGCCTGAAGCCATCCTGCGCTTTTGCGGCCAGCTCCCAAAAAAGCGAGTTGTAAAATGGAGCTTCAGGGCACTGCAATTCACAAACCTGCAGAGTTATAAATGATAACTCTCGTCCACAAATATATTGAGGGAAGGCAAAGAAGAGGATTTGAAATCAAGGCAGAATTGCAGGAAACAGATTTCAGGAGGTAGATTCGAATCGCCTTTAAAGCACATGAAAAGCGGCAAAACGTTGACAATGATGCCCTTGGCCAAAAAGGGCGTATGCGTTTTTTCCTGAATATATTCAGGAAAAAACGCATACGCCCTTTTTGGCCAACCAAGCAACCTGGAAAGGCAAATCAGCGCTACAAAGAAGACTCGCTACCCATCGGTCAAAAGGGCCATGCTGAATAAAGTCTCAAAACCAGAAATGCAGGACAGGCCATGGAGAAATGGGAGCCTTGCTACACTGATGGGCGGGATGTAAATTGCCAACAGCCACTCTGGAGAAGTGTACGGTGTGTCCGGAAACATCCAAAAAACACAGCTTAGAGAGCATAGGGCACTTCCACTCATGGGGGTATAAATTGGGAAAATGAAAAATCAGCAAGACACAAGCACCCCAAAGTTTAGGGCTGCTCTGTTGACCAGGACCTCCACTTCATTCCACCTTCAATATCCCAGGAAAGAGAAAAATGGATAAAGAAGTTGTGGTCCTTATGTACAATGGAATATCACTCAGCCATGAAATCAATGTCATAAGGCTAGTAGCAGCATGATGAGTGGATTTAGGTACGACGATTCTAAGTGAAATAAGTCACACAGAAAAGGACACTTCTCATAAGGTATCACTTATAGAGGGAATGTCAAAACCGTTACACTTGAACTGAATTACAAAACAGAACAGAGTCACACATGCAGAAAACACACTATGGCTGCTTAACGGGAAAGGTGAGGTGGAGTGATACATAAAACAAGCGTTTCAAACTAGCTCAGATACCGTTCCATAAACCCAATATGTAATAGACAAGACCTACTCCTTGCTCAGAGAACTGGACTCAACACACCCTATTCACCGCACAAGAATATATCTGACTAGTAATAATCTTAAAACCTATGTATTGATATCTCTCTGTTAGTGTGTCAAGTGGGTGTAAAGCGGCATAAACACAGCAGTGAAAAGCAGCTAAACCCCATTATAAAAATAAATTACTTTTACAAACCCATGAAACAAAGACAGTGGAAGAGAGAGAAATTCTTACACAATGCGTTCAGGGGCTGTGATGCAACCTGGATTGACCATATCTAGACCCACAGCTGGATGAGACATAAGGGTGGACACTCTTGGGGCTGAGAGGTTTGGTGAGGTTGGGTGAGCAAACGCAGACCCTTTAAAGTAATACTGCGTGGTACCCATCGCATGGGTCCCAAATCTCCAGGTTCAAGGGCATCTTCCTACATCGAAAACATGCATGAGAAAACAAAATGATGGTACACCATGTGATGGGGAAAGGTTTCTAAAACGCACCTCATTTCTCTTCTCCTTGTGCCCGGGTTTGCCATTCCAGCCGCTTTACTAACAATCTCCCTACTTGGAGCATCAGCACCTTTAACCTCCTGTTCCGTACAGGTTGCAATTTGTCCTGAGGATGAACGGGTAGACGGGGAACCAGTGAGAGACTAGCTCTTGGTGTTGGGACAGGCACAGGTCACTCTATTTTCCCATCAGGAAGAAGAATTAACCACAGGCTCATCCTCCCCCCCGGAACCAGAACAGGGCCTGAAGCCATCCTGCGCTTTTGCGGCCAGCTCCCAAAAAAGCGAGTTGTAAAATGGAGCTTCAGGGCACTGCAATTCACAAACCTGCAGAGTTATAAATGATAACTCTCGTCCACAAATATATTGAGGGAAGGCAAAGAAGAGGATTTGAAATCAAGGCAGAATTGCAGGAAACAGATTTCAGGAGGTAGATTCGAATCGCCTTTAAAGCACATGAAAAGCGGCAAAACGTTGACAATGATGCCCTTGGCCAAAAAGGGCGTATGCGTTTTTTCCTGAATATATTCAGGAAAAAACGCATACGCCCTTTTTGGCCAACCAAGCAACCTGGAAAGGCAAATCAGCGCTACAAAGAAGACTCGCTACCCATCGGTCAAAAGGGCCATGCTGAAAAAAGTCTCAAAACCAGAAATGCAGGACAGGCCATGGAGAAATGGGAGCCTTGCTACACTGATGGGCGGGATGTAAATTGCCAACAGCCACTCTGGAGAAGTGTACGGTGTGTCCTGAAACATCTAAAAAACACAGCTTAGAGAGCATAGGGCACTTCCACTCATGGGGGTATAAATTGGGAAAATGAAAAATCAGCAAGACACAAGCACCCCAAAGTTTAGGGCTGCTCTGTTGACAAGGACCTCCACTTCATTCCACCTTCAATATCCCAGGAAAGAGAAAAATGGATAAAGAAGTTGTGGTCCTTATGTACAATGCAATATCACTCAGCCATGAAATCAATGTCATAAGGCTAGTAGCAGCATGATGAGTGGATTTAGGTACGACGATTCTAAGTGAAATAAGTCACACAGAAAAGGACACTTCTCATAAGGTATCACTTATAGAGGGAATGTCAAAACCGTTACACTTGAACTGAATTACAAAACAGAACAGAGTCACACATGCAGAAAACACACTATGGCTGCTTAACGGGAAAGGTGAGGTGGGGTGATACATAAAACAAGGGTTTCAAATTAGCTCAGATACCGTTCCATAAACCCAATATGTAATAGACAAGACCTACTCCTTGCTCAGAGAACTGGACTCAACACACCCTATTCAGCGCACAAGTATATATCTGACTAGTAATAATCTTAAAACCTATGTATTGATATCTCTCTGTTAGTGTGTCAAATGGGTGTAAAGCGGCATAAACACAGCAGTGAAAAGCAGCTAAACCCCATTATAAAAATAAATTACTTCGAAAAACCCATGAAACAAAGACAGTGAAAGAGAGAGAAATTCTTACACAATGCGTTCAGGGGCTGTGATGCAACCTGGATTGACCATATCTAGACCCACAGCTGGATGAGACATAAGGGTGGACACTCTTGGGGCTGAGAGGTTTGGTGAGGTTGGGTGAGCAAACGCAGACCCTTTAAAGTAATACTGCGTGGTACCCATCGCATGGGTCCCAAATCTCCAGGTTCAAGGGCATCTTCCTACATCGAAAACATGCATGAGAAAACAAAAAGATGGTACACCATGTGATGGGGAAAGGTTTCTAAAACGCACCTCATTTCTCTTCTCCTTGTGCCCGGGTTCGCCATTCCAGCCGCTTTACTAATAATCTCCCTACTTGGAGCATCAGCACCTTTAACCTCCTGTTCCGTACATGTTGCAATTTGTCCTGAGGATGAACGGGTAGACGGGGAACCAGTGAGAGACTAGCTCTTGGTGTTGGGACAGGCACAGGTCACTCTATTTTCCCATCAGGAAGAAGAATTAACCACAGGCTCATCATCCCGCCCGGAACCAGAACAGGGCCTGAAGCCATCCTGCGCTTTTGCGGCCAGCTCCCAAAAAAGCGAGTTGTAAAATGGAGCTTCAGGGCACTGCAATTCACAAACCTGCAGAGTTATAAATGATAACTCTCGTCCACAAATATATTGAGGGAAGGCAAAGAAGAGGATTTGAAATCAAGGCAGAATTGCAGGAAACAGATTTCAGGAGGTAGATTCGAATCGCCTTTAAAGCACATGAAAAGTGGCAAAACGTTGACAATGATGCCCTTGTCCAAAAAGGGCGTATGCGTTTTTTCCTGAATATATTCAGGAAAAAACGCATACGCCCTTTTTGGCCAACCAAGCAACCTGGAAAGGCAAATCAGCGCTACAAAGAAGACTCGCTACCCATCGGTCAAAAGGGCCATGCTGAAAAAAGTCTCAAAACCAGAAATGCAGGACAGGCCATGGAGAAATGGGAGCCTTGCTACACTGATGGGCGGGATGTAAATTGCCAACAGCCACTCTGGAGAAGTGTACGGTGTGTCCGGAAACATCCAAAAAACACAGCTTAGAGAGCATAGGGCACTTCCACTCATGGGGGTATAAATTGGGAAAATGAAAAATCAGCAAGACACAAGCACCCCAAAGTTTAGGGCTGCTCTGTTGACCAGGACCTCCACTTCATTCCACCTTCAATATCCCAGGAAAGAGAAAAATGGATAAAGAAGTTGTGGTCCTTATGTACAATGGAATATCACTCAGCCATGAAATCAATGTCATAAGGCTAGTAGCAGCATGATGAGTGGATTTAGGTACGACGATTCTAAGTGAAATAAGTCACACAGAAAAGGACACTTCTCATAAGGTATCACTTATAGAGGGAATGTCAAAACCGTTACACTTGAACTGAATTACAAAACAGAACAGAGTCACACATGCAGAAAACACACTATGGCTGCTTAACGGGAAAGGTGAGGTGGGGTGATACATAAAACAAGGGTTTCAAATTAGCTCAGATACCGTTCCATAAACCCAGTATGTAATAGACAAGACCTACTCCTTGCTCAGAGAACTGGACTCAACACGCCCTATTCACCGCACAAGAATATATCTGACTAGTAATAATCTTAAAACCTATGTATTGATATCTCTCTGTTAGTGTGTCAAGTGGGTGTAAAGCGGCATAAACACAGCAGTGAAAAGCAGCTAAACCTCATTATAAAAATAAATTACTTTTACAAACCCATGAAACAAAGACAGTGAAAGAGAGAGAAATTCTTACACAATGCGTTCAGGGGCTGTGATGCAACCTGGATTGACCATATCTAGACCCACAGCTGGATGAGACATAAGGGTGGACACTCTTGGGGCTGAGAAGTTTGGTGAGGTTGGGTGAGCAAACGCAGACCCTTTAAAGTAATACTGCGTGGTACCCATCGCATGGGTCCCAAATCTACAGGTTCAAGGGCATATTCCTACATCGAAAACATGCATGAGAAAACAAAAAGATGGTACACCATGTGATGGGGAAAGGTTTCTAAAACGCACCTCATTTCTCTTCTCCTTGTTCCCGGCTTCACCATTCCAGACGCTTTACTAATAATCTCCCTACTTGGAGCATCAGCACCTTTAACCTCCTGTTCCGTACAGGTTGCAATTTGTCCTGAGGATGAACGGGTAGACGGGGAACCAGTGAGAGACTACCTCTTGGTGTTGGGACAGGCACAGGTCACTCTATTTTCCCATCAGGAAGAAGAATTAACCACAGGCTCATCCTCCCCCCCGGAACCAGAACAGGGCCTGAAGCCATCCTGCGCTTTTGCGGCCAGCTCCCAAAAAAGCGAGTTGTAAAATGGAGCTTCAGGGCACTGCAATTCACAAACCTGCAGAGTTATAAATGATAACTCTCGTCCACAAATATATTGAGGGAAGGCAAAGAAGAGGATTTGAAATCAAGGCAGAATTGCAGGAAACAGATTTCAGGAGGTAGATTCGAATCGCCTTTAAAGCACATGAAAAGCGGCAAAACGTTGACAATGATGCCCTTGGCCAAAAAGGGCGTATGCGTTTTTTCCTGAATATATTCAGGAAAAAACGCATACGCCCTTTTTGGCCAACCAAGCAACCTGGAAAGGCAAATCAGCGCTACAAAGAAGACTCGCTACCCATCGGTCAAAAGGGCCATGCTGAATAAAGTCTCAAAACCAGAAATGCAGGACAGGCCATGGAGAAATGGGAGCCTTGCTACACTGATGGGCGGGATGTAAATTGCCAACAGCCACTCTGGAGAAGTGTACGGTGTGTCCGGAAACATCCAAAAAACACAGCTTAGAGAGCATAGGGCACTTCCACTCATGGGGGTATAAATTGGGAAAATGAAAAATCAGCAAGACACAAGCACCCCAAAGTTTAGGGCTGCTCTGTTGACCAGGACCTCCACTTCATTCCACCTTCAATATCCCAGGAAAGAGAAAAATGGATAAAGAAGTTGTGGTCCTTATGTACAATGGAATATCACTCAGCCATGAAATCAATGTCATAAGGCTAGTAGCAGCATGATGAGTGGATTTAGGTACGACGATTCTAAGTGAAATAAGTCACACAGAAAAGGACACTTCTCATAAGGTATCACTTATAGAGGGAATGTCAAAACCGTTACACTTGAACTGAATTACAAAACAGAACAGAGTCACACATGCAGAAAACACACTATGGCTGCTTAACGGGAAAGGTGAGGTGGAGTGATACATAAAACAAGCGTTTCAAACTAGCTCAGATACCGTTCCATAAACCCAATATGTAATAGACAAGACCTACTCCTTGCTCAGAGAACTGGACTCAACACACCCTATTCACCGCACAAGAATATATCTGACTAGTAATAATCTTAAAACCTATGTATTGATATCTCTCTGTTAGTGTGTCAAGTGGGTGTAAAGCGGCATAAACACAGCAGTGAAAAGCAGCTAAACCCCATTATAAAAATAAATTACTTTTACAAACCCATGAAACAAAGACAGTGGAAGAGAGAGAAATTCTTACACAATGCGTTCAGGGGCTGTGATGCAACCTGGATTGACCATATCTAGACCCACAGCTGGATGAGACATAAGGGTGGACACTCTTGGGGCTGAGAGGTTTGGTGAGGTTGGGTGAGCAAACGCAGACCCTTTAAAGTAATACTGCGTGGTACCCATCGCATGGGTCCCAAATCTCCAGGTTCAAGGGCATCTTCCTACATCGAAAACATGCATGAGAAAACAAAATGATGGTACACCATGTGATGGGGAAAGGTTTCTAAAACGCACCTCATTTCTCTTCTCCTTGTGCCCGGGTTTGCCATTCCAGCCGCTTTACTAACAATCTCCCTACTTGGAGCATCAGCACCTTTAACCTCCTGTTCCGTACAGGTTGCAATTTGTCCTGAGGATGAACGGGTAGACGGGGAACCAGTGAGAGACTAGCTCTTGGTGTTGGGACAGGCACAGGTCACTCTATTTTCCCATCAGGAAGAAGAATTAACCACAGGCTCATCCTCCCCCCCGGAACCAGAACAGGGCCTGAAGCCATCCTGCGCTTTTGCGGCCAGCTCCCAAAAAAGCGAGTTGTAAAATGGAGCTTCAGGGCACTGCAATTCACAAACCTGCAGAGTTATAAATGATAACTCTCGTCCACAAATATATTGAGGGAAGGCAAAGAAGAGGATTTGAAATCAAGGCAGAATTGCAGGAAACAGATTTCAGGAGGTAGATTCGAATCGCCTTTAAAGCACATGAAAAGCGGCAAAACGTTGACAATGATGCCCTTGGCCAAAAAGGGCGTATGCGTTTTTTCCTGAATATATTCAGGAAAAAACGCATACGCCCTTTTTGGCCAACCAAGCAACCTGGAAAGGCAAATCAGCGCTACAAAGAAGACTCGCTACCCATCGGTCAAAAGGGCCATGCTGAAAAAAGTCTCAAAACCAGAAATGCAGGACAGGCCATGGAGAAATGGGAGCCTTGCTACACTGATGGGCGGGATGTAAATTGCCAACAGCCACTCTGGAGAAGTGTACGGTGTGTCCTGAAACATCTAAAAAACACAGCTTAGAGAGCATAGGGCACTTCCACTCATGGGGGTATAAATTGGGAAAATGAAAAATCAGCAAGACACAAGCACCCCAAAGTTTAGGGCTGCTCTGTTGACAAGGACCTCCACTTCATTCCACCTTCAATATCCCAGGAAAGAGAAAAATGGATAAAGAAGTTGTGGTCCTTATGTACAATGCAATATCACTCAGCCATGAAATCAATGTCATAAGGCTAGTAGCAGCATGATGAGTGGATTTAGGTACGACGATTCTAAGTGAAATAAGTCACACAGAAAAGGACACTTCTCATAAGGTATCACTTATAGAGGGAATGTCAAAACCGTTACACTTGAACTGAATTACAAAACAGAACAGAGTCACACATGCAGAAAACACACTATGGCTGCTTAACGGGAAAGGTGAGGTGGGGTGATACATAAAACAAGGGTTTCAAATTAGCTCAGATACCGTTCCATAAACCCAATATGTAATAGACAAGACCTACTCCTTGCTCAGAGAACTGGACTCAACACACCCTATTCAGCGCACAAGTATATATCTGACTAGTAATAATCTTAAAACCTATGTATTGATATCTCTCTGTTAGTGTGTCAAATGGGTGTAAAGCGGCATAAACACAGCAGTGAAAAGCAGCTAAACCCCATTATAAAAATAAATTACTTCGAAAAACCCATGAAACAAAGACAGTGAAAGAGAGAGAAATTCTTACACAATGCGTTCAGGGGCTGTGATGCAACCTGGATTGACCATATCTAGACCCACAGCTGGATGAGACATAAGGGTGGACACTCTTGGGGCTGAGAGGTTTGGTGAGGTTGGGTGAGCAAACGCAGACCCTTTAAAGTAATACTGCGTGGTACCCATCGCATGGGTCCCAAATCTCCAGGTTCAAGGGCATCTTCCTACATCGAAAACATGCATGAGAAAACAAAAAGATGGTACACCATGTGATGGGGAAAGGTTTCTAAAACGCACCTCATTTCTCTTCTCCTTGTGCCCGGGTTCGCCATTCCAGCCGCTTTACTAATAATCTCCCTACTTGGAGCATCAGCACCTTTAACCTCCTGTTCCGTACATGTTGCAATTTGTCCTGAGGATGAACGGGTAGACGGGGAACCAGTGAGAGACTAGCTCTTGGTGTTGGGACAGGCACAGGTCACTCTATTTTCCCATCAGGAAGAAGAATTAACCACAGGCTCATCATCCCGCCCGGAACCAGAACAGGGCCTGAAGCCATCCTGCGCTTTTGCGGCCAGCTCCCAAAAAAGCGAGTTGTAAAATGGAGCTTCAGGGCACTGCAATTCACAAACCTGCAGAGTTATAAATGATAACTCTCGTCCACAAATATATTGAGGGAAGGCAAAGAAGAGGATTTGAAATCAAGGCAGAATTGCAGGAAACAGATTTCAGGAGGTAGATTCGAATCGCCTTTAAAGCACATGAAAAGTGGCAAAACGTTGACAATGATGCCCTTGTCCAAAAAGGGCGTATGCGTTTTTTCCTGAATATATTCAGGAAAAAACGCATACGCCCTTTTTGGCCAACCAAGCAACCTGGAAAGGCAAATCAGCGCTACAAAGAAGACTCGCTACCCATCGGTCAAAAGGGCCATGCTGAAAAAAGTCTCAAAACCAGAAATGCAGGACAGGCCATGGAGAAATGGGAGCCTTGCTACACTGATGGGCGGGATGTAAATTGCCAACAGCCACTCTGGAGAAGTGTACGGTGTGTCCGGAAACATCCAAAAAACACAGCTTAGAGAGCATAGGGCACTTCCACTCATGGGGGTATAAATTGGGAAAATGAAAAATCAGCAAGACACAAGCACCCCAAAGTTTAGGGCTGCTCTGTTGACCAGGACCTCCACTTCATTCCACCTTCAATATCCCAGGAAAGAGAAAAATGGATAAAGAAGTTGTGGTCCTTATGTACAATGGAATATCACTCAGCCATGAAATCAATGTCATAAGGCTAGTAGCAGCATGATGAGTGGATTTAGGTACGACGATTCTAAGTGAAATAAGTCACACAGAAAAGGACACTTCTCATAAGTTATCACTTATAGAGGGAATGTCAAAACCGTTACACTTGAACTGAATTACAAAACAGAACAGAGTCACACATGCAGAAAACACACTATGGCTGCTTAACGGGAAAGGTGAGGTGGGGTGATACATAAAACAAGGGTTTCAAATTAGCTCAGATACCGTTCCATAAACCCAATATGTAATAGACAAGACCTACTCCTTGCTCAGAGAACTGGACTCAACACACCCTATTCACCGCACAAGAATATATCTGACTAGTAATAATCTTAAAACCTATATATTGATATCTCTCTGTTAGTGTGTCAAGTGGGTGTAAAGCGGCATAAACACAGCAGTGAAAAGCAGCTAAACCCCATTATAAAAATAAATTACTTTTACAAACCCATGAAACAAAGACAGTGGAAGAGAGAGAAATTCTTACACAATGCGTTCAGTGGCTGTGATGCAACCTGGATTGACCATATCTAGACCCACAGCTGGATGAGACATAAGGGTGGACCCTCTTGGGGCTGAGAGGTTTGGTGAGGTTGGGTGAGCAAACGCAGACCCTTTAAAGTAATACTGCGTGGTACCCATTGCATGGGTCCCAAATCTACAGGTTCAAGGGCATATTCCTACATCGAAAACATGCTTGAGAAAACAAAAAGATGGTACACCATGTGATGGGGAAAGGTTTCTAAAACGCACGTCATTTCTCTTCTCCTTGTGCACGGGTTCACCATTCCAGCCGCTTTACTAACAATCTCCCTACTTGGAGCATCAGCACCTTTAACCTCCTGTTCCGTACAGGTTGCAATTTGTCCTGAGGATGAACGGGTAGACGGGGAACCAGTGAGAGACTAGCTCTTGGTGTTGGGACAGGCAGAGGTCACTCTATTTTCCCATCAGGAAGAAGAATTAACCACAGGCTCATCCTCCCCCCCGGAACCAGAACAGGGCCTGAAGCCATCCTGTGCTTTTGCGGCCAGCTCCCAAAAAAGCGAGTTGTAAAATGGAGCTTCAGGGCACTGCAATTCACAAACCTGCAGAGTTATAAATGATAACTCTCGTCCACAAATATATTGAGGGAAGGCAAAGAAGAGGATTTGAAATCAAGGCAGAATTGCAGGAAACAGATTTCAGGAGGTAGATTCGAATCGCCTTTAAAGCACATGAAAAGCGGCAAAACGTTGACAATGATGCCCTTGGCCAAAAAGGGCGTATGCGTTTTTTCCTGAATATATTCAGGAAAAAACGCATACGCCCTTTTTGGCCAACCAAGCAACCTGGAAAGGCAAATCAGCGCTACAAAGAAGACTCGCTACCCATCGGTCAAAAGGGCCATGCTGCAAAAAGTCTCAAAACCAGAAATGCAGGACAGGCCATGGAGAAATGAGAGCCTTGCTACACTGATGGGCGGGATGTAAATTGCCAACAGCCACTCTGGAGAAGTGTACGGTGTGTCCTGAAACATCTAAAAAACACAGCTTAGAGAGCATAGGGCACTTCCACTCATGGGGGTATAAATTGGGAAAATGAAAAATCAGCAAGACACAAGCACCCCAAAGTTTAGGGCTGCTCTGTTGACAAGGACCTCCACTTCATTCCACCTTCAATATCCCAGGAAAGAGAAAAATGGATAAAGAAGTTGTGGTCCTTATGTACAATGCAATATCACTCAGCCATGAAATCAATGTCATAAGGCTAGTAGCAGCATGATGAGTGGATTTAGGTACGACGATTCTAAGTGAAATAAGTCACACAGAAAAGGACACTTCTCATAAGGTATCACTTATAGAGGGAATGTCAAAACCGTTACACTTGAACTGAATTACAAAACAGAACAGAGTCACACATGCAGAAAACACACTATGGCTGCTTAACGGGAAAGGTGAGGTGGGGTGATACTTAAAACAAGGGTTTCAAATTAGCTCAGATACCGTTCCATAAACCCAATATGTAATAGACAAGACCTACTCCTTGCTCAGAGAACTGGACTCAACACGCCCTATTCACCGCACAAGAATATATCTGACTAGTAATAATCTTAAAACCTATGTATTGATATCTCTCTGTTAGTGTGTCAAGTGGGTGTAAAGCGGCATAAACACAGCAGTGAAAAGCAGCTAAACCCCATTATAAAAATAAATTACTTTTACAAACCCATGAAACAAAGACAGTGAAAGAGAGAGAAATTCTTACACAATGCGTTCAGGGGCTGTGATGCAACCTGGATTGACCATATCTAGACCCACAGCTGGATGAGACATAAGGGTGGACACTCTTGGGGCTGAGAGGTTTGGTGAGGTTGGGTGAGCAAACGCAGACCCTTTAAAGTAATACTGCGTGGTACCCATCGCATGGGTCCCAAATCTCCAGGTTTAAGGGCATCTTCCTTCATCGAAAACATGCATGAGAAAACAAAACGATGGTACACCATGTGATGGGGAAAGGTTTCTAAAACGCACCTCATTTCTCTTCTCCTTGTGCCTGGGTTCGCCATTCCAGATGCTTTACTAATAATCTCCCTACTTGGAGCATCAGCACCTTTAACCTCCTGTTCGGTACAGGTTGCAATTTGTCCTGAGGATGAACGGGTAGACGGGGAACCAGTGAGAGACTAGCTCTTGGTGTTGGGACAGGCACAGGTCACTCTATTTTCCCATCAGGAAGAAGAATTAACCACAGGCTCATCCTCCCCCCCGGAACCAGAACAGGGCCTGAAGCCATCCTGCGCTTTTGCGGCCAGCTCCCAAAAAAGCGAGTTGTAAAATGGAGCTTCAGGGCACTGCAATTCACAAACCTGCAGAGTTATAAATGATAACTCTCGTCCACAAATATATTGAGGGAAGGCAAAGAAGAGGATTTGAAATCAAGGCAGAATTGCAGGAAACAGATTTCAGGAGGTAGATTCGAATCGCCTTTAAAGCACATGAAAAGTGGCAAAACGTTGACAATGATGCCCTTGGCCAAAA
Organism: Balaenoptera ricei; assembly: GCF_028023285.1. Taxonomy (NCBI): domain Eukaryota; kingdom Metazoa; phylum Chordata; class Mammalia; order Artiodactyla; family Balaenopteridae; genus Balaenoptera; species Balaenoptera ricei. The sequence continues at coordinate 1,179,676 of NW_026777413.1, read as the reverse complement.
AGGGCGTATGCGTTTTTTCCTGAATATATTCAGGAAAAAACGCATACGCCCTTTTTGGCCAACCAAGCAACCTGGAAAGGCAAATCAGCGCTACAAAGAAGACTCGCTACCCATCGGTCAAAAGGGCCATGCTGAATAAAGTCTCAAAACCAGAAATGCAGGACAGGCCATGGAGAAATGGGAGCCTTGCTACACTGATGGGCGGGATGTAAATTGCCAACAGCCACTCTGGAGAAGTGTACGGTGTGTCCGGAAACATCCAAAAAACACAGCTTAGAGAGCATAGGGCACTTCCACTCATGGGGGTATAAATTGGGAAAATGAAAAATCAGCAAGACACAAGCACCCCAAAGTTTAGGGCTGCTCTGTTGACCAGGACCTCCACTTCATTCCACCTTCAATATCCCAGGAAAGAGAAAAATGGATAAAGAAGTTGTGGTCCTTATGTACAATGGAATATCACTCAGCCATGAAATCAATGTCATAAGGCTAGTAGCAGCATGATGAGTGGATTTAGGTACGACGATTCTAAGTGAAATAAGTCACACAGAAAAGGACACTTCTCATAAGGTATCACTTATAGAGGGAATGTCAAAACCGTTACACTTGAACTGAATTACAAAACAGAACAGAGTCACACATGCAGAAAACACACTATGGCTGCTTAACGGGAAAGGTGAGGTGGAGTGATACATAAAACAAGCGTTTCAAATTAGCTCAGATACCGTTCCATAAACCCAATATGTAATAGACAAGACCTACTCCTTGCTCAGAGAACTGGACTCAACACACCCTATTCACCGCACAAGAATATATCTGACTAGTAATAATCTTAAAACCTATGTATTGATATCTCTCTGTTAGTGTGTCAAGTGGGTGTAAAGCGGCATAAACACAACAGTGAAAAGCAGCTAAACCCCATTATAAAAATAAATTACTTTTACAAACCCATGAAACAAAGACAGTGGAAGAGAGAGAAATTCTTACACAATGCGTTCAGGGGCTGTGATGCAACCTGGATTGACCATATCTAGACCCACAGCTGGATGAGACATAAGGGTGGACACTCTTGGGGCTGAGAGGTTTGGTGAGGTTGGGTGAGCAAACGCAGACCCTTTAAAGTAATACTGCGTGGTACCCATCGCATGGGTCCCAAATCTCCAGGTTCAAGGGCATCTTCCTACATCGAAAACATGCATGAGAAAACAAAATGATGGTACACCATGTGATGGGGAAAGGTTTCTAAAACGCACCTCATTTCTCTTCTCCTTGTGCCCGGGTTTGCCATTCCAGCCGCTTTACTAACAATCTCCCTACTTGGAGCATCAGCACCTTTAACCTCCTGTTCCGTACAGGTTGCAATTTGTCCTGAGGATGAACGGGTAGACGGGGAACCAGTGAGAGACTAGCTCTTGGTGTTGGGACAGGCACAGGTCACTCTATTTTCCCATCAGGAAGAAGAATTAACCACAGGCTCATCCTCCCCCCCGGAACCAGAACAGGGCCTGAAGCCATCCTGCGCTTTTGCGGCCAGCTCCCAAAAAAGCGAGTTGTAAAATGGAGCTTCAGGGCACTGCAATTCACAAACCTGCAGAGTTATAAATGATAACTCTCGTCCACAAATATATTGAGGGAAGGCAAAGAAGAGGATTTGAAATCAAGGCAGAATTGCAGGAAACAGATTTCAGGAGGTAGATTCGAATCGCCTTTAAAGCACATGAAAAGCGGCAAAACGTTGACAATGATGCCCTTGGCCAAAAAGGGCGTATGCGTTTTTTCCTGAATATATTCAGGAAAAAACGCATACGCCCTTTTTGGCCAACCAAGCAACCTGGAAAGGCAAATCAGCGCTACAAAGAAGACTCGCTACCCATCGGTCAAAAGGGCCATGCTGAAAAAAGTCTCAAAACCAGAAATGCAGGACAGGCCATGGAGAAATGGGAGCCTTGCTACACTGATGGGCGGGATGTAAATTGCCAACAGCCACTCTGGAGAAGTGTACGGTGTGTCCTGAAACATCTAAAAAACACAGCTTAGAGAGCATAGGGCACTTCCACTCATGGGGGTATAAATTGGGAAAATGAAAAATCAGCAAGACACAAGCACCCCAAAGTTTAGGGCTGCTCTGTTGACAAGGACCTCCACTTCATTCCACCTTCAATATCCCAGGAAAGAGAAAAATGGATAAAGAAGTTGTGGTCCTTATGTACAATGCAATATCACTCAGCCATGAAATCAATGTCATAAGGCTAGTAGCAGCATGATGAGTGGATTTAGGTACGACGATTCTAAGTGAAATAAGTCACACAGAAAAGGACACTTCTCATAAGGTATCACTTATAGAGGGAATGTCAAAACCGTTACACTTGAACTGAATTACAAAACAGAACAGAGTCACACATGCAGAAAACACACTATGGCTGCTTAACGGGAAAGGTGAGGTGGGGTGATACATAAAACAAGGGTTTCAAATTAGCTCAGATACCGTTCCATAAACCCAATATGTAATAGACAAGACCTACTCCTTGCTCAGAGAACTGGACTCAACACACCCTATTCAGCGCACAAGTATATATCTGACTAGTAATAATCTTAAAACCTATGTATTGATATCTCTCTGTTAGTGTGTCAAATGGGTGTAAAGCGGCATAAACACAGCAGTGAAAAGCAGCTAAACCCCATTATAAAAATAAATTACTTCGAAAAACCCATGAAACAAAGACAGTGAAAGAGAGAGAAATTCTTACACAATGCGTTCAGGGGCTGTGATGCAACCTGGATTGACCATATCTAGACCCACAGCTGGATGAGACATAAGGGTGGACACTCTTGGGGCTGAGAGGTTTGGTGAGGTTGGGTGAGCAAACGCAGACCCTTTAAAGTAATACTGCGTGGTACCCATCGCATGGGTCCCAAATCTCCAGGTTCAAGGGCATCTTCCTACATCGAAAACATGCATGAGAAAACAAAAAGATGGTACACCATGTGATGGGGAAAGGTTTCTAAAACGCACCTCATTTCTCTTCTCCTTGTGCCCGGGTTCGCCATTCCAGCCGCTTTACTAATAATCTCCCTACTTGGAGCATCAGCACCTTTAACCTCCTGTTCCGTACATGTTGCAATTTGTCCTGAGGATGAACGGGTAGACGGGGAACCAGTGAGAGACTAGCTCTTGGTGTTGGGACAGGCACAGGTCACTCTATTTTCCCATCAGGAAGAAGAATTAACCACAGGCTCATCATCCCGCCCGGAACCAGAACAGGGCCTGAAGCCATCCTGCGCTTTTGCGGCCAGCTCCCAAAAAAGCGAGTTGTAAAATGGAGCTTCAGGGCACTGCAATTCACAAACCTGCAGAGTTATAAATGATAACTCTCGTCCACAAATATATTGAGGGAAGGCAAAGAAGAGGATTTGAAATCAAGGCAGAATTGCAGGAAACAGATTTCAGGAGGTAGATTCGAATCGCCTTTAAAGCACATGAAAAGTGGCAAAACGTTGACAATGATGCCCTTGGCCAAAAAGGGCGTATGCGTTTTTTCCTGAATATATTCAGGAAAAAACGCATACGCCCTTTTTGGCCAACCAAGCAACCTGGAAAGGCAAATCAGCGCTACAAAGAAGACTCGCTACCCATCGGTCAAAAGGGCCATGCTGAAAAAAGTCTCAAAACCAGAAATGCAGGACAGGCCATGGAGAAATGGGAGCCTTGCTACACTGATGGGCGGGATGTAAATTGCCAACAGCCACTCTGGAGAAGTGTACGGTGTGTCCGGAAACATCCAAAAAACACAGCTTAGAGAGCATAGGGCACTTCCACTCATGGGGGTATAAATTGGGAAAATGAAAAATCAGCAAGACACAAGCACCCCAAAGTTTAGGGCTGCTCTGTTGACCAGGACCTCCACTTCATTCCACCTTCAATATCCCAGGAAAGAGAAAAATGGATAAAAAAGTTGTGGTCCTTATGTACAATGGAATATCACTCAGCCATGAAATCAATGTCATAAGGCTAGTAGCAGCATGATGAGTGGATTTAGGTACGACGATTCTAAGTGAAATAAGTCACACAGAAAAGGACACTTCTCATAAGGTATCACTTATAGAGGGAATGTCAAAACCGTTACACTTGAACTGAATTACAAAACAGAACAGAGTCACACATGCAGAAAACACACTATGGCTGCTTAACGGGAAAGGTGAGGTGGGGTGATACATAAAACAAGGGTTTCAAATTAGCTCAGATACCGTTCCATAAACCCAATATGTAATAGACAAGACCTACTCCTTGCTCAGAGAACTGGACTCAACACACCCTATTCACCGCACAAGAATATATCTGACTAGTAATAATCTTAAAACCTATATATTGATATCTCTCTGTTAGTGTGTCAAGTGGGTGTAAAGCGGCATAAACACAGCAGTGAAAAGCAGCTAAACCCCATTATAAAAATAAATTACTTTTACAAACCCATGAAACAAAGACAGTGGAAGAGAGAGAAATTCTTACACAATGCGTTCAGTGGCTGTGATGCAACCTGGATTGACCATATCTAGACCCACAGCTGGATGAGACATAAGGGTGGACCCTCTTGGGGCTGAGAGGTTTGGTGAGGTTGGGTGAGCAAACGCAGACCCTTTAAAGTAATACTGCGTGGTACCCATTGCATGGGTCCCAAATCTACAGGTTCAAGGGCATATTCCTACATCGAAAACATGCTTGAGAAAACAAAAAGATGGTACACCATGTGATGGGGAAAGGTTTCTAAAACGCACGTCATTTCTCTTCTCCTTGTGCACGGGTTCACCATTCCAGCCGCTTTACTAACAATCTCCCTACTTGGAGCATCAGCACCTTTAACCTCCTGTTCCGTACAGGTTGCAATTTGTCCTGAGGATGAACGGGTAGACGGGGAACCAGTGAGAGACTAGCTCTTGGTGTTGGGACAGGCAGAGGTCACTCTAATTTCCCATCAGGAAGAAGAATTAACCACAGGCTCATCCTCCCCCCCGGAACCAGAACAGGGCCTGAAGCCATCCTGCGCTTTTGCGGCCAGCTCCCAAAAAAGCGAGTTGTAAAATGGAGCTTCAGGGCACTGCAATTCACAAACCTGCAGAGTTATAAATGATAACTCTCGTCCACAAATATATTGAGGGAAGGCAAAGAAGAGGATTTGAAATCAAGGCAGAATTGCAGGAAACAGATTTCAGGAGGTAGATTCGAATCGCCTTTAAAGCACATGAAAAGCGGCAAAACGTTGACAATGATGCCCTTGGCCAAAAAGGGCGTATGCGTTTTTTCCTGAATATATTCAGGAAAAAACGCATACGCCCTTTTTGGCCAACCAAGCAACCTGGAAAGGCAAATCAGCGCTACAAAGAAGACTCGCTACCCATCGGTCAAAAGGGCCATGCTGCAAAAAGTCTCAAAACCAGAAATGCAGGACAGGCCATGGAGAAATGAGAGCCTTGCTACACTGATGGGCGGGATGTAAATTGCCAACAGCCACTCTGGAGAAGTGTACGGTGTGTCCTGAAACATCTAAAAAACACAGCTTAGAGAGCATAGGGCACTTCCACTCATGGGGGTATAAATTGGGAAAATGAAAAATCAGCAAGACACAAGCACCCCAAAGTTTAGGGCTGCTCTGTTGACAAGGACCTCCACTTCATTCCACCTTCAATATCCCAGGAAAGAGAAAAATGGATAAAGAAGTTGTGGTCCTTATGTACAATGCAATATCACTCAGCCATGAAATCAATGTCATAAGGCTAGTAGCAGCATGATGAGTGGATTTAGGTACGACGATTCTAAGTGAAATAAGTCACACAGAAAAGGACACTTCTCATAAGGTATCACTTATAGAGGGAATGAAAAAACCGTTACACTTGAACTGAATTACAAAACAGAACAGAGTCACACATGCAGAAAACACACTATGGCTGCTTAACGGGAAAGGTGAGGTGGGGTGATACATAAAACAAGGGTTTCAAATTAGCTCAGATACCGTTCCATAAACCCAATATGTAATAGACAAGACCTACTCCTTGCTCAGAGAACTGGACTCAACACGCCCTATTCACCGCACAAGAATATATCTGACTAGTAATAATCTTAAAACCTATGTATTGATATCTCTCTGTTAGTGTGTCAAGTGGGTGTAAAGCGGCATAAACACAGCAGTGAAAAGCAGCTAAACCCCATTATAAAAATAAATTACTTTTACAAACCCATGAAACAAAGACAGTGAAAGAGAGAGAAATTCTTACACAATGCGTTCAGGGGCTGTGATGCAACCTGGATTGACCATATCTAGACCCACAGCTGGATGAGGCATAAGGGTGGACACTCTTGGGGCTGAGAGGTTTGGTGAGGTTGGGTGAGCAAACGCAGACCCTTTAAAGTAATACTGCGTGGTACCCATCGCATGGGTCCCAAATCTCCAGGTTTAAGGGCATCTTCCTACATCGAAAACATGCATGAGAAAACAAAACGATGGTACACCATGTGATGGGGAAAGGTTTCTAAAACGCACCTCATTTCTCTTCTCCTTGTGCCTGGGTTCGCCATTCCAGATGCTTTACTAATAATCTCCCTACTTGGAGCATCAGCACCTTTAACCTCCTGTTCGGTACAGGTTGCAATTTGTCCTGAGGATGAACGGGTAGACGGGGAACCAGTGAAAGACTAGCTCTTGGTGTTGGGACAGGCACAGGTCACTCTATTTTCCCATCAGGAAGAAGAATTAACCACAGGCTCATCCTCCCCCCCGGAACCAGAACAGGGCCTGAAGCCATCCTGCGCTTTTGCGGCCAGCTCCCAAAAAAGCGAGTTGTAAAATGGAGCTTCAGGGCACTGCAATTCACAAACCTGCAGAGTTATAAATGATAACTCTCGTCCACAAATATATTGAGGGAAGGCAAAGAAGAGGATTTGAAATCAAGGCAGAATTGCAGGAAACAGATTTCAGGAGGTAGATTCGAATCGCCTTTAAAGCACATGAAAAGCGGCAAAACGTTGACAATGATGCCCTTGGCCAAAAAGGGCGTATGCGTTTTTTCCTGAATATATTCAGGAAAAAACGCATACGCCCTTTTTGGCCAACCAAGCAACCTGGAAAGGCAAATCAGCGCTACAAAGAAGACTCGCTACCCATCGGTCAAAAGGGCCATGCTGAAAAAAGTCTCAAAACCAGAAATGCAGGACAGGCCATGGAGAAATGGGAGCCTTGCTACACTGATGGGCGGGATGTAAATTGCCAACAGCCACTCTGGAGAAGTGTACGGTGTGTCCGGAAACATCCAAAAAACACAGCTTAGAGAGCATAGGGCACTTCCACTCATGGGGGTATAAATTGGGAAAATGAAAAATCAGCAAGACACAAGCACCCCAAAGTTTAGGGCTGCTCTGTTGACCAGGACCTCCACTTCATTCCACCTTCAATATCCCAGGAAAGAGAAAAATGGATAAAGAAGTTGTGGTCCTTATGTACAATGGAATATCACTCAGCCATGAAATCAATGTCATAAGGCTAGTAGCAGCATGATGAGTGGATTTAGGTACGACGATTCTAAGTGAAATAAGTCACACAGAAAAGGACACTTCTCATAAGGTATCACTTATAGAGGGAATGTAAAAACCGTTACACTTGAACTGAATTACAAAACAGAACAGAGTCACACATGCAGAAAACACACTATGGCTGCTTAACGGGAAAGGTGAGGTGGGGTGATACATAAAACAAGGGTTTCAAATTAGCTCAGATACCGTTCCATAAACCCAATATGTAATAGACAAGACCTACTCCTTGCTCAGAGAACTGGACTCAACACACCCTATTCACCGCACAAGAATATATCTGACTAGTAATAATCTTAAAACCTATGTATTGATATCTCTCTGTTAGTGTGTCAAATGGGTGTAAAGCGGCATAAACATAGCTGTGAAAAGCAGCTAAACCCCATTATAAAAATAAATTACTTTTACAAACCCATGAAACAAAGACAGTAAAGGAGAGAGAAATTCTTACACAATGCGTTCAGGGGCTGTGATGCAACCTGGATTGACCATATCTAGACCCACAGCTGGATGAGACATAAGGGTGGACACTCTTGGGGCTGAGAGGTTTGGTGAGGTTGGGTGAGCAAACGCAGACCCTTTAAAGTAATACTGCGTGGTACCCATCGCATGGGTCGCAAATCTCCAGGTTCAAGGGCATCTTCCTACATCGAAAACATGCATGAGAAAACAAAAAGATGGTACACCATGTGATGGGGAAAGGTTGCTAAAACGCACCTCATTTCTCTTCTCCTTGTGCCCGGGTTCGCCATTCCAGCCGCTTTACTAATAATTTCCCTACTTGGAGCATCAGCACCTTTAACCTCCTGTTCCGTACAGGTTGCAATTTGTCCTGAGGATGAACGGGTAGACGGGGAACCAGTAAGAGACTAGCTCTTGGTGTTGGGACAGGCACAGGTCACTCTATTTTCCCATCAGGAAGAAGAATTAACCACAGGCTCATCCTCCCCCCTGGAACCAGAACAGGGCCTGAAGCCATCCTGCGCTTTTGCGGCCAGCTCCCAAAAAAGCGAGTTGTAAAATGGAGCTTCAGGGCACTGCAATTCACAAACCTGCAGAGTTATAAATGATAACTCTCGTCCACAAATATATTGAGGGAAGGCAAAGAAGAGGATTTGAAATCAAGGCAGAATTGCAGGAAACAGATTTCAGGAGGTAGATTCGAATCGCCTTTAAAGCACATGAAAAGCGGCAAAACGTTGACAATGATGCCCTTGGCCAAAAAGGGCGTATGCGTTTTTTCCTGAATATATTCAGGAAAAAACGCATACGCCCTTTTTGGCCAACCAAGCAACCTGGAAAGGCAAATCAGCGCTACAAAGAAGTATCGCTTCCCATCGGTTAAAAGGGCCATGCTGAAAAAAGTGTCAAAACCAGAAATACAGGAAAGGCCATGGAGAAATGGGAGCCGTGCTACACTGATGGGCGGGATGTAAATTGCCAACAGACACTCTGGAGAAGTGTACGGTGAGTCCTGAAACGTCTAAAAAGCAAAGCTTAGAGAGCATAGGGCACTTCCACTCATGGGGGTATACATTGGGAAAATGAAAAATCAGCAAGACACAAGCACCCCAAACTTTAGGGCTGCTCTCTTGACAAGGACCTCCACTTCATTCCACCTTCAATATCCCAGGAAAGAGAAAAATGGATAAAGGAGTTGTGGTCCTTATGTACAATGGAATATCACTCAGCCATGAAATCAATGTCATAAGGCTAGTAGCAGCATGATGAGTGGATTTAGGTACGACGATTCTAAGTGAAATAAGTCACACAGAAAAGGACACTTCTCATAAGGTATCACTTATAGAGGGAATGTAAAAACCGTTACACTTGAACTGAATTACAAAACAGAACGGAGTCACACATGCAGAAAACAAACTATGGCTGCTTAACGGGAAAGGTGAGGTGGGGTGATACATAAAACAAGGGTTTCAAATTAGCTCAGATACCGTTCCATAAACCCAATATGTAATAGACAAGACCTACTCCTTGCTCAGAGAACTGGACTCAACACGCCCTATTCACCGCACAAGAATATATCTGACTAGTAATAATCTTAAAACCTATGTATTGATATCTCTCTGTTAGTGTGTCAGGTGGGTGTAAAGCAGCATAAACACAGCAGTGAAAAGCAGCTAAACCCCATTATAAAAATAAATTACTTTTACAAACCCATGAAACAAAGACAGTGAAAGAGAGAGAAATTCTTACACAATGCGTTCAGGGGCTGTGATGCAACCTGGATTGACCGTATCTAGACCCACAGCTGGATGAGACATAAGGGTGGACACTCTTGGGGCTGAGAGGTTTGGTGAGGTTGGGTGAGCAAACGCAGACCCTTTAAAGTAATACTGCGTGGTACCCATCGCATGGGTCCCAAATCTACAGGTTCAAGGGCATATTCCTACATCGAAAACATGCATGAGAAAACAAAAAGATGGTACACCATGTGATGGGGAAAGGTTTCTAAAACGCACCTCATTTCTCTTCTCCTTGTGCCCGGCTTCACCATTCCAGACGCTTTACTAATAATCTCCCTACTTGGAGCATCAGCACCTTTAACCTCCTGTTCCGTACAGGTTGCAATTTGTCCTGAGGATGAACGGGTAGACGGGGAACCAGTGAGAGACTAGCTCTTGGTGTTGGGACAGGCACAGGTCACTCTATTTTCCCATCAGGAAGAAGAATTAACCAGAGGCTCATCCTCCCCCCCGGAACCAGAACAGGGCCTGAAGCCATCCTGCGCTTTTGCGGCCAGCTCCCAAAAAAGCGAGTTGTAAAATGGAGCTTCAGGGCACTGCAATTCACAAACCTGCAGAGTTATAAATGATAACTCTCGTCCACAAATATATTGAGGGAAGGCAAAGAAGAGGATTTGAAATCAAGGCAGAATTGCAGGAAACAGATTTCAGGAGGTAGATTCGAATCGCCTTTAAAGCACATGAAAAGCGGCAAAACGTTGACAATGATGCCCTTGGCCAAAAAGGGCGTATGCGTTTTTTCCTGAATATATTCAGGAAAAAACGCATACGCCCTTTTTGGCCAACCAAGCAACCTGGAAAGGCAAATCAGCGCTACAAAGAAGACTCGCTACCCATCGGTCAAAAGGGCCATGCTGCAAAAAGTCTCAAAACCAGAAATGCAGGACAGGCCATGGAGAAATGAGAGCCTTGCTACACTGATGGGCGGGATGTAAATTGCCAACAGCCACTCTGGAGAAGTGTACGGTGTGTCCTGAAACATCTAAAAAACACAGCTTAGAGAGCATAGGGCACTTCCACTCATGGGGGTATAAATTGGGAAAATGAAAAATCAGCAAGACACAAGCACCCCAAAGTTTAGGGCTGCTCTGTTGACCAGGACCTCCACTTCATTCCACCTTCAATATCCCAGGAAAGAGAAAAATGGATAAAGAAGTTGTGGTCCTTATGTACAATGCAATATCACTCAGCCATGAAATCAATGTCATAAGGCTAGTAGCAGCATGATGAGTGGATTTAGGTACGACGATTCTAAGTGAAATAAGTCACACAGAAAAGGACACTTCTCATAAGGTATCACTTATAGAGGGAATGTCAAAACCGTTACACTTGAACTGAATTACAAAACAGAACAGAGTCACACATGCAGAAAACACACTATGGCTGCTTAACGGGAAAGGTGAGGTGGGGTGATACATAAAACAAGGGTTTCAAATTAGCTCAGATACCGTTCCATAAACCCAATATGTAATAGACAAGACCTACTCCTTGCTCAGAGAACTGGACTCAACACGCCCTATTCACCGCACAAGAATATATCTGACTAGTAATAATCTTAAAACCTATGTATTGATATCTCTCTGTTAGTGTGTCAAGTGGGTGTAAAGCGGCATAAACACAGCAGTGAAAAGCAGCTAAACCCCATTATAAAAATAAATTACTTTTACAAACCCATGAAACAAAGACAGTGAAAGAGAGAGAAATTCTTACACAATGCGTTCAGGGGCTGTGATGCAACCTGGATTGACCATATCTAGACCCACAGCTGGATGAGACATAAGGGTGGACACTCTTGGGGCTGAGAGGTTTGGTGAGGTTGGGTGAGCAAACGCAGACCCTTTAAAGTAATACTGCGTGGTACCCATCGCATGGGTCCCAAATCTCCAGGTTTAAGGGCATCTTCCTACATCGAAAACATGCATGAGAAAACAAAACGATGGTACACCATGTGATGGGGAAAGGTTTCTAAAACGCACCTCATTTCTCTTCTCCTTGTGCCTGGGTTCGCCATTCCAGATGCTTTACTAATAATCTCCCTACTTGGAGCATCAGCACCTTTAACCTCCTGTTCGGTACAGGTTGCAATTTGTCCTGAGGATGAACGGGTAGACGGGGAACCAGTGAGAGACTAGCTCTTGGTGTTGGGACAGGCACAGGTCACTCTATTTTCCCATCAGGAAGAAGAATTAACCACAGGCTCATCCTCCCCCCCGGAACCAGAACAGGGCCTGAAGCCATCCTGCGCTTTTGCGGCCAGCTCCCAAAAAAGCGAGTTGTAAAATGGAGCTTCAGGGCACTGCAATTCACAAACCTGCAGAGTTATAAATGATAACTCTCGTCCACAAATATATTGAGGGAAGGCAAAGAAGAGGATTTGAAATCAAGGCAGAATTGCAGGAAACAGATTTCAGGAGGTAGATTCGAATCGCCTTTAAAGCACATGAAAAGCGGCAAAACGTTGACAATGATGCCCTTGGCCAAAAAGGGCGTATGCGTTTTTTCCTGAATATATTCAGGAAAAAACGCATACGCCCTTTTTGGCCAACCAAGCAACCTGGAAAGGCAAATCAGCGCTACAAAGAAGACTCGCTACCCATCGGTCAAAAGGGCCATGCTGAAAAAAGTCTCAAAACCAGAAATGCAGGACAGGCCATGGAGAAATGGGAGCCTTGCTACACTGATGGGCGGGATGTAAATTGCCAACAGCCACTCTGGAGAAGTGTACGGTGTGTCCGGAAACATCCAAAAAACACAGCTTAGAGAGCATAGGGCACTTCCACTCATGGGGGTATAAATTGGGAAAATGAAAAATCAGCAAGACACAAGCACCCCAAAGTTTAGGGCTGCTCTGTTGACCAGGACCTCCACTTCATTCCACCTTCAATATCCCAGGAAAGAGAAAAATGGATAAAGAAGTTGTGGTCCTTATGTACAATGGAATATCACTCAGCCATGAAATCAATGTCATAAGGCTAGTAGCAGCATGATGAGTGGATTTAGGTACGACGATTCTAAGTGAAATAAGTCACACAGAAAAGGACACTTCTCATAAGGTATCACTTATAGAGGGAATGTCAAAACCGTTACACTTGAACTGAATTACAAAACAGAACAGAGTCACACATGCAGAAAACACACTATGGCTGCTTAACGGGAAAGGTGAGGTGGGGTGATACATAAAACAAGGGTTTCAAATTAGCTCAGATACCGTTCCATAAACCCAATATGTAATAGACAAGACCTACTCCTTGCTCAGAGAACTGGACTCAACACACCCTATTCACCGCACAAGAATATATCTGACTAGTAATAATCTTAAAACCTATGTATTGATATCTCTCTGTTAGTGTGTCAAGTGGGTGTAAAGCGGCATAAACATAGCAGTGAAAAGCAGCTAAACCCCATTATAAAAATAAATTACTTTTACAAACCCATGAAACAAAGACAGTAAAAGAGAGAGAAATTCTTACACAATGCGTTCAGGGGCTGTGATGCAACCTGGATTGACCATATCTAGACCCACAGCTGGATGAGACATAAGGGTGGACACTCTTGGGGCTGAGAGGTTTGGTGAGGTTGGGTGAGCAAACGCAGACCCTTTAAAGTAATACTGCGTGGTACCCATCGCATGGGTCGCAAATCTCCAGGTTCAAGGGCATCTTCCTACATCGAAAACATGCATGAGAAAACAAAAAGATGGTACACCATGTGATGGGGAAAGGTTTCTAAAACGCACCTCATTTCTCTTCTCCTTGTGCCCGGGTTCGCCATTCCAGCCGCTTTACTAATAATCTCCCTACTTGGAGCATCAGCACCTTTAACCTCCTGTTCCGTACAGGTTGCAATTTGTCCTGAGGATGAACGGGTAGACGGGGAACCAGTGAGAGACTAGCTCTTGGTGTTGGGACAGGCAGAGGTCACTCTATTTTCCCATCAGGAAGAAGAATTAACCACAGGCTCATCCTCCCCCCCGGAACCAGAACAGGGCCTGAAGCCATCCTGCGCTTTTGCGGCCAGCTCCCAAAAAAGCGAGTTGTAAAATGGAGCTTCAGGGCACTGCAATTCACAAACCTGCAGAGTTATAAATGATAACTCTCGTCCACCAATATATTGAGGGAAGGCAAAGAAGAGGATTTGAAATCAAGGCAGAATTGCAGGAAACAGATTTCAGGAGGTAGATTCGAATCGCCTTTAAAGCACATGAAAAGCGGCAAAACGTTGACAATGATGCCCTTGGCCAAAAAGGGCGTATGCGTTTTTTCCTGAATATATTCAGGAAAAAACGCATACGCCCTTTTTGGCCAACCAAGCAACCTGGAAAGGCAAATCAGCGCTACAAAGAAGACTCGCTACCCATCGGTCAAAAGGGCCATGCTGAAAAAAGTCTCAAAACCAGAAATGCAGGACAGGCCATGGAGAAATGGGAGCCTTGCTACACTGATGAGCGGGATGTAAATTGCCAACAGCCACTCTGGAGAAGTGTACGGTGTGTCCTGAAACATCTAAAAAACACAGCTTAGAGAGCATAGGGCACTTCCACTCATGGGGGTATAAATTGGGAAAATTAAAATTCAGCAAGACACAAGCACCCCAAAGTTTAGGGCTGCTCTGTTGACAAGGACCTCCACTTCATTCCACCTTCAATATCCCAGGAAAGAGAAAAATGGATAAAGAAGTTGTGGTCCTTATGTACAATGGAATATCACTCAGCCATGAAATCAATGTCATAAGGCTAGTAGCAGCATGATGAGTGGATTTAGGTACGACGATTCTAAGTGAAATAAGTCACACAGAAAAGGACACTTCTCATAAGGTATCACTTATAGAGGGAATGTAAAAACCGTTACACTTGAACTGAATTACAAAACAGAACAGAGTCACACATGCAGAAAACACACTATGGCTGCTTAACGGGAAAGGTGAGGTGGGGTGATACATAAAACAAGGGTTTCAAATTAGCTCAGATACCGTTCCATAAACCCAATATGTAATAGACAAGACCTACTCCTTGCTCAGAGAACTGGACTCAACACGCCCTATTCACCGCAGAAGAATATATATGACTAGTAATAATCTTAAAACCTATGTATTGATATCTCTCTGTTAGTGTGTCAAGTGGGTGTAAAGCGGCATAAACACAGCAGTGAAAAGCAGCTAAACCCCATTATAAAAATAAATTACTTCTACAAACCCATGAAACAAAGACAGTGAAAGAGAGAGAAATTCTTACACAATGCGTTCAGGGGCTGTGATGCAACCTGGATTGACCATATCTAGACCCACAGCTGGATGAGACATAAGGGTGGACACTCTTGGGGCTGAGAGGTTTGGTGAGGTTGGGTGAGCAAACGCAGACCCTTTAAAGTAATACTGCGTGGTACCCATCGCATGGGTCCCAAATCTACAGGTTCAAGGGCATATTCCTACATCGAAAACATGCATGAGAAAACAAAAAGATGGTACACCATGTGATGGGGAAAGGTTTCTAAAACGCACCTCATTTCTCTTCTCCTTGTGCCCGGCTTCACCATTCCAGACGCTTTACTAATAATCTCCCTACTTGGAGCATCAGCACCTTTAACCTCCTGTTCCGTACAGGTTGCAATTTGTCCTGAGGATGAACGGGTAGACGGGGAACCAGTGAGAGACTAGCTCTTGGTGTTGGGACAGGCACAGGTCACTCTATTTTCCCATCAGGAAGAAGAATTAACCACAGGCTCATCCTCCCCCCCGGAACCAGAACAGGGCCTGAAGCCATCCTGCGCTTTTGCGGCCAGCTCCCAAAAAAGCGAGTTGTAAAATGGAGCTTCAGGGCACTGCAATTCACAAACCTGCAGAGTTATAAATGATAACTCTCGTCCACAAATATATTGAGGGAAGGCAAAGAAGAGGATTTGAAATCAAGGCAGAATTGCAGGAAACAGATTTCAGGAGGTAGATTCGAATCGCCTTTAAAGCACATGAAAAGCGGCAAAACGTTGACAATGATGCCCTTGGCCAAAAAGGGCGTATGCGTTTTTTCCTGAATATATTCAGGAAAAAACGCATACGCCCTTTTTGGCCAACCAAGCAACCTGGAAAGGCAAATCAGCGCTACAAAGAAGACTCGCTACACATCGGTCAAAAGGGCCATGCTGAAAAAAGTCTCAAAACCAGAAATGCAGGACAGGCCATGGAGAAATGGGAGCCTTGCTACACTGATGGGCGGGATGTAAATTGCCAACAGCCACTCTGGAGAAGTGTACGGTGTGTCCTGAAACATCTAAAAAACACAGCTTAGAGAGCATAGGGCACTTCCACTCATGGGGGTATAAATTGGGAAAATGAAAAATCAGCAAGACACAAGCACCCCAAAGTTTAGGGCTGCTCTGTTGACAAGGACCTCCACTTCATTCCACCTTCTATATCCCAGGAAAGGGAAAAATGGATAAAGAAGTTGTGGTCCTTATGTACAATGGAATATCACTCAGCCATGAAATCAATGTCATAAGGCTAGTAGCAGCATGATGAGTGGATTTAGGTATGACGATTCTAAGTGAAATAAGTCACACAGAAAAGGACAC
Organism: Balaenoptera ricei; assembly: GCF_028023285.1. Classification (NCBI taxonomy): domain Eukaryota; kingdom Metazoa; phylum Chordata; class Mammalia; order Artiodactyla; family Balaenopteridae; genus Balaenoptera; species Balaenoptera ricei. Next base: position 1,163,276 of record NW_026777413.1, on the reverse strand, counting down.
TTTTCATAAGGTATCACTTATAGAGGGAATGAAAAAACCGTTACACTTGAACTGAATTACAAAACAGAACAGAGTCACACATGCAGAAAACACACTATGGCTGCTTAACGGGAAAGGTGAGGTGGGGTGATACATAAAACAAGGGCTTCAAATTAGCTCAGATACCATTCCATAAACCCAATATGTAATAGACAAGACCTACTCCTTGCTCAGAGAACTGGACTCAACACGCCCTATTCACCGCACAAGAATATATCTGACTAGTAATAATCTTAAAACCTATGTATTGATATCTCTCTGTTAGTGTGTCAAGTGGGTGTAAAGCGGCATAAACACAGCAGTGAAAAGCAGCTAAACCCCATTATAAAAATAAATTACTTCGAAAAACCCATGAAACAAAGACAGTGAAAGAGAGAGAAATTCTTACACAATGCGTTCAGGGGCTGTGATGCAACCTGGATTGACCATATCTAGATCCACAGCTGGATGAGACATAAGGGTGGACACTCTTGGGGCTGAGAGGTTTGGTGAGGTTGGGTGAGCAAACGCAGACCCTTTAAAGTAATACTGCGTGGTACCCATTGCATGGGTCGCAAATCTCCAGGTTCAAGGGCATCTTCCTACATCGAAAACATGCATGAGAAAACAAAAAGATGGTACACCATGTGATGGGGAAAGGTTTCTAAAACGCACCTCATTTCTCTTCTCCTTGTGCCCGGGTTCGCCATTCCAGCCGCTTTACTAACAATCTCCCTACTTGGAGCATCAGCACCTTTAACCTCCTGTTCCGTACAGGTTGCAATTTGTCCTGAGGATGAACGGGTACACGGGGAACCAGGGAGAGACTAGCTCTTGGTGTTGGGACAGGCACAGGTCACTCTATTTTCCCATCAGGAAGAAGAATTAACCACAGGCTCATCCTCCCCCCCGGAACCAGAACAGGGCCTGAAGCCAACCTGCACTTTTGCGGCCAGCTCCCAAAAAAGCGAGTTGTAAAATGGAGCTTCAGGGCACTGCAATTCACAAACCTGCAGAGTTATAAATGATAACTCTCGTCCACAAATATATTGAGGGAAGGCAAAGAAGAGGATTTGAAATCAAGGCAGAATTGCAGGAAACAGATTTCAGGAGGTAGATTCGAATCGCCTTTAAAGCACATGAAAAGCGGCAAAACGTTGACAATGATGCCCTTGGCCAAAAAGGGCGTATGCGTTTTTTCCTGAATATATTCAGGAAAAAACGCATACGCCCTTTTTGGCCAACCAAGCAACCTGGAAAGGCAAATCAGCGCTACAAAGAAGACTCGCTACCCATCGGTCAAAAGGGCCATGCTGAAAAAAGTCTCAAAACCAGAAATGCAGGACAGGCCATGGAGAAATGGGAGCCTTGCTACACTGATGGGCGGGATGTAAATTGCCAACAGCCACTCTGGAGAAGTGTACGGTGTGTCCTGAAACATCTAAAAAACACAGCTTAGAGAGCATAGGGCACTTCCACTCATGGGGGTATAAATTGGGAAAATGAAAAATCAGCAAGACACAAGCACCCCAAAGTTTAGGGCTGCTCTGTTGACAAGGACCTCCACTTCATTCCACCTTCAATATCCCAGGAAAGAGAAAAATGGATAAAGAAGTTGTGGTCCTTATGTACAATGGAATATCACTCAGCCATGAAATCAATGTCATAAGGCTAGTAGCAGCATGATGAGTGGATTTAGGTATGACGATTCTAAGTGAAATAAGTCACACAGAAAAGGACACTTCTCATAAGGTATCACTTATAGAGGGAATGTCAAAACCGTTACACTTGAACTGAATTACAAAACAGAACAGAGTCACACATGCAGAAAACACACTATGGCTGCTTAACGGGAAAGGTGAGGTGGGGTGATACATAAAACAAGTGTTTCAAATTAGCTCAGATACCGTTCCATAAACCCAATATGTAATAGACAAGACCTACTCCTCGCTCAGAGAACTGGACTCAACACGCCCTATTCACCGCACAAGAATATATCTGACTAGTAATAATCTTAAAACCTATGTATTGATATCTCTCTGTTAGTGTGTCAAGTGGGTGTAAAGCGGCATAAACACAGCAGTGAAAAGCAGCTAAACCCCATTATAAAAATAAATTATTTCGAAAATCCCATGAAACAAAGACAGTGAAAGAGAGAGAAATTCTTACACAATGCGTTCAGGGGCTGTGATGCAACCTGGATTGACCATATCTAGACCCACAGCTGGATGAGACATAAGGGTGGACACTCTTGGGTCTGATAGGTTTGGTGAGGTTGGGTGAGCAAACGCAGACCCTTTAAAGTAATACTGCGTGGTACCCATCGCATGAGTCGCAAATCTCCAGGTTCAAGGGCATCTTCCTACATCGAAAACATGCATGAGAAAACAAAAAGATGGTACACCATGTGATGGGGAAAGGTTTCTAAAACGCACCTCATTTCTCTTCTCCTTGTGCCCGGGTTCGCCATTCCAGCCGCTCTACTAACAATCTCCCTACTTGAAGCATCAGCACCTTTAACCTCCTGTTCCGTACAGGTTGCAATTTGTCCTGAGGATGAACGGGTAGACGGGGAACCAGTGAGATACTAGCTCTTGGTGTTGGGACAGGCACAGGTCACTCTATTTTCCCATCAGGAAGAAGAATTAACCACAGGCTCATCCTCCCCCCCGGAACCAGAACAGGGCCTGAAGCCATCCTGCGCTTTTGCGGCCAGCTCCCAAAAAAGCGAGTTGTAAAATGGAGCTTCAGGGCACTGCAATTCACAAACCTGCAGAGTTATAAATGATAACTCTCGTCCACAAATATATTGAGGGAAGGCAAAGAAGAGGATTTGAAATCAAGGCAGAATTGCAGGAAACAGATTTCAGGAGGTAGATTCGAATCGCCTTTAAAGCACATGAAAAGCGGCAAAACGTTGACAATGATGCCCTTGGCCAAAAAGGGCGTATGCGTTTTTTCCTGAATATATTCAGGAAAAAACGCATACGCCCTTTTTGGCCAACCAAGCAACCTGGAAAGGCAAATCAGCGCTACAAAGAAGACTCGCTACCCATCGGTCAAAAGGGCCATGCTGAAAAAAGTGTCAAAACCAGAAATGCAGGACAGGCCATGGAGAAATGGGAGCCTTGCTACACTGATGGGCGGGATGTAAATTGCCAACAGCCACTCTGGAGAAGTGTACGGTGTGTCCTGAAACATCTAAAAAACACAGCTTAGTGAGCATAGGGCACTTCCACTCATGGGGGTATAAATTGGGAAAATGAAAAATCAGCAAGACACAAGCACCCCAAAGTTTAGGGCTGCTCTGTTGACAAGGACCTCCACTTCATTCCACCTTCAATATCCCAGGAAAGAGAAAAATGGATAAAGAAGTTGTGGTCCTTATGTACAATGGAATATCACTCAGCCATGAAATCAATGTCATAAGGCTAGTAGCAGCATGATGAGTGGATTTAGGTATGACGATTCTAAGTGAAATAAGTCACACAGAAAAGGACACTTCTCATAAGGTATCACTTATAGAGGGAATGTCAAAACCGTTACACTTGAACTGAATTACAAAACAGAACAGAGTCACACATGCAGAAAACACTATGGCTGCTTAACGGGAAAGGTGAGGTGGGGTGATACATAAAACAAGGGTTTCAAATTAGCTCAGATACCGTTCCATAAACCCAATATGTAATAGACAAGACCTACTCCTTGCTCAGAGAACTGGACTCAACACGCCCTATTCACCGCACAAGAATATATCTGACTAGTAATAATCTTAAAACCTATGTATTGATATCTCTCTGTTAGTGTGTCAAGTGGGTGTAAAGCGGCATAAATACAGCAGTGAAAAGCAGCTAAACCCCATTATAAAAATAAATTACTTCGAAAAACCCATGAAACAAAGACAGTGAAAGAGAGAGAAATTCTTACACAATGCGTTCAGGGGCTGTGATGCAACCTGGATTGACCATATCTAGACCCACAGCTGGATGAGACATAAGGGTGGACACTCTTGGGTCTGATAGGTTTGGTGAGGTTGGGTGAGCAAACGCAGACCCTTTAAAGTAATACTGCGTGGTACCCATTGCATGGGTCGCAAATCTCCAGGTTCAAGGGCATCTTCCTACATCGAAAACATGCATGAGAAAACAAAAAGATGGTACACCATGTGATGGGGAAAGGTTTCTAAAACGCACCTCATTTCTCTTCTCCTTGTGCCCGGGTTCGCCATTCCAGCCGCTTTACTAACAATCTCCCTACTTGGAGCATCAGCACCTTTAACCTCCTGTTCCGTACAGGTTGCAATTTGTCCTGAGGATGAACGGGAAGACGGGGAACCAGGGAGAGACTAGCTCTTGGTGTTGGGACAGGCACAGGTCACTCTATTTTCCCATCAGGAAGAAGAATTAACCACAGGCTCATCCTCCCCCCCGGAACCAGAACAGGGCGTGAAGCCAACCTGCACTTTTGCGGCCAGCTCCCAAAAAAGCGAGTTGTAAAATGGAGCTTCAGGGCACTGCAATTCACAAACCTGCAGAGTTATAAATGATAACTCTCGTCCACAAATATATTGAGGGAAGGCAAAGAAGAGGATTTGAAATCAAGGCAGAATTGCAGGAAACAGATTTCAGGAGGTAGATTCGAATCGCCTTTAAAGCACATGAAAAGCGGCAAAACGTTGACAATGATGCCCTTGGCCAAAAAGGGCGTATGCGTTTTTTCCTGAATATATTCAGGAAAAAACGCATACGCCCTTTTTGGCCAACCAAGCAACCTGGAAAGGCAAATCAGCGCTACAAAGAAGACTCGCTACCCATCGGTCAAAAGGGCCATGCTGAAAAAAGTGTCAAAACCAGAAATGCAGGACAGGCCATGGAGAAATGGGAGCCTTGCTACACTGATGGGCGGGATGTAAATTGCCAACAGCCACTCTGGAGAAGTGTACGGTGTGTCCTGAAACATCTAAAAAACACAGCTTAGAGAGCATAGGGCACTTCCACTCATGGGGGTATAAATTGGGAAAATGAAAAATCAGCAAGACACAAGCACCCCAAAGTTTAGGGCTGCTCTGTTGACAAGGACCTCCACTTCATTCCACCTTCAATATCCCAGGAAAGAGAAAAATGGATAAAGAAGTTGTGGTCCTTATGTACAATGGAATATCACTCAGCCATGAAATCAATGTCATAAGGCTAGTAGCAGCATGATGAGTGGATTTAGGTATGACGATTCTAAGTGAAATAAGTCACACAGAAAAGGACACTTCTCATAAGGTATCACTTATAGAGGGAATGAAAAAACCGTTACACTTGAACTGAATTACAAAACAGAACAGAGTCACACATGCAGAAAACACACTATGGCTGCTTAACGGGAAAGGTGAGGTGGGGTGATACATAAAACAAGGGTTTCAAATTAGCTCAGATACCATTCCATAAACCCAATATGTAATAGACAAGACCTACTCCTTGCTCAGAGAACTGGACTCAACACGCCCTATTCACTGCACAAGAATATATCTGACTAGTAATAATCTTAAAACCTATGTATTGATATCTCTCTGTTAGTGTGTCAAGTGGGTGTAAAGCGGCATAAATACAGCAGTGAAAAGCAGCTAAACCCCATTATAAAAATAAATTACTTCGAAAAACCCATGAAACAAAGACAGTGAAAGAGAGAGAAATTCTTACACAATGCGTTCAGGGGCTGTGATGCAACCTGGATTGACCATATCTAGATCCACAGCTGGATGAGACATAAGGGTGGACACTCTTGGGGCTGAGAGGTTTGGTGAGGTTGGGTGAGCAAACGCAGACCCTTTAAAGTAATACTGCGTGGTACCCATTGCATGGGTCGCAAATCTCCAGGTTCAAGGGCATCTTCCTACATCGAAAACATGCATGAGAAAACAAAAAGATGGTACACCATGTGATGGGGAAAGGTTTCTAAAACGCACCTCATTTCTCTTCTCCTTGTGCCCGGGTTCGCCATTCCAGCCGCTTTACTAACAATCTCCCTACTTGGAGCATCAGCACCTTTAACCTCCTGTTCCGTACAGGTTGCAATTTGTCCTGAGGATGAACGGGAACACGGGGAACCAGGGAGAGACTAGCTCTTGGTGTTGGGACAGGCACAGGTCACTCTATTTTCCCATCAGGAAGAAGAATTAACCACAGGCTCATCCTCCCCCCCGGAACCAGAACAGGGCGTGAAGCCAACCTGCACTTTTGCGGCCAGCTCCCAAAAAAGCGAGTTGTAAAATGGAGCTTCAGGGCACTGCAATTCACAAACCTGCAGAGTTATAAATGATAACTCTCGTCCACAAATATATTGAGGGAAGGCAAAGAAGAGGATTTGAAATCAAGGCAGAATTGCAGGAAACAGATTTCAGGAGGTAGATTCGAATCGCCTTTAAAGCACATGAAAAGCGGCAAAACGTTGACAATGATGCCCTTGGCCAAAAAGGGCGTATGCGTTTTTTCCTGAATATATTCAGGAAAAAACGCATACGCCCTTTTTGGCCAACCAAGCAACCTGGAAAGGCAAATCAGGGCTACAAAGAAGACTCGCTACCCATCGGTCAAAAGGGCCATGCTGAAAAAAGTCTCAAAACCAGAAATGCAGGACAGGCCATGGAGAAATGGGAGCCTTGCTACACTGATGGGCGGGATGTAAATTGCCAACAGCCACTCTGGAGAAGTGTACGGTGTGTCCTGAAACATCTAAAAAACACAGCTTAGAGAGCATAGGGCACTTCCACTCATGGGGGTATAAATTGGGAAAATGAAAAATCAGCAAGACACAAGCACCCCAAAGTTTAGGGCTGCTCTGTTGACAAGGACCTCCACTTCATTCCACCTTCAATATCCCAGGAAAGAGAAAAATGGATAAAGAAGTTGTGGTCCTTATGTACAATGGAATATCACTCAGCCATGAAATCAATGTCATAAGGCTAGTAGCAGCATGATGAGTGGATTTAGGTACGACGATTCTAAGTGAAATAAGTCACACAGAAAAGGACACTTCTCATAAGGTATCACTTATAGAGGGAATGTAAAAAGCGTTACACTTGAACTGAATTACAAAACAGAACAGAGTCACACATGCAGAAAACACACTATGGCTGCTTAACGGGAAAGGTGAGGTGGGGTGATACATAAAACAAGGGTTTCAAATTAGCTCAGATACCGTTCCATAAACCCAATATGTAATAGACAAGACCTACTCCTTGCTCAGAGAACTGGACTCAACACACCCTATTCACCGCACAAAAATATATCTGACTAGTAATAATCTTAAAACCTATGTATTGATATCTCTCTGTTAGTGTGTCAAGTGGGTGTAAAGCGGCATAAACACAGCAGTGAAAAGCAGCTAAACCCCATTATAAAAATAAATTACTTTTACAAACCCATGAAACAAAGACAATGAAAGAGAGAGAAATTCTTACACAATGCGTTCAGGGGCTGTGATGCAACCTGGATTGACCATATCTAGACCCACAGCTGGATGAGACATAAGGGTGGACACTCTTGGGGCTGAGAGGTTTGGTGAGGTTGGGTGAGCAAACGCAGACCCTTTAAAGTACTACTGCGTGGTACCCATCGCATGGGACCCAAATCTCCAGGTTCAAGGGCATCTTCCTACATCGAAAACATGCATGAGAAAACAAAAAGATGGTACACCATGTGATGGGGAAAGGTTTCTAAAACGCACCTCATTTCTCTTCTCCTTGTGCCCGGGTTCGCCATTCCAGCCGCTTTACTAACAATCTCCCTACTTGGAGCATCAGCACCTTTAACCTCCTGTTCTGTACAGGTTGCAATTTGTCCTGAGGATGAACGGGTACACGGGGAAGCAGTGAGAGACTAGCTCTTGGTGTTGGGACAGGCACAGGTCACTCTATTTTCCCATCAGGAAGAAGAATTAACCACAGGCTAATCATCGCCCCCGAAAGCAGAACAGGGCCTGAAGCCATCCTGCGCTTTTGCGGCCAGCTCCCAAAAAAGCGAGTTGTAAAATGGAGCTTCAGGGCACTGCAATTCACAAACCTGCAGAGTTATAAATGATAACTCTCGTCCACAAATGTATTGAGGGAAGGCAAAGAAGAGGATTTGAAATCAAGGCAGAATTGCAGGAAACAGATTTCAGGAGGTAGATTCGAATCGCCTTTAAAGCACATGAAAAGCGGCAAAACGTTGACAATGATGCCCTTGGCCAAAAAGGGCGTATGCGTTTTTTCCTGAATATATTCAGGAAAAAACGCATACGCCCTTTTTGGCCAAACAAGCAACCTGGAAAGGTAAATCAGGGCTACAAAGAAGACTCGCTACCCATCGGTCAAAAGGGCCATGCTGAATAAAGTCTCAAAACCAGAAATGCAGGACAGGCCATGGAGAAATGGGAGCCTTGCTACACTGATGGGCGGGATGTAAATTGCCAACAGCCACTCTGGAGAAGTGTACGGTGTGTCCTGAAACATCTAAAAAACACAGCTTAGAGAGCATAGGGCACTTCCACTCATGGGAGTATAAATTGGGAAAATGAAAAATCAGCAAGACACAAGCACCCCAAAGTTTAGGGCTGCTCTGTTGACAAGGACCTCCACTTCATTCCACCTTCAATATCCCAGGAAAGAGAAAAATGGATAAAGAAGTTGTGGTCCTTATGTACAATGGAATATCACTCAGCCATGAAATCAATGTCATAAGGCTAGTAGCAGCATGATGAGTGGATTTAGGTACGACGATTCTAAGTGAAATAAGTCACACAGAAAAGGACACTTCTCATAAGGTATCACTTATAGAGGGAATGTAAAAAGCGTTACACTTGAACTGAATTACAAAACAGAACAGAGTCACACATGCAGAAAACACACTATGGCTGCTTAACGGGAAAGGTGAGGTGGGGTGATACATAAAACAAGGGTTTCAAATTAGCTCAGATACCGTTCCATAAACCCAATATGTAATAGACAAGACCTACTCCTTGCTCAGAGAACTGGACTCAACACACCCTATTCAGCGCACAAATATATATCTGACTAGTAATAATCTTAAAACCTATGTATTGATATCTCTCTGTTAGTGTGTCAAATGGGTGTAAAGCGGCATAAACACAGCAGTGAAAAGCAGCTAAACCCCATTATAAAAATAAATTACTTCGAAAAACCCATGAAACAAAGACAGTGAAAGAGAGAGAAATTCTTACACAATGCGTTCAGGGGCTGTGATGCAACCTGGATTGACCATATCTAGACCCACAGCTGGATGAGACATAAGGGTGGACACTCTTGGGGCTGAGAGGTTTGGTGAGGTTGGGTGAGCAAACGCAGACCCTTTAAAGTAATACTGCGTGGTACCCATCGCATGGGTCCCAAATCTCCAGGTTCAAGGGCATCTTCCTACATCGAAAACATGCATGAGAAAACAAAAAGATGGTACACCATGTGATGGGGAAAGGTTTCTAAAACGCACCTCATTTCTCTTCTCCTTGTGCCCGGGTTCGCCATTCCAGCCGCTTTACTAATAATCTCCCTACTTGGAGCATCAGCACCTTTAACCTCCTGTTCCGTACATGTTGCAATTTGTCCTGAGGATGAACGGGTAGACGGGGAACCAGTGAGAGACTAGCTCTTGGTGTTGGGACAGGCACAGGTCACTCTATTTTCCCATCAGGAAGAAGAATTAACCACAGGCTCATCATCCCGCCCGGAACCAGAACAGGGCCTGAAGCCATCCTGCGCTTTTGCGGCCAGCTCCCAAAAAAGCGAGTTGTAAAATGGAGCTTCAGGGCACTGCAATTCACAAACCTGCAGAGTTATAAATGATAACTCTCGTCCACAAATATATTGAGGGAAGGCAAAGAAGAGGATTTGAAATCAAGGCAGAATTGCAGGAAACAGATTTCAGGAGGTAGATTCGAATCGCCTTTAAAGCACATGAAAAGCGGCAAAACGTTGACAATGATGCCCTTGGCCAAAAAGGGCGTATGCGTTTTTTCCTGAATATATTCAGGAAAAAACGCATACGCCCTTTTTGGCCAACCAAGCAACCTGGAAAGGCAAATCAGCGCTACAAAGAAGACTCGCTACCCATCGGTCAAAAGGGCCATGCTGAAAAAAGTCTCAAAACCAGAAATGCAGGACAGGCCATGGAGAAATGGGAGCCTTGCTACACTGATGGGCGGGATGTAAATTGCCAACAGCCACTCTGGAGAAGTGTACGGTGTGTCCTGAAACATCTAAAAAACACAGCTTAGAGAGCATAGGGCACTTCCACTCATGGGGGTATAAATTGGGAAAATGAAAAATCAGCAAGACACAAGCACCCCAAAGTTTAGGGCTGCTCTGTTGACAAGGACCTCCACTTCATTCCACCTTCAATATCCCAGGAAAGAGAAAAATGGATAAAGAAGTTGTGGTCCTTATGTACAATGCAATATCACTCAGCCATGAAATCAATGTCATAAGGCTAGTAGCAGCATGATGAGTGGATTTAGGTACGACGATTCTAAGTGAAATAAGTCACACAGAAAAGGACACTTCTCATAAGGTATCACTTATAGAGGGAATGTCAAAACCGTTACACTTGAACTGAATTACAAAACAGAACAGAGTCACACATGCAGAAAACACACTATGGCTGCTTAACGGGAAAGGTGAGGTGGGGTGATACATAAAACAAGGGTTTCAAATTAGCTCAGATACCGTTCCATAAACCCAATATGTAATAGACAAGACCTACTCCTTGCTCAGAGAACTGGACTCAACACGCCCTATTCACCGCACAAGAATATATCTGACTAGTAATAATCTTAAAACCTATGTATTGATATCTCTCTGTTAGTGTGTCAAGTGGGTGTAAAGCGGCATAAACACAGCAGTGAAAAGCAGCTAAACCCCATTATAAAAATAAATTACTTTTACAAACCCATGAAACAAAGACAGTGAAAGAGAGAGAAATTCTTACACAATGCGTTCAGGGGCTGTGATGCAACCTGGATTGACCATATCTAGACCCACAGCTGGATGAGACATAAGGGTGGACACTCTTGGGGCTGAGAGGTTTGGTGAGGTTGGGTGAGCAAACGCAGACCCTTTAAAGTAATACTGCGTGGTACCCATCGCATGGGTCCCAAATCTCCAGGTTCAAGGGCATCTTCCTACATCGAAAACATGCATGAGAAAACAAAACGATGGTACACCATGTGATGGGGAAAGGTTTCTAAAACGCACCTCATTTCTCTTCTCCTTGTGCCTGGGTTCGCCATTCCAGCCTCTTTACTAACAATCTCCCTACTTGGAGCATCAGCACCTTTAACCTCCTGTTCCGTACAGGTTGCAATTTGTCCTGAGGATGAACGGGTAGACGGGGAACCAGTGAGAGACTAGCTCTTGGTGTTGGGACAGGCACAGGTCACTCTATTTTCCCATCAGGAAGAAGAATTAACCACAGGCTCATCCTCCCCCCCGGAACCAGAACAGGGCCTGAAGCCATCCTGCGCTTTTGCGGCCAGCTCCCAAAAAAGCGAGTTGTAAAATGGAGCTTCAGGGCACTGCAATTCACAAACCTGCAGAGTTATAAATGATAACTCTCGTCCACAAATATATTGAGGGAAGGCAAAGAAGAGGATTTGAAATCAAGGCAGAATTGCAGGAAACAGATTTCAGGAGGTAGATTTGAATCGCCTTTAAAGCACATGAAAAGCGGCAAAACGTTGACAATGATGCCCTTGGCCAAAAAGGGCGTATGCGTTTTTTCCTGAATATATTCAGGAAAAAACGCATACGCCCTTTTTGGCCAACCAAGCAACCTGGAAAGGCAAATCAGCGCTACAAAGAAGACTCGCTACCCATCGGTCAAAAGGGCCATGCTGAAAAAAGTCTCAAAACCAGAAATGCAGGACAGGCCATGGAGAAATGGGAGCCTTGCTACACTGATGGGCGGGATGTAAATTGCCAACAGCCACTCTGGAGAAGTGTACGGTGTGTCCGGAAACATCCAAAAAACACAGCTTAGAGAGCATAGGGCACTTCCACTCATGGAGGTATAAATTGGGAAAATGAAAAATCAGCAAGACACAAGCACCCCAAAGTTTAGGGCTGCTCTGTTGACCAGGACCTCCACTTCATTCCACCTTCAATATCCCAGGAAAGAGAAAAATGGATAAAGAAGTTGTGGTCCTTATGTACAATGGAATATCACTCAGCCATGAAATCAATGTCATAAGGCTAGTAGCAGCATGATGAGTGGATTTAGGTATGACGATTCTAAGTGAAATAAGTCACACAGAAAAGGACACTTCTCATAAGGTATCACTTATAGAGGGAATGAAAAAACCGTTACACTTGAACTGAATTACAAAACAGAACAGAGTCACACATGCAGAAAACACACTATGGCTGCTTAACGGGAAAGGTGAGGTGGGGTGATACATAAAACAAGGGTTTCAAATTAGCTCAGATACCATTCCATAAACCCAATATGTAATAGACAAGACCTACTCCTTGCTCAGAGAACTGGACTCAACACGCCCTATTCACTGCACAAGAATATATCTGACTAGTAATAATCTTAAAACCTATGTATTGATATCTCTCTGTTAGTGTGTCAAGTGGGTGTAAAGCGGCATAAATACAGCAGTGAAAAGCAGCTAAACCCCATTATAAAAATAAATTACTTCGAAAAACCCATGAAACAAAGACAGTGAAAGAGAGAGAAATTCTTACACAATGCGTTCAGGGGCTGTGATGCAACCTGGATTGACCATATCTAGATCCACAGCTGGATGAGACATAAGGGTGGACACTCTTGGGGCTGAGAGGTTTGGTGAGGTTGGGTGAGCAAACGCAGACCCTTTAAAGTAATACTGCGTGGTACCCATTGCATGGGTCGCAAATCTCCAGGTTCAAGGGCATCTTCCTACATCGAAAACATGCATGAGAAAACAAAAAGATGGTACACCATGTGATGGGGAAAGGTTTCTAAAACGCACCTCATTTCTCTTCTCCTTGTGCCCGGGTTCGCCATTCCAGCCGCTTTACTAACAATCTCCCTACTTGGAGCATCAGCACCTTTAACCTCCTGTTCCGTACAGGTTGCAATTTGTCCTGAGGATGAACGGGAACACGGGGAACCAGGGAGAGACTAGCTCTTGGTGTTGGGACAGGCACAGGTCACTCTATTTTCCCATCAGGAAGAAGAATTAACCACAGGCTCATCCTCCCCCCCGGAACCAGAACAGGGCGTGAAGCCAACCTGCACTTTTGCGGCCAGCTCCCAAAAAAGCGAGTTGTAAAATGGAGCTTCAGGGCACTGCAATTCACAAACCTGCAGAGTTATAAATGATAACTCTCGTCCACAAATATATTGAGGGAAGGCAAAGAAGAGGATTTGAAATCAAGGCAGAATTGCAGGAAACAGATTTCAGGAGGTAGATTCGAATCGCCTTTAAAGCACATGAAAAGCGGCAAAACGTTGACAATGATGCCCTTGGCCAAAAAGGGCGTATGCGTTTTTTCCTGAATATATTCAGGAAAAAACGCATACGCCCTTTTTGGCCAACCAAGCAACCTGGAAAGGCAAATCAGGGCTACAAAGAAGACTCGCTACCCATCGGTCAAAAGGGCCATGCTGAAAAAAGTCTCAAAACCAGAAATGCAGGACAGGCCATGGAGAAATGGGAGCCTTGCTACACTGATGGGCGGGATGTAAATTGCCAACAGCCACTCTGGAGAAGTGTACGGTGTGTCCTGAAACATCTAAAAAACACAGCTTAGAGAGCATAGGGCACTTCCACTCATGGGGGTATAAATTGGGAAAATGAAAAATCAGCAAGACACAAGCACCCCAAAGTTTAGGGCTGCTCTGTTGACAAGGACCTCCACTTCATTCCACCTTCAATATCCCAGGAAAGAGAAAAATGGATAAAGAAGTTGTGGTCCTTATGTACAATGGAATATCACTCAGCCATGAAATCAATGTCATAAGGCTAGTAGCAGCATGATGAGTGGATTTAGGTACGACGATTCTAAGTGAAATAAGTCACACAGAAAAGGACACTTCTCATAAGGTATCACTTATAGAGGGAATGTAAAAAGCGTTACACTTGAACTGAATTACAAAACAGAACAGAGTCACACATGCAGAAAACACACTATGGCTGCTTAACGGGAAAGGTGAGGTGGGGTGATACATAAAACAAGGGTTTCAAATTAGCTCAGATACCGTTCCATAAACCCAATATGTAATAGACAAGACCTACTCCTTGCTCAGAGAACTGGACTCAACACACCCTATTCACCGCACAAAAATATATCTGACTAGTAATAATCTTAAAACCTATGTATTGATATCTCTCTGTTAGTGTGTCAAGTGGGTGTAAAGCGGCATAAACACAGCAGTGAAAAGCAGCTAAACCCCATTATAAAAATAAATTACTTTTACAAACCCATGAAACAAAGACAATGAAAGAGAGAGAAATTCTTACACAATGCGTTCAGGGGCTGTGATGCAACCTGGATTGACCATATCTAGACCCACAGCTGGATGAGACATAAGGGTGGACACTCTTGGGGCTGAGAGGTTTGGTGAGGTTGGGTGAGCAAACGCAGACCCTTTAAAGTACTACTGCGTGGTACCCATCGCATGGGACCCAAATCTCCAGGTTCAAGGGCATCTTCCTACATCGAAAACATGCATGAGAAAACAAAAAGATGGTACACCATGTGATGGGGAAAGGTTTCTAAAACGCACCTCATTTCTCTTCTCCTTGTGCCCGGGTTCGCCATTCCAGCCGCTTTACTAACAATCTCCCTACTTGGAGCATCAGCACCTTTAACCTCCTGTTCTGTACAGGTTGCAATTTGTCCTGAGGATGAACGGGTACACGGGGAAGCAGTGAGAGACTAGCTCTTGGTGTTGGGACAGGCACAGGTCACTCTATTTTCCCATCAGGAAGAAGAATTAACCACAGGCTAATCATCGCCCCCGAAAGCAGAACAGGGCCTGAAGCCATCCTGCGCTTTTGCGGCCAGCTCCCAAAAAAGCGAGTTGTAAAATGGAGCTTCAGGGCACTGCAATTCACAAACCTGCAGAGTTATAAATGATAACTCTCGTCCACAAATGTATTGAGGGAAGGCAAAGAAGAGGATTTGAAATCAAGGCAGAATTGCAGGAAACAGATTTCAGGAGGTAGATTCGAATCGCCTTTAAAGCACATGAAAAGCGGCAAAACGTTGACAATGATGCCCTTGGCCAAAAAGGGCGTATGCGTTTTTTCCTGAATATATTCAGGAAAAAACGCATACGCCCTTTTTGGCCAAACAAGCAACCTGGAAAGGTAAATCAGGGCTACAAAGAAGACTCGCTACCCATCGGTCAAAAGGGCCATGCTGAATAAAGTCTCAAAACCAGAAATGCAGGACAGGCCATGGAGAAATGGGAGCCTTGCTACACTGATGGGCGGGATGTAAATTGCCAACAGCCACTCTGGAGAAGTGTACGGTGTGTCCTGAAACATCTAAAAAACACAGCTTAGAGAGCATAGGGCACTTCCACTCATGGGAGTATAAATTGGGAAAATGAAAAATCAGCAAGACACAAGCACCCCAAAGTTTAGGGCTGCTCTGTTGACAAGGACCTCCACTTCATTCCACCTTCAATATCCCAGGAAAGAGAAAAATGGATAAAGAAGTTGTGGTCCTTATGTACAATGGAATATCACTCAGCCATGAAATCAATGTCATAAGGCTAGTAGCAGCATGATGAGTGGATTTAGGTACGACGATTCTAAGTGAAATAAGTCACACAGAAAAGGACACTTCTCATAAGGTATCACTTATAGAGGGAATGTAAAAAGCGTTACACTTGAACTGAATTACAAAACAGAACAGAGTCACACATGCAGAAAACACACTATGGCTGCTTAACGGGAAAGGTGAGGTGGGGTGATACATAAAACAAGGGTTTCAAATTAGCTCAGATACCGTTCCATAAACCCAATATGTAATAGACAAGACCTACTCCTTGCTCAGAGAACTGGACTCAACACACCCTATTCACCGCACAAGAATATATCTGACTAGTAATAATCTTAAAACCTATGTATTGATATCTCTCTGTTAGTGTGTCAAGTGGGTGTAAAGCGGCATAAACACAGCAGTGAAAAGCAGCTAAACCCCATTATAAAAATAAATTATTTCGAAAATCCCATGAAACAAAGACAGTGAAAGAGAGAGAAATTCTTACACAATGCGTTCAGGGGCTGTGATGCAACCTGGATTGACCATATCTAGACCCACAGCTGGATGAGACATAAGGGTGGACACTCTTGGGTCTGATAGGTTTGGTGAGGTTGGGTGAGCAAACGCAGACCCTTTAAAGTAATACTGCGTGGTACCCATCGCATGGGTCCCGAATCTCCAGGCTCAAGGGCATCTTCCTACATCGAAAACATGCATGAGAAAACAAAAAGATGGTACACCATGTGATGGGGAAAGGTTTCTAAAACGCACCTCATTTCTCTTCTCCTTGTGCCCGGGTTCGCCATTCTAGCCGCTCTACTAACAATCTCCCTACTTGAAGCATCAGCACCTTTAACCTCCTGTTCCGTACAGGTTGCAATTTGTCCTGAGGATGAACGGGTAGACGGGGAACCAGTGAGATACTAGCTCTTGGTGTTGGGACAGGCAGAGGTCACTCTATTTTCCCATCAGGAAGAAGAATTAACCACAGGCTCATCCTCCCCCCCGGAACCAGAACAGGGCCTGAAGCCATCCTGCGCTTTTGCGGCCAGCTCCCAAAAAAGCGAGTTGTAAAATGGAGCTTCAGGGCACTGCAATTCACAAACCTGCAGAGTTATAAATGATAACTCTCGTCTACAAATATATTGAGGGAAGGCAAAGAAGAGGATTTGAAATCAAGGCAGAATTGCAGGAAACAGATTTCAGGAGGTAGATTCGAATCGCCTTTAAAGCACATGAAAAGCGGCAAAACGTTGACAATGATGCCCTTGGCCAAAAAGGGCGTATGCGTTTTTTCCTGAATATATTCAGGAAAAAACGCATACGCCCTTTTTGGCCAACCAAGCAACCTGGAAAGGCAAATCAGCGCTACAAAGAAGACTCGCTACCCATCGGTCAAAAGGGCCATGCTGAAAAAAGTCTCAAAACCAGAAATGCAGGACAGGCCATGGAGAAATGGGAGCCTTGCTACACTGATGGGCGGGATGTAAATTGCCAACAGCCACTCTGGAGAAGTGTACGGTGTGTCCTGAAACATCTAAAAAACACAGCTTAGAGAGCATAGGGCACTTCCACTCATGGGGGTATAAATTGGGAAAATGAAAAATCAGCAAGACACAAGCACCCCAAAGTTTAGGGCTGCTCTGTTGACAAGGACCTCCACTTCATTCCACCTTCAATATCCCAGGAAAGAGAAAAATGGATAAAGAAGTTGTGGTCCTTATGTACAATGGAATATCACTCAGCCATGAAATCAATGTCATAAGGCTAGTATCAGCATGATGAGTGGATTTAGGTATGACGATTCTAAGTGAAATAAGTCACACAGAAAAGGACACTTCTCATAAGGTATCACTTATAGAGGGAATGAAAAAACCGTTACACTTGAACTGAATTACAAAACAGAACAGAGTCACACATGCAGAAAACACACTATGGCTGCTTAACGGGAAAGGTGAGGTGGGGTGATACATAAAACAAGGGTTTCAAATTAGCTCAGATACCGTTCCATAAACCCAATATGTAATAGACAAGACCTACTCCTTGCTCAGAGAACTGGACTCAACACGCCCTATTCACCGCACAAGAATATATCTGACTAGTAATAATCTTAAAACCTATGTATTGATATCTCTCTGTTAGTGTGTCAAGTGGGTGTAAAGCGGCATAAATACAGCAGTGAAAAGCAGCTAAACCCCATTATAAAAATAAATTACTTCGAAAAACCCATGAAACAAAGACAGTGAAAGAGAGAGAAATTCTTACACAATGCGTTCAGGGGCTGTGATGCAACCTGGATTGACCATATCTAGATCCACAGCTGGATGAGACATAAGGGTGGACACTCTTGGGGCTGAGAGGTTTGGTGAGGTTGGGTGAGCAAACGCAGACCCTTTAAAGTAATACTGCGTGGTACCCATCGCATGGGTCGCAAATCTCCAGGTTCAAGGGCATCTTCCTACTTCGAAAACATGCATGAGAAAACAAAAAGATGGTACACCATGTGATGGGGAAAGGTTTCTAAAACGCACCTCATTTCTCTTCTCCTTGTGCCCGGGTTCGCCATTCCAGCCGCTTTACTAACAATCTCCCTACTTGGAGCATCAGCACCTTTAACCTCCTGTTACGTACAGGTTGCAATTTGTCCTGAGGATGAACGGGTACACGGGGAACCAGGGAGAGACTAGCTCTTGGTGTTGGGACAGGCACAGGTCACTCTAATTTCCCATCAGGAAGAAGAATTAACCACAGGCTCATCCTCCCCCCCGGAACCAGAACAGGGCCTGAAGCCAACCTGCGCTTTTGCGGCCAGCTCCCAAAAAAGCGAGTTGTAAAATGGAGCTTCAGGGCACTGCAATTCACAAACCTGCAGAGTTATAAATGATAACTCTCGTCCACAAATATATTGAGGGAAGGCAAAGAAGAGGATTTGAAATCAAGGCAGAATTGCAGGAAACAGATTTCAGGAGGTAGATTCGAATCGCCTTTAAAGCACATGAAAAGCGGCAAAACGTTGACAATGATGCCCTTGGCCAAAAAGGGCGTATGCGTTTTTTCCTGAATATATTCAGGAAAAAACGCATACGCCCTTTTTGGCCAACCAAGCAACCTGGAAAGGCAAATCAGCGCTACAAAGAAGACTCGCTACCCATCGGTCAAAAGGGCCATGCTGAAAAAAGTGTCAAAACCAGAAATGCAGGACAGGCCATGGAGAAATGGGAGCCTTGCTACACTGATGGGCGGGATGTAAATTGCCAACAGCCACTCTGGAGAAGTGTACGGTGTGTCCTGAAACATCTAAAAAACACAGCTTAGAGAGCATAGGGCACTTCCACTCATGGGGGTATAAATTGGGAAAATGAAAAATCAGCAAGACACAAGCACCCCAAAGTTTAGGGCTGCTCTGTTGACAAGGACCTCCACTTCATTCCACCTTCAATATCCTAGGAAAGAGAAAAATGGATAAAGAAGTTGTGGTCCTTATGTACAATGGAATATCACTCAGCCATGAAATCAATGTCATAAGGCTAGTAGCAGCATGATGAGTGGATTTAGGTATGACGATTCTAAGTGAAATAAGTCACACAGAAAAGGACACTTCTCATAAGGTATCACTTATAGAGGGAATGAAAAAACCGTTACACTTGAACTGAATTACAAAACAGAACAGAGTCACACATGCAGAAAACACACTATGGCTGCTTAACGGGAAAGGTGAGGTGGGGTGATACATAAAACAAGGGTTTCAAATTAGCTCAGATACCGTTCCATAAACCCAATATGTAATAGACAAGACCTACTCCTTGCTCAGAGAACTGGACTCAACACGCCCTATTCACTGCACAAGAATATATCTGACTAGTAATAATCTTAAAACCTATGTATTGATATCTCTCTGTTAGTGTGTCAAGTGGGTGTAAAGCGGCATAAATACAGCAGTGAAAAGCAGCTAAACCCCATTATAAAAATAAATTACTTCGAAAAACCCATGAAACAAAGACAGTGAAAGAGAGAGAAATTCTTACACAATGCGTTCAGTGGCTGTGATGCAACCTGGATTGACCATATCTAGATCCACAGCTGGATGAGACATAAGGGTGGACACTCTTGGGGCTGAGAGGTTTGGTGAGGTTGGGTGAGCAAACGCAGACCCTTTAAAGTAATACTGCGTGGTACCCATCGCATGGGTCGCAAATCTCCAGGTTCAAGGGCATCTTCCTACATCGAAAACATGCATGAGAAAACAAAAAGATGGTACACCATGTGATGGGGAAAGGTTTCTAAAACGCACCTCATTTCTCTTCTCCTTGTGCCCGGGTTCGCCATTCCAGCCGCTTTACTAACAATCTCCCTACTTGGAGCATCAGCACCTTTAACCTCCTGTTCTGTACAGGTTGCAATTTGTCCTGAGGATGAACGGGTACACGGGGAACCAGGGAGAGACTAGCTCTTGGTGTTGGGACAGGCACAGGTCACTCTATTTTCCCATCAGGAAGAAGAATTAACCACAGGCTCATCCTCCCCCCTGGAACCAGAAGAGGGCCTGAAGCCAACCTGCGCTTTTGCGGCCAGCTCCCAAAAAAGCGAGTTGTAAAATGGAGCTTCAGGGCACTGCAATTCACAAACCTGCAGAGTTATAAATGATAACTCTCGTCCACAAATATATTGAGGGAAGGCAAAGAAGAGGATTTGAAATCAAGGCAGAATTGCAGGAAACAGATTTCAGGAGGTAGATTCGAATCGCCTTTAAAGCACATGAAAAGCGGCAAAACGTTGACAATGATGCCCTTGGCCAAAAAGGGCGTATGCGTTTTTTCCTGAATATATTCAGGAAAAAACGCATACGCCCTTTTTGGCCAACCAAGCAACCTGGAAAGGCAAATCAGCGCTACAAAGAAGACTCGCTACCCATCGCTACCCATCGGTCAAAAGGGCCATGCTGAAAAAAGTCTCAAAACCAGAAATGCAGGACAGGCCATGGAGAAATGGGAGCCTTGCTACACTGATGGGCGGGATGTAAATTGCCAACAGCCACTCTGGAGAAGTGTACGGTGTGTCCTGGAACATCTAAAAAACACAGCTTAGAGAGCATAGGGCACTTCCACTCATGGGTGTATAAATTGGGAAAATGAAAAATCAGCAAGACACAAGCACCCCAAAGTTTAGGGCTGCTCTGTTGACAAGGACCTCCACTTCATTCCACCTTCAATATCCCAGGAAAGAGAAAAATGGATAAAGAAGTTGTGGTCCTTATGTACAATGCAATATCACTCAGCCATGAAATCAATGTCATAAGGCTAGTAGCAGCATGATGAGTGGATTTAGGTATGACGATTCTAAGTGAAATAAGTCACACAGAAAAGGACACTTCTCATAAGGTATCACTTATAGAGGGAATGTCAAAACCGTTACACTTGAACTGAATTACAAAACAGAACAGAGTCACACATGCAGAAAACACACTATGGCTGCTTAACGGGAAAGGTGAGGTGGGGTGATACATAAAACAAGGGTTTCAAATTAGCTCAGATACCGTTCCATAAACCCAATATGTAATAGACAAGACCTACTCCTTGCTCAGAGAACTGGACTCAACACACCCTATTCAGCGCACAAGTATATATCTGACTAGTAATAATCTTAAAACCTATGTATTGATATCTCTCTGTTAGTGTGTCAAATGGGTGTAAAGCGGCATAAACACAGCAGTGAAAAGCAGCTAAACCCCATTATAAAAATAAATTACTTCGAAAAACCCATGAAACAAAGACAGTGAAAGAGAGAGAAATTCTTACACAATGCGTTCAGGGGCTGTGATGCAACCTGGATTGACCATATCTAGACCCACAGCTGGATGAGACATAAGGGTGGACACTCTTGGGGCTGAGAGGTTTGGTGAGGTTGGGTGAGCAAACGCAGACCCTTTAAAGTAATACTGCGTGGTACCCATCGCATGGGTCCCAAATCTCCAGGTTCAAGGGCATCTTCCTACATCGAAAACATGCATGAGAAAACAAAAAGATGGTACACCATGTGATGGGGAAAGGTTTCTAAAACGCACCTCATTTCTCTTCTCCTTGTGCCCGGGTTCGCCATTCCAGCCGCTTTACTAATAATCTCCCTACTTGGAGCATCAGCACCTTTAACCTCCTGTTCCGTACAGGTTGCAATTTCTCCTGAGGATGAACGGGTAGACGGGGAACTAGTGAGAGACTAGCTCTTGGTGTTGGGACAGGCACAGGTCACTCTATTTATCCATCAGGAAGAGGAATTAACCACGGGCTCATCCTCCCCCCTGGAACCAGAACAGGGCCTGAAGCCATCCTGCACTTTTGCGGCCAGCTCCCAAAAAAGCGAGTTGTAAAATGGAGCTTCAGGGCACTGCAATTCACAAACCTGCAGAGTTATAAATGATAACTCTCGTCCACAAATATATTGAGGGAAGGCAAAGAAGAGGATTTGAAATTAAGGCAGAATTGCAGGAAACAGATTTCAGGAGGTAGATTCGAATCGCCTTTAAAGCACATGAAAAGCGGCAAAACGTTGACAATGATGCCCTTGGCCAAAAAGGGCGTATGCGTTTTTTCCTGAATATATTCAGGAAAAAACGCATACGCCCTTTTTGGCCAACCAAGCAACCTGGAAAGGCAAATCAGCGCTACAAAGAAGACTCGCTACCCATCGGTCAAAAGGGCCATGCTGAAAAAAGTCTCAAAACCAGAAATGCAGGACAGGCCATGGAGAAATGGGAGCCTTGCTACACTGATGGGCGGGATGTAAATTGCCAACAGCCACTCTGGAGAAGTGTACGGTGTGTCCGGAAACATCTAAAAAACACAGCTTAGAGAGCATAGGGCACTTCCACTCATGGGGGTATAAATTGGGAAAATGAAAAATCAGCAAGACACAAGCACCCCAAAGTTTAGGGCTGCTCTGTTGACAAGGACCTCCACTTCATTCCACCTTCAATATCCCAGGAAAGAGAAAAATGGATAAAGAAGTTGTGGTCCTTATGTACAATGCAATATCACTCAGCCATGAAATCAATGTCATAAGGCTAGTAGCAGCATGATGAGTGGATTTAGGTACGACGATTCTAAGTGAAATAAGTCACACAGAAAAGGACACTTCTCATAAGGTATCACTTATAGAGGGAATGTAAAAAGCGTCACACTTGAACTCAATTACAAAACAGAACAGAGTCACACATGCAGAAAACACACTATGGCTGCTTAACGGGAAAGGTGAGGTGGGGTGATACATAAAACAAGGGTTTCAAATTAGCTCAGATACCGTTCCATAAACCCAATATGTAATAGACAAGACCTACTCCTTGCTCAGAGAACTGGACTCAACACGCCCTATTCACCGCACAAGAATATATCTGACTAGTAATAATCTTAAAACCTATGTATTGATATCTCTCTGTTAGTGTGTCAAATGGGTGTAAAGCGGCATAAACACAGCAGTGAAAAGCAGCTAAACCCCATTATAAAAATAAATTACTTTTACAAACCCATGAAACAAAGACAGTGAAAGAGAGAGAAATTCTTACACAATGCGTTCAGGGGCTGTGATGCAACCTGGATTGACCATATCTAGACCCACAGCTGGATGAGACATAAGGGTGGACACTCTTGGGGCTGAGAGGTTTGGTGAGGTTGGGTGAGCAAACGCAGACCCTTTAAAGTAATACTGCGTGGTACCCATCGCAAGGGTCCCAAATCTCCAGGTTCAAGGGCATCTTCCTACATCGAAAACATGCATGAGAAAACAAAAAGATGGTCCACCATGTGATGGGGAAAGGTTTCTAAAACGCACCTCATTTCTCTTCTCCTTGTGCCCGGGTTCGCCATTCCAGCCGCTTTACTAATAATCTCCCTACTTGGAGCATCAGCACCTTTAACCTCCTGTTCCGTACAGGTTGCAATTTCTCCTGAGGATGAACGGGTAGACGGAGAACTAGTGAGAGACTAGCTCTTGGTGTTGGGACAGGCACAGGTCACTCTATTTTCCCATCAGGAAGAAGAATTAACCACGGGCTCATCCTCCCCCCTGGAACCAGAACAGGGCCTGAAGCCATCCTGCGCTTTTGCGGCCAGCTCCCAAAAAAGCGAGTTGTAAAATGGAGCTTCAGGGCAGTGCAATTCACAAACCTGCAGAGTTATAAATGATAACTCTCGTCCACAAATATATTGAGGGAAGGCAAAGAAGAGGATTTGAAATCAAGGCAGAATTGCAGGAAACAGATTTCAGGAGGTAGATTCGAATCGCCTTTAAAGCACATGAAAAGGGGCAAAACGTTGACAATGATGCCCTTGGCCAAAAAGGGCGTATGCGTTTTTTCCTGAATATATTCAGGAAAAAACGCATACGCCCTTTTTGGCCAACCAAGCAACCTGGAAAGGCAAATCAGCGCTACAAAGAAGACTCGCTACCCATCGGTCAAAAGGGCCATGCTGAAAAAAGTCTCAAAACCAGAAATGCAGGACAGGCCATGGAGAAATGGGAGCCTTGCTACACTGATGGGCGGGATGTAAATTGCCAACAGCCACTCTGGAGAAGTGTACGGTGTGTCCTGAAACATCTAAAAAACACAGCTTAGAGAGCATAGGGCACTTCCACTCATGGGGGTATAAATTGGGAAAATGAAAAATCAGCAAGACACAAGCACCCCAAAGTTTAGGGCTGCTCTGTTGACAAGGACCTCCACTTCATTCCACCTTCAATATCCCAGGAAAGAGAAAAATGGATAAAGAAGTTGTGGTCCTTATGTACAATGGAATATCACTCAGCCATGAAATCAATGTCATAAGGCTAGTAGCAGCATGATGAGTGGATTTAGGTACGACGATTCTAAGTGAAATAAGTCACACAGAAAAACACACTTATTATAAGCTATCACTTATAGAGGGAATGTAAAAACCGTTACACTTGAACTGAATTACAAAACAGAACAGAGTCACACATGCAGAAAACACACTATGGCTGCTTAACGGGAAAGGTGAGGTGGGGTGATACATAAAACAAGGGTTTCAAATTAGCTCAGATACCGTTCCATAAACCCAATATGTAATAGACAAGACCTACTCCTTGCTCAGAGAACTGGACTCAACACGCCCTATTCACCGCACAAGAATATATCTGACTAGTAATAATCTTAAAACCTATGTATTGATATATCTCTGTTAGTGTGTCAAGTGGGTGTAAAGCGGCATAAACACAGCAGTGAAAAGCAGCTAAACCCCATTATAAAAATAAATTACTTTTACAAACCCATGAAACAAAGACAGTGAAAGAGAGCGAAATTCTTACACAATGCGTTCAGGGGCTGTGATGCAACCTGGATTGACCATATCTAGACCCACAGCTGGATGAGACATAAGGGTGGACACTCTTGGGGCTGAGAGGTTTGGTGAGGTTGGGTGAGCAAACGCAGACCCTTTAAAGTAATACTGCGTGGTACCCATCGCATGGGTCCCAAATCTCCAGGTTCAAGGGCATCTTCCTACATCGAAAACATGCATGAGAAAACAAAAAGATGGTACACCATGTGATGGGGAAAGGTTTCTAAAACGCACCTCATTTCTCTTCTCCTTGTGCCCGGCTTCACCATTCCAGACGCTTTACTAATAATCTCCCTACTTGGAGCATCAGCACCTTTAACCTCCTGTTCCGTACAGGTTGCAATTTGTCCTGAGGATGAACGGGTAGACGGGGAACCAGTGAGAGACTAGCTCTTGGTGTTGGGACAGGCAGAGGTCACTCTATTTTCCCATCAGGAAGAAGAATTAACCACAGGCTCATCCTCCCCCCCGGAACCAGAACAGGGCCTGAAGCCATCCTGCGCTTTTGCGGCCAGCTCCCAAAAAAGCGAGTTGTAAAATGGAGCTTCAGGGCACTGCAATTCACAAACCTGCAGAGTTATAAATGATAACTCTCGTCCACAAATATATTGAGGGAAGGCAAAGAAGAGGATTTGAAATCAAGGCAGAATTGCAGGAAACAGATTTCAGGAGGTAGATTCGAATCGCCTTTAAAGCACATGAAAAGCGGCAAAACGTTGACAATGATGCCCTTGGCCAAAAAGGGCGTATGCGTTTTTTCCTGAATATATTCAGGAAAAAACGCATACGCCCTTTTTGGCCAACCAAGCAACCTGGAAAGGCAAATCAGCGCTACAAAGAAGACTCGCTACCCATCGGTCAAAAGGGCCATGCTGAAAAAAGTCTCAAAACCAGAAATGCAGGACAGGCCATGGAGAAATGGGAGCCTTGCTACACTGATGGGCGGGATGTAAATTGCCAACAGCCACTCTGGAGAAGTGTACGGTGTGTCCGGAAACATCCAAAAAACACAGCTTAGAGAGCATAGGGCACTTCCACTCATGGGGGTATAAATTGGGAAAATGAAAAATCAGCAAGACACAAGCACCCCAAAGTTTAGGGCTGCTCTGTTGACCAGGACCTCCACTTCATTCCACCTTCAATATCCCAGGAAAGAGAAAAATGGATAAAGAAGTTGTGGTCCTTATGTACAATGGAATATCACTCAGCCATGAAATCAATGTCATAAGGCTAGTAGCAGCATGATGAGTGGATTTAGGTACGACGATTCTAAGTGAAATAAGTCACACAGAAAAGGACACTTCTCATAAGGTATCACTTATAGAGGGAATGTCAAAACCGTTACACTTGAACTGAATTACAAAACAGAACAGAGTCACACATGCAGAAAACACACTATGGCTGCTTAACGGGAAAGGTGAGGTGGGGTGATACATAAAACAAGCGTTTCAAATTAGCTCAGATACCGTTCCATAAACCCAATATGTAATAGACAAGACCTACTCCTTGCTCAGAGAACTGGACTCAACACACCCTATTCACCGCACAAGAATATATCTGACTAGTAATAATCTTAAAACCTATGTATTGATATCTCTCTGTTAGTGTGTCAAGTGGGTGTAAAGCGGCATAAACACAGCAGTGAAAAGCAGCTAAACCCCATTATAAAAATAAATTACTTTTACAAACCCATGAAACAAAGACAGTGGAAGAGAGAGAAATTCTTACACAATGCGTTCAGGGGCTGTGATGCAACCTGGATTGACCATATCTAGACCCACAGCTGGATGAGACATAAGGGTGGACACTCTTGGGGCTGAGAGGTTTGGTGAGGTTGGGTGAGCAAACGCAGACCCTTTAAAGTAATACTGCGTGGTACCCATCGCATGGGTCCCAAATCTCCAGGTTCAAGGGCATCTTCCTACATCGAAAACATGCATGAGAAAACAAAATGATGGTACACCATGTGATGGGGAAAGGTTTCTAAAACGCACCTCATTTCTCTTCTCCTTGTGCCCGGGTTTGCCATTCCAGCCGCTTTACTAACAATCTCCCTACTTGGAGCATCAGCACCTTTAACCTCCTGTTCCGTACAGGTTGCAATTTGTCCTGAGGATGAACGGGTAGACGGGGAACCAGTGAGAGACTAGCTCTTGGTGTTGGGACAGGCACAGGTCACTCTATTTTCCCATCAGGAAGAAGAATTAACCACAGGCTCATCCTCCCCCCCGGAACCAGAACAGGGCCTGAAGCCATCGTGCGCTTTTGCGGCCAGCTCCCAAAAAAGCGAGTTGTAAAATGGAGCTTCAGGGCACTGCAATTCACAAACCTGCAGAGTTATAAATGATAACTCTCGTCCACAAATATATTGAGGGAAGGCAAAGAAGAGGATTTGAAATCAAGGCAGAATTGCAGGAAACAGATTTCAGGAGGTAGATTCGAATCGCCTTTAAAGCACATGAAAAGCGGCAAAACGTTGACAATGATGCCCTTGGCCAAAAAGGGCGTATGCGTTTTTTCCTGAATATATTCAGGAAAAAACGCATACGCCCTTTTTGGCCAACCAAGCAACCTGGAAAGGCAAATCAGCGCTACAAAGAAGACTCGCTACCCATCGGTCAAAAGGGCCATGCTGAAAAAAGTCTCAAAACCAGAAATGCAGGACAGGCCATGGAGAAATGGGAGCCTTGCTACACTGATGGGCGGGATGTAAATTGCCAACAGCCACTCTGGAGAAGTGTACGGTGTGTCCTGAAACATCTAAAAAACACAGCTTAGAGAGCATAGGGCACTTCCACTCATGGGGGTATAAATTGGGAAAATGAAAAATCAGCAAGACACAAGCACCCCAAAGTTTAGGGCTGCTCTGTTGACAAGGACCTCCACTTCATTCCACCTTCAATATCCCAGGAAAGAGAAAAATGGATAAAGAAGTTGTGGTCCTTATGTACAATGCAATATCACTCAGCCATGAAATCAATGTCATAAGGCTAGTAGCAGCATGATGAGTGGATTTAGGTACGACGATTCTAAGTGAAATAAGTCACACAGAAAAGGACACTTCTCATAAGGTATCACTTATAGAGGGAATGTCAAAACCGTTACACTTGAACTGAATTACAAAACAGAACAGAGTCACACATGCAGAAAACACACTATGGCTGCTTAACGGGAAAGGTGAGGTGGGGTGATACATAAAACAAGGGTTTCAAATTAGCTCAGATACCGTTCCATAAACCCAATATGTAATAGACAAGACCTACTCCTTGCTCAGAGAACTGGACTCAACACGCCCTATTCACCGCACAAGAATATATCTGACTAGTAATAATCTTAAAACCTATGTATTGATATCTCTCTGTTAGTGTGTCAAGTGGGTGTAAAGCGGCATAAACACAGCAGTGAAAAGCAGCTAAACCCCATTATAAAAATAAATTACTTTTACAAACCCATGAAACAAAGACAGTGAAAGAGAGAGAAATTCTTACACAATGCGTTCAGGGGCTGTGATGCAACCTGGATTGACCATATCTAGACCCACAGCTGGATGAGACATAAGGGTGGACACTCTTGGGGCTGAGAGGTTTGGTGAGGTTGGGTGAGCAAACGCAGACCCTTTAAAGTAATACTGCGTGGTACCCATCGCATGGGTCCCAAATCTCCAGGTTTAAGGGCATCTTCCTACATCGAAAACATGCATGAGAAAACAAAACGATGGTACACCATGTGATGGGGAAAGGTTTCTAAAACGCACCTCATTTCTCTTCTCCTTGTGCCTGGGTTCGCCATTCCAGCCTCTTTACTAACAATCTCCCTACTTGGAGCATCAGCACCTTTAACCTCCTGTTCCGTACATGTTGCAATTTGTCCTGAGGATGAACGGGTAGACGGGGAACCAGTGAGAGACTAGCTCTTGGTGTTGGGACAGGCACAGGTCACTCTATTTTCCCATCAGGAAGAAGAATTAACCACAGGCTCATCCTCCCCCCCGGAACCAGAACAGGGCCTGAAGCCATCCTGCGCTTTTGCGGCCAGCTCCCAAAAAAGCGAGTTGTAAAATGGAGCTTCAGGGCACTGCAATTCACAAACCTGCAGAGTTATAAATGATAACTCTCGTCCACAAATATATTGAGGGAAGGCAAAGAAGAGGATTTGAAATCAAGGCAGAATTGCAGGAAACAGATTTCAGGAGGTAGATTTGAATCGCCTTTAAAGCACATGAAAAGCGGCAAAACGTTGACAATGATGCCCTTGGCCAAAAAGGGCGTATGCGTTTTTTCCTGAATATATTCAGGAAAAAACGCATACGCCCTTTTTGGCCAACCAAGCAACCTGGAAAGGCAAATCAGCGCTACAAAGAAGACTCGCTACCCATCGGTCAAAAGGGCCATGCTGAAAAAAGTCTCAAAACCAGAAATGCAGGACAGGCCATGGAGAAATGGGAGCCTTGCTACACTGATGGGCGGGATGTAAATTGCCAACAGCCACTCTGGAGAAGTGTACGGTGTGTCCGGAAACATCCAAAAAACACAGCTTAGAGAGCATAGGGCACTTCCACTCATGGGGGTATAAATTGGGAAAATGAAAAATCAGCAAGACACAAGCACCCCAAAGTTTAGGGCTGCTCTGTTGACCAGGACCTCCACTTCATTCCACCTTCAATATCCCAGGAAAGAGAAAAATGGATAAAGAAGTTGTGGTCCTTATGTACAATGGAATATCACTCAGCCATGAAATCAATGTCATAAGGCTAGTAGCAGCATGATGAGTGGATTTAGGTACGACGATTCTAAGTGAAATAAGTCACACAGAAAAGGACACTTCTCATAAGGTATCACTTATAGAGGGAATGTCAAAACCGTTACACTTGAACTGAATTACAAAACAGAACAGAGTCACACATGCAGAAAACACACTATGGCTGCTTAACGGGAAAGGTGAGGTGGGGTGATACATAAAACAAGGGTTTCAAATTAGCTCAGATACCGTTCCATAAACCCAATATGTAATAGACAAGACCTACTCCTTGCTCAGAGAACTGGACTCAACACGCCCTATTCACCGCACAAGAATATATCTGACTAGTAATAATCTTAAAACCTATGTATTGATATCTCTCTGTTAGTGTGTCAAGTGGGTGTAAAGCGGCATAAACACAGCAGTGAAAAGCAGCTAAACCCCATTATAAAAATAAATTACTTTTACAAACCCATGAAACAAAGACAGTGAAAGAGAGCGAAATTCTTACACAATGCGTTCAGGGGCTGTGATGCAACCTGGATTGACCATATCTAGACCCACAGCTGGATGAGACATAAGGGTGGACACTCTTGGGGCTGAGAGGTTTGGTGAGGTTGGGTGAGCAAACGCAGACCCTTTAAAGTAATACTGCGTGGTACCCATCGCATGGGTCCCAAATCTCCAGGTTCAAGGGCATCTTCCTACATCGAAAACATGCATGAGAAAACAAAAAGATGGTACACCATGTGATGGGGAAAGGTTTCTAAAACGCACCTCATTTCTCTTCTCCTTGTGCCCGGCTTCACCATTCCAGACGCTTTACTAATAATCTCCCTACTTGGAGCATCAGCACCTTTAACCTCCTGTTCCGTACAGGTTGCAATTTGTCCTGAGGATGAACGGGTAGACGGGGAACCAGTGAGAGACTAGCTCTTGGTGTTGGGACAGGCAGAGGTCACTCTTTTTTCCCATCAGGAAGAAGAATTAACCACAGGCTCATCCTCCCCCCCGGAACCAGAACAGGGCCTGAAGCCATCCTGCGCTTTTGCGGCCAGCTCCCAAAAAAGCGAGTTGTAAAATGGAGCTTCAGGGCACTGCAATTCACAAACCTGCAGAGTTATAAATGATAACTCTCGTCCACAAATATATTGAGGGAAGGCAAAGAAGAGGATTTGAAATCAAGGCAGAATTGCAGGAAACAGATTTCAGGAGGTAGATTCGAATCGCCTTTAAAGCACATGAAAAGCGGCAAAACGTTGACAATGATGCCCTTGGCCAAAAAGGGCGTATGCGTTTTTTCCTGAATATATTCAGGAAAAAACGCATACGCCCTTTTTGGCCAACCAAGCAACCTGGAAAGGCAAATCAGCGCTACAAAGAAGACTCGCTACCCATCGGTCAAAAGGGCCATGCTGAAAAAAGTCTCAAAACCAGAAATGCAGGACAGGCCATGGAGAAATGGGAGCCTTGCTACACTGATGGGCGGGATGTAAATTGCCAACAGCCACTCTGGAGAAGTGTACGGTGTGTCCGGAAACATCCAAAAAACACAGCTTAGAGAGCATAGGGCACTTCCACTCATGGGGGTATAAATTGGGAAAATGAAAAATCAGCAAGACACAAGCACCCCAAAGTTTAGGGCTGCTCTGTTGACCAGGACCTCCACTTCATTCCACCTTCAATATCCCAGGAAAGAGAAAAATGGATAAAGAAGTTGTGGTCCTTATGTACAATGGAATATCACTCAGCCATGAAATCAATGTCATAAGGCTAGTAGCAGCATGATGAGTGGATTTAGGTACGACGATTCTAAGTGAAATAAGTCACACAGAAAAGGACACTTCTCATAAGGTATCACTTATAGAGGGAATGTCAAAACCGTTACACTTGAACTGAATTACAAAACAGAACAGAGTCACACATGCAGAAAACACACTATGGCTGCTTAACGGGAAAGGTGAGGTGGGGTGATACATAAAACAAGGGTTTCAAATTAGCTCAGATACCGTTCCATAAACCCAATATGTAATAGACAAGACCTACTCCTTGCTCAGAGAACTGGACTCAACACGCCCTATTCACCGCACAAGAATATATCTGACTAGTAATAATCTTAAAACCTATGTATTGATATCTCTCTGTTAGTGTGTCAAGTGGGTGTAAAGCGGCATAAACACAGCAGTGAAAAGCAGCTAAACCCCATTATAAAAATAAATTACTTTTACAAACCCATGAAACAAAGACAGTGAAAGAGAGAGAAATTCTTACACAATGCGTTCAGGGGCTGTGATGCAACCTGGATTGACCATATCTAGACCCACAGCTGGATGAGACATAAGGGTGGACACTCTTGGGGCTGAGAGGTTTGGTGAGGTTGGGTGAGCAAACGCAGACCCTTTAAAGTAATACTGCGTGGTACCCATCGCATGGGTCCCAAATCTCCAGGTTTAAGGGCATCTTCCTACATCGAAAACATGCATGAGAAAACAAAACGATGGTACACCATGTGATGGGGAAAGGTTTCTAAAACGCACCTCATTTCTCTTCTCCTTGTGCCTGGGTTCGCCATTCCAGCCTCTTTACTAACAATCTCCCTACTTGGAGCATCAGCACCTTTAACCTCCTGTTCCGTACATGTTGCAATTTGTCCTGAGGATGAACGGGTAGACGGGGAACCAGTGAGAGACTAGCTCTTGGTGTTGGGACAGGCACAGGTCACTCTATTTTCCCATCAGGAAGAAGAATTAACCACAGGCTCATCCTCCCCCCCGGAACCAGAACAGGGCCTGAAGCCATCCTGCGCTTTTGCGGCCAGCTCCCAAAAAAGCGAGTTGTAAAATGGAGCTTCAGGGCACTGCAATTCACAAACCTGCAGAGTTATAAATGATAACTCTCGTCCACAAATATATTGAGGGAAGGCAAAGAAGAGGATTTGAAATCAAGGCAGAATTGCAGGAAACAGATTTCAGGAGGTAGATTTGAATCGCCTTTAAAGCACATGAAAAGCGGCAAAACGTTGACAATGATGCCCTTGGCCAAAAAGGGCGTATGCGTTTTTTCCTGAATATATTCAGGAAAAAACGCATACGCCCTTTTTGGCCAACCAAGCAACCTGGAAAGGCAAATCAGCGCTACAAAGAAGACTCGCTACCCATCGGTCAAAAGGGCCATGCTGAAAAAAGTCTCAAAACCAGAAATGCAGGACAGGCCATGGAGAAATGGGAGCCTTGCTACACTGATGGGCGGGATGTAAATTGCCAACAGCCACTCTGGAGAAGTGTACGGTGTGTCCGGAAACATCCAAAAAACACAGCTTAGAGAGCATAGGGCACTTCCACTCATGGGGGTATAAATTGGGAAAATGAAAAATCAGCAAGACACAAGCACCCCAAAGTTTAGGGCTGCTCTGTTGACCAGGACCTCCACTTCATTCCACCTTCAATATCCCAGGAAAGAGAAAAATGGATAAAGAAGTTGTGGTCCTTATGTACAATGGAATATCACTCAGCCATGAAATCAATGTCATAAGGCTAGTAGCAGCATGATGAGTGGATTTAGGTACGACGATTCTAAGTGAAATAAGTCACACAGAAAAGGACACTTCTCATAAGGTATCACTTATAGAGGGAATGTCAAAACCGTTACACTTGAACTGAATTACAAAACAGAACAGAGTCACACATGCAGAAAACACACTATGGCTGCTTAACGGGAAAGGTGAGGTGGGGTGATACATAAAACAAGGGTTTCAAATTAGCTCAGATACCGTTCCATAAACCCAATATGTAATAGACAAGACCTACTCCTTGCTCAGAGAACTGGACTCAACACGCCCTATTCACCGCACAAGAATATATCTGACTAGTAATAATCTTAAAACCTATGTATTGATATCTCTCTGTTAGTGTGTCAAGTGGGTGTAAAGCGGCATAAACACAGCAGTGAAAAGCAGCTAAACCCCATTATAAAAATAAATTACTTTTACAAACCCATGAAACAAAGACAGTGAAAGAGAGCGAAATTCTTACACAATGCGTTCAGGGGCTGTGATGCAACCTGGATTGACCATATCTAGACCCACAGCTGGATGAGACATAAGGGTGGACACTCTTGGGGCTGAGAGGTTTGGTGAGGTTGGGTGAGCAAACGCAGACCCTTTAAAGTAATACTGCGTGGTACCCATCGCATGGGTCCCAAATCTCCAGGTTCAAGGGCATCTTCCTACATCGAAAACATGCATGAGAAAACAAAAAGATGGTACACCATGTGATGGGGAAAGGTTTCTAAAACGCACCTCATTTCTCTTCTCCTTGTGCCCGGCTTCACCATTCCAGACGCTTTACTAATAATCTCCCTACTTGGAGCATCAGCACCTTTAACCTCCTGTTCCGTACAGGTTGCAATTTGTCCTGAGGATGAACGGGTAGACGGGGAACCAGTGAGAGACTAGCTCTTGGTGTTGGGACAGGCAGAGGTCACTCTATTTTCCCATCAGGAAGAAGAATTAACCACAGGCTCATCCTCCCCCCCGGAACCAGAACAGGGCCTGAAGCCATCCTGCGCTTTTGCGGCCAGCTCCCAAAAAAGCGAGTTGTAAAATGGAGCTTCAGGGCACTGCAATTCACAAACCTGCAGAGTTATAAATGATAACTCTCGTCCACAAATATATTGAGGGAAGGCAAAGAAGAGGATTTGAAATCAAGGCAGAATTGCAGGAAACAGATTTCAGGAGGTAGATTCGAATCGCCTTTAAAGCACATGAAAAGCGGCAAAACGTTGACAATGATGCCCTTGGCCAAAAAGGGCGTATGCGTTTTTTCCTGAATATATTCAGGAAAAAACGCATACGCCCTTTTTGGCCAACCAAGCAACCTGGAAAGGCAAATCAGCGCTACAAAGAAGACTCGCTACCCATCGGTCAAAAGGGCCATGCTGAAAAAAGTCTCAAAACCAGAAATGCAGGACAGGCCATGGAGAAATGGGAGCCTTGCTACACTGATGGGCGGGATGTAAATTGCCAACAGCCACTCTGGAGAAGTGTACGGTGTGTCCGGAAACATCCAAAAAACACAGCTTAGAGAGCATAGGGCACTTCCACTCATGGGGGTATAAATTGGGAAAATGAAAAATCAGCAAGACACAAGCACCCCAAAGTTTAGGGCTGCTCTGTTGACCAGGACCTCCACTTCATTCCACCTTCAATATCCCAGGAAAGAGAAAAATGGATAAAGAAGTTGTGGTCCTTATGTACAATGGAATATCACTCAGCCATGAAATCAATGTCATAAGGCTAGTAGCAGCATGATGAGTGGATTTAGGTACGACGATTCTAAGTGAAATAAGTCACACAGAAAAGGACACTTCTCATAAGGTATCACTTATAGAGGGAATGTCAAAACCGTTACACTTGAACTGAATTACAAAACAGAACAGAGTCACACATGCAGAAAACACACTATGGCTGCTTAACGGGAAAGGTGAGGTGGGGTGATACATAAAACAAGCGTTTCAAATTAGCTCAGATACCGTTCCATAAACCCAATATGTAATAGACAAGACCTACTCCTTGCTCAGAGAACTGGACTCAACACACCCTATTCACCGCACAAGAATATATCTGACTAGTAATAATCTTAAAACCTATGTATTGATATCTCTCTGTTAGTGTGTCAAGTGGGTGTAAAGCGGCATAAACACAGCAGTGAAAAGCAGCTAAACCCCATTATAAAAATAAATTACTTTTACAAACCCATGAAACAAAGACAGTGGAAGAGAGAGAAATTCTTACACAATGCGTTCAGGGGCTGTGATGCAACCTGGATTGACCATATCTAGACCCACAGCTGGATGAGACATAAGGGTGGACACTCTTGGGGCTGAGAGGTTTGGTGAGGTTGGGTGAGCAAACGCAGACCCTTTAAAGTAATACTGCGTGGTACCCATCGCATGGGTCCCAAATCTCCAGGTTCAAGGGCATCTTCCTACATCGAAAACATGCATGAGAAAACAAAATGATGGTACACCATGTGATGGGGAAAGGTTTCTAAAACGCACCTCATTTCTCTTCTCCTTGTGCCCGGGTTTGCCATTCCAGCCGCTTTACTAACAATCTCCCTACTTGGAGCATCAGCACCTTTAACCTCCTGTTCCGTACAGGTTGCAATTTGTCCTGAGGATGAACGGGTAGACGGGGAACCAGTGAGAGACTAGCTCTTGGTGTTGGGACAGGCACAGGTCACTCTATTTTCCCATCAGGAAGAAGAATTAACCACAGGCTCATCCTCCCCCCCGGAACCAGAACAGGGCCTGAAGCCATCGTGCGCTTTTGCGGCCAGCTCCCAAAAAAGCGAGTTGTAAAATGGAGCTTCAGGGCACTGCAATTCACAAACCTGCAGAGTTATAAATGATAACTCT
This sequence comes from Balaenoptera ricei, assembly GCF_028023285.1. Taxonomy (NCBI): domain Eukaryota; kingdom Metazoa; phylum Chordata; class Mammalia; order Artiodactyla; family Balaenopteridae; genus Balaenoptera; species Balaenoptera ricei. The sequence continues at coordinate 1,127,015 of NW_026777413.1, read as the reverse complement.
CGTCCACAAATATATTGAGGGAAGGCAAAGAAGAGGATTTGAAATCAAGGCAGAATTGCAGGAAACAGATTTCAGGAGGTAGATTCGAATCGCCTTTAAAGCACATGAAAAGCGGCAAAACGTTGACAATGATGCCCTTGGCCAAAAAGGGCGTATGCGTTTTTTCCTGAATATATTCAGGAAAAAACGCATACGCCCTTTTTGGCCAACCAAGCAACCTGGAAAGGCAAATCAGCGCTACAAAGAAGACTCGCTACCCATCGGTCAAAAGGGCCATGCTGAAAAAAGTCTCAAAACCAGAAATGCAGGACAGGCCATGGAGAAATGGGAGCCTTGCTACACTGATGGGCGGGATGTAAATTGCCAACAGCCACTCTGGAGAAGTGTACGGTGTGTCCTGAAACATCTAAAAAACACAGCTTAGAGAGCATAGGGCACTTCCACTCATGGGGGTATAAATTGGGAAAATGAAAAATCAGCAAGACACAAGCACCCCAAAGTTTAGGGCTGCTCTGTTGACAAGGACCTCCACTTCATTCCACCTTCAATATCCCAGGAAAGAGAAAAATGGATAAAGAAGTTGTGGTCCTTATGTACAATGCAATATCACTCAGCCATGAAATCAATGTCATAAGGCTAGTAGCAGCATGATGAGTGGATTTAGGTACGACGATTCTAAGTGAAATAAGTCACACAGAAAAGGACACTTCTCATAAGGTATCACTTATAGAGGGAATGTCAAAACCGTTACACTTGAACTGAATTACAAAACAGAACAGAGTCACACATGCAGAAAACACACTATGGCTGCTTAACGGGAAAGGTGAGGTGGGGTGATACATAAAACAAGGGTTTCAAATTAGCTCAGATACCGTTCCATAAACCCAATATGTAATAGACAAGACCTACTCCTTGCTCAGAGAACTGGACTCAACACGCCCTATTCACCGCACAAGAATATATCTGACTAGTAATAATCTTAAAACCTATGTATTGATATCTCTCTGTTAGTGTGTCAAGTGGGTGTAAAGCGGCATAAACACAGCAGTGAAAAGCAGCTAAACCCCATTATAAAAATAAATTACTTTTACAAACCCATGAAACAAAGACAGTGAAAGAGAGAGAAATTCTTACACAATGCGTTCAGGGGCTGTGATGCAACCTGGATTGACCATATCTAGACCCACAGCTGGATGAGACATAAGGGTGGACACTCTTGGGGCTGAGAGGTTTGGTGAGGTTGGGTGAGCAAACGCAGACCCTTTAAAGTAATACTGCGTGGTACCCATCGCATGGGTCCCAAATCTCCAGGTTTAAGGGCATCTTCCTACATCGAAAACATGCATGAGAAAACAAAACGATGGTACACCATGTGATGGGGAAAGGTTTCTAAAACGCACCTCATTTCTCTTCTCCTTGTGCCTGGGTTCGCCATTCCAGCCTCTTTACTAACAATCTCCCTACTTGGAGCATCAGCACCTTTAACCTCCTGTTCCGTACATGTTGCAATTTGTCCTGAGGATGAACGGGTAGACGGGGAACCAGTGAGAGACTAGCTCTTGGTGTTGGGACAGGCACAGGTCACTCTATTTTCCCATCAGGAAGAAGAATTAACCACAGGCTCATCCTCCCCCCCGGAACCAGAACAGGGCCTGAAGCCATCCTGCGCTTTTGCGGCCAGCTCCCAAAAAAGCGAGTTGTAAAATGGAGCTTCAGGGCACTGCAATTCACAAACCTGCAGAGTTATAAATGATAACTCTCGTCCACAAATATATTGAGGGAAGGCAAAGAAGAGGATTTGAAATCAAGGCAGAATTGCAGGAAACAGATTTCAGGAGGTAGATTTGAATCGCCTTTAAAGCACATGAAAAGCGGCAAAACGTTGACAATGATGCCCTTGGCCAAAAAGGGCGTATGCGTTTTTTCCTGAATATATTCAGGAAAAAACGCATACGCCCTTTTTGGCCAACCAAGCAACCTGGAAAGGCAAATCAGCGCTACAAAGAAGACTCGCTACCCATCGGTCAAAAGGGCCATGCTGAAAAAAGTCTCAAAACCAGAAATGCAGGACAGGCCATGGAGAAATGGGAGCCTTGCTACACTGATGGGCGGGATGTAAATTGCCAACAGCCACTCTGGAGAAGTGTACGGTGTGTCCGGAAACATCCAAAAAACACAGCTTAGAGAGCATAGGGCACTTCCACTCATGGGGTTATAAATTGGGAAAATGAAAAATCAGCAAGACACAAGCACCCCAAAGTTTAGGGCTGCTCTGTTGACCAGGACCTCCACTTCATTCCACCTTCAATATCCCAGGAAAGAGAAAAATGGATAAAGAAGTTGTGGTCCTTATGTACAATGGAATATCACTCAGCCATGAAATCAATGTCATAAGGCTAGTAGCAGCATGATGAGTGGATTTAGGTACGACGATTCTAAGTGAAATAAGTCACACAGAAAAGGACACTTCTCATAAGGTATCACTTATAGAGGGAATGTCAAAACCGTTACACTTGAACTGAATTACAAAACAGAACAGAGTCACACATGCAGAAAACACACTATGGCTGCTTAACGGGAAAGGTGAGGTGGGGTGATACATAAAACAAGGGTTTCAAATTAGCTCAGATACCGTTCCATAAACCCAATATGTAATAGACAAGACCTACTCCTTGCTCAGAGAACTGGACTCAACACGCCCTATTCACCGCACAAGAATATATCTGACTAGTAATAATCTTAAAACCTATGTATTGATATCTCTCTGTTAGTGTGTCAAGTGGGTGTAAAGCGGCATAAACACAGCAGTGAAAAGCAGCTAAACCCCATTATAAAAATAAATTACTTTTACAAACCCATGAAACAAAGACAGTGAAAGAGAGCGAAATTCTTACACAATGCGTTCAGGGGCTGTGATGCAACCTGGATTGACCATATCTAGACCCACAGCTGGATGAGACATAAGGGTGGACACTCTTGGGGCTGAGAGGTTTGGTGAGGTTGGGTGAGCAAACGCAGACCCTTTAAAGTAATACTGCGTGGTACCCATCGCATGGGTCCCAAATCTCCAGGTTCAAGGGCATCTTCCTACATCGAAAACATGCATGAGAAAACAAAAAGATGGTACACCATGTGATGGGGAAAGGTTTCTAAAACGCACCTCATTTCTCTTCTCCTTGTGCCCGGCTTCACCATTCCAGACGCTTTACTAATAATCTCCCTACTTGGAGCATCAGCACCTTTAACCTCCTGTTCCGTACAGGTTGCAATTTGTCCTGAGGATGAACGGGTAGACGGGGAACCAGTGAGAGACTACCTCTTGGTGTTGGGACAGGCACAGGTCACTCTATTTTCCCATCAGGAAGAAGAATTAACCACAGGCTCATCCTCCCCCCCGGAACCAGAACAGGGCCTGAAGCCATCCTGCGCTTTTGCGGCCAGCTCCCAAAAAAGCGAGTTGTAAAATGGAGCTTCAGGGCACTGCAATTCACAAACCTGCAGAGTTATAAATGATAACTCTCGTCCACAAATATATTGAGGGAAGGCAAAGAAGAGGATTTGAAATCAAGGCAGAATTGCAGGAAACAGATTTCAGGAGGTAGATTCGAATCGCCTTTAAAGCACATGAAAAGCGGCAAAACGTTGACAATGATGCCCTTGGCCAAAAAGGGCGTATGCGTTTTTTCCTGAATATATTCAGGAAAAAACGCATACGCCCTTTTTGGCCAACCAAGCAACCTGGAAAGGCAAATCAGCGCTACAAAGAAGACTCGCTACCCATCGGTCAAAAGGGCCATGCTGAAAAAAGTCTCAAAACCAGAAATGCAGGACAGGCCATGGAGAAATGGGAGCCTTGCTACACTGATGGGCGGGATGTAAATTCCCAACAGCCACTCTGGAGAAGTGTACGGTGTGTCCTGAAACATCTAAAAAACACAGCTTAGAGAGCATAGGGCACTTCCACTCATGGGGGTATAAATTGGGAAAATGAAAAATCAGCAAGACACAAGCACCCCAAAGTTTAGGGCTGCTCTGTTGACAAGGACCTCCACTTCATTCCACCTTCAATATCCCAGGAAAGAGAAAAATGGATAAAGAAGTTGTGGTCCTGATGTACAATGCAATATCACTCAGCCATGAAATCAATGTCATAAGGCTAGTAGCAGCATGATGAGTGGATTTAGGTACGACGATTCTAAGTGAAATAAGTCACACAGAAAAGGACACTTCTCATAAGGTATCACTGATAGAGGGAATGTAAAAACCGTTACACTTGAACTGAATTACAAAACAGAACAGAGTCACACATGCAGAAAACACACTATGGCTGCTTAACGGGAAAGGTGAGGTGGGGTGATACATAAAACAAGCGTTTCAAATTAGCTCAGATACCGTTCCATAAACCCAATATGTAATAGACAAGACCTACTCCTTGCTCAGAGAACTGGACTCAACACACCCTATTCACCGCACAAGAATATATCTGACTAGTAATAATCTTAAAACCTATGTATTGATATCTCTCTGTTAGTGTGTCAAGTGGGTGTAAAGCGGCATAAACACAGCAGTGAAAAGCAGCTAAACCCCATTATAAAAATAAATTACTTTTACAAACCCATGAAACAAAGACAGTGGAAGAGAGAGAAATTCTTACACAATGCGTTCAGGGGCTGTGATGCAACCTGGATTGACCATATCTAGACCCACAGCTGGATGAGACATAAGGGTGGACACTCTTGGGGCTGAGAGGTTTGGTGAGGTTGGGTGAGCAAACGCAGACCCTTTAAAGTAATACTGCGTGGTACCCATCGCATGGGTCCCAAATCTCCAGGTTCAAGGGCATCTTCCTACATCGAAAACATGCATGAGAAAACAAAATGATGGTACACCATGTGATGGGGAAAGGTTTCTAAAACGCACCTCATTTCTCTTCTCCTTGTGCCCGGGTTTGCCATTCCAGCCGCTTTACTAACAATCTCCCTACTTGGAGCATCAGCACCTTTAACCTCCTGTTCCGTACAGGTTGCAATTTGTCCTGAGGATGAACGGGTAGACGGGGAACCAGTGAGAGACTAGCTCTTGGTGTTGGGACAGGCACAGGTCACTCTATTTTCCCATCAGGAAGAAGAATTAACCACAGGCTCATCCTCCCCCCCGGAACCAGAACAGGGCCTGAAGCCATCCTGCGCTTTTGCGGCCAGCTCCCAAAAAAGCGAGTTGTAAAATGGAGCTTCAGGGCACTGCAATTCACAAACCTGCAGAGTTATAAATGATAACTCTCGTCCACAAATATATTGAGGGAAGGCAAAGAAGAGGATTTGAAATCAAGGCAGAATTGCAGGAAACAGATTTCAGGAGGTAGATTCGAATCGCCTTTAAAGCACATGAAAAGCGGCAAAACGTTGACAATGATGCCCTTGGCCAAAAAGGGCGTATGCGTTTTTTCCTGAATATATTCAGGAAAAAACGCATACGCCCTTTTTGGCCAACCAAGCAACCTGGAAAGGCAAATCAGCGCTACAAAGAAGACTCGCTACCCATCGGTCAAAAGGGCCATGCTGAAAAAAGTCTCAAAACCAGAAATGCAGGACAGGCCATGGAGAAATGGGAGCCTTGCTACACTGATGGGCGGGATGTAAATTGCCAACAGCCACTCTGGAGAAGTGTACGGTGTGTCCTGAAACATCTAAAAAACACAGCTTAGAGAGCATAGGGCACTTCCACTCATGGGGGTATAAATTGGGAAAATGAAAAATCAGCAAGACACAAGCACCCCAAAGTTTAGGGCTGCTCTGTTGACAAGGACCTCCACTTCATTCCACCTTCAATATCCCAGGAAAGAGAAAAATGGATAAAGAAGTTGTGGTCCTTATGTACAATGCAATATCACTCAGCCATGAAATCAATGTCATAAGGCTAGTAGCAGCATGATGAGTGGATTTAGGTACGACGATTCTAAGTGAAATAAGTCACACAGAAAAGGACACTTCTCATAAGGTATCACTTATAGAGGGAATGTCAAAACCGTTACACTTGAACTGAATTACAAAACAGAACAGAGTCACACATGCAGAAAACACACTATGGCTGCTTAACGGGAAAGGTGAGGTGGGGTGATACATAAAACAAGGGTTTCAAATTAGCTCAGATACCGTTCCATAAACCCAATATGTAATAGACAAGACCTACTCCTTGCTCAGAGAACTGGACTCAACACACCCTATTCAGCGCACAAATATATATCTGACTAGTAATAATCTTAAAACCTATGTATTGATATCTCTCTGTTAGTGTGTCAAATGGGTGTAAAGCGGCATAAACACAGCAGTGAAAAGCAGCTAAACCCCATTATAAAAATAAATTACTTCGAAAAACCCATGAAACAAAGACAGTGAAAGAGAGAGAAATTCTTACACAATGCGTTCAGGGGCTGTGATGCAACCTGGATTGACCATATCTAGACCCACAGCTGGATGAGACATAAGGGTGGACACTCTTGGGGCTGAGAGGTTTGGTGAGGTTGGGTGAGCAAACGCAGACCCTTTAAAGTAATACTGCGTGGTACCCATCGCATGGGTCCCAAATCTCCAGGTTCAAGGGCATCTTCCTACATCGAAAACATGCATGAGAAAACAAAATGATGGTACACCATGTGATGGGGAAAGGTTTCTAAAACGCACCTCATTTCTCTTCTCCTTGTGCCCGGGTTCGCCATTCCAGCCGCTTTACTAATAATCTCCCTACTTGGAGCATCAGCACCTTTAACCTCCTGTTCCGTACATGTTGCAATTTGTCCTGAGGATGAACGGGTAGACGGGGAACCAGTGAGAGACTAGCTCTTGGTGTTGGGACAGGCACAGGTCACTCTATTTTCCCATCAGGAAGAAGAATTAACCACAGGCTCATCATCCCGCCCGGAACCAGAACAGGGCCTGAAGCCATCCTGCGCTTTTGCGGCCAGCTCCCAAAAAAGCGAGTTGTAAAATGGAGCTTCAGGGCACTGCAATTCACAAACCTGCAGAGTTATAAATGATAACTCTCGTCCACAAATATATTGAGGGAAGGCAAAGAAGAGGATTTGAAATCAAGGCAGAATTGCAGGAAACAGATTTCAGGAGGTAGATTCGAATCGCCTTTAAAGCACATGAAAAGCGGCAAAACGTTGACAATGATGCCCTTGGCCAAAAAGGGCGTATGCGTTTTTTCCTGAATATATTCAGGAAAAAACGCATACGCCCTTTTTGGCCAACCAAGCAACCTGGAAAGGCAAATCAGCGCTACAAAGAAGACTCGCTACCCATCGGTCAAAAGGGCCATGCTGAAAAAAGTCTCAAAACCAGAAATGCAGGACAGGCCATGGAGAAATGGGAGCCTTGCTACACTGATGGGCGGGATGTAAATTGCCAACAGCCACTCTGGAGAAGTGTACGGTGTGTCCTGAAACATCTAAAAAACACAGCTTAGAGAGCATAGGGCACTTCCACTCATGGGGGTATAAATTGGGAAAATGAAAAATCAGCAAGACACAAGCACCCCAAAGTTTAGGGCTGCTCTGTTGACAAGGACCTCCACTTCATTCCACCTTCAATATCCCAGGAAAGAGAAAAATGGATAAAGAAGTTGTGGTCCTGATGTACAATGCAATATCACTCAGCCATGAAATCAATGTCATAAGGCTAGTAGCAGCATGATGAGTGGATTTAGGTACGACGATTCTAAGTGAAATAAGTCACACAGAAAAGGACACTTCTCATAAGGTATCACTGATAGAGGGAATGTAAAAACCGTTACACTTGAACTGAATTACAAAACAGAACAGAGTCACACATGCAGAAAACACACTATGGCTGCTTAACGGGAAAGGTGAGGTGGGGTGATACATAAAACAAGCGTTTCAAATTAGCTCAGATACCGTTCCATAAACCCAATATGTAATAGACAAGACCTACTCCTTGCTCAGAGAACTGGACTCAACACACCCTATTCACCGCACAAGAATATATCTGACTAGTAATAATCTTAAAACCTATGTATTGATATCTCTCTGTTAGTGTGTCAAGTGGGTGTAAAGCGGCATAAACACAGCAGTGAAAAGCAGCTAAACCCCATTATAAAAATAAATTACTTTTACAAACCCATGAAACAAAGACAGTGGAAGAGAGAGAAATTCTTACACAATGCGTTCAGGGGCTGTGATGCAACCTGGATTGACCATATCTAGACCCACAGCTGGATGAGACATAAGGGTGGACACTCTTGGGGCTGAGAGGTTTGGTGAGGTTGGGTGAGCAAACGCAGACCCTTTAAAGTAATACTGCGTGGTACCCATCGCATGGGTCCCAAATCTCCAGGTTCAAGGGCATCTTCCTACATCGAAAACATGCATGAGAAAACAAAATGATGGTACACCATGTGATGGGGAAAGGTTTCTAAAACGCACCTCATTTCTCTTCTCCTTGTGCCCGGGTTTGCCATTCCAGCCGCTTTACTAACAATCTCCCTACTTGGAGCATCAGCACCTTTAACCTCCTGTTCCGTACAGGTTGCAATTTGTCCTGAGGATGAACGGGTAGACGGGGAACCAGTGAGAGACTAGCTCTTGGTGTTGGGACAGGCACAGGTCACTCTATTTTCCCATCAGGAAGAAGAATTAACCACAGGCTCATCCTCCCCCCCGGAACCAGAACAGGGCCTGAAGCCATCCTGCGCTTTTGCGGCCAGCTCCCAAAAAAGCGAGTTGTAAAATGGAGCTTCAGGGCACTGCAATTCACAAACCTGCAGAGTTATAAATGATAACTCTCGTCCACAAATATATTGAGGGAAGGCAAAGAAGAGGATTTGAAATCAAGGCAGAATTGCAGGAAACAGATTTCAGGAGGTAGATTCGAATCGCCTTTAAAGCACATGAAAAGCGGCAAAACGTTGACAATGATGCCCTTGGCCAAAAAGGGCGTATGCGTTTTTTCCTGAATATATTCAGGAAAAAACGCATACGCCCTTTTTGGCCAACCAAGCAACCTGGAAAGGCAAATCAGCGCTACAAAGAAGACTCGCTACCCATCGGTCAAAAGGGCCATGCTGAAAAAAGTCTCAAAACCAGAAATGCAGGACAGGCCATGGAGAAATGGGAGCCTTGCTACACTGATGGGCGGGATGTAAATTGCCAACAGCCACTCTGGAGAAGTGTACGGTGTGTCCTGAAACATCTAAAAAACACAGCTTAGAGAGCATAGGGCACTTCCACTCATGGGGGTATAAATTGGGAAAATGAAAAATCAGCAAGACACAAGCACCCCAAAGTTTAGGGCTGCTCTGTTGACAAGGACCTCCACTTCATTCCACCTTCAATATCCCAGGAAAGAGAAAAATGGATAAAGAAGTTGTGGTCCTTATGTACAATGCAATATCACTCAGCCATGAAATCAATGTCATAAGGCTAGTAGCAGCATGATGAGTGGATTTAGGTACGACGATTCTAAGTGAAATAAGTCACACAGAAAAGGACACTTCTCATAAGGTATCACTTATAGAGGGAATGTCAAAACCGTTACACTTGAACTGAATTACAAAACAGAACAGAGTCACACATGCAGAAAACACACTATGGCTGCTTAACGGGAAAGGTGAGGTGGGGTGATACATAAAACAAGGGTTTCAAATTAGCTCAGATACCGTTCCATAAACCCAATATGTAATAGACAAGACCTACTCCTTGCTCAGAGAACTGGACTCAACACACCCTATTCAGCGCACAAATATATATCTGACTAGTAATAATCTTAAAACCTATGTATTGATATCTCTCTGTTAGTGTGTCAAATGGGTGTAAAGCGGCATAAACACAGCAGTGAAAAGCAGCTAAACCCCATTATAAAAATAAATTACTTCGAAAAACCCATGAAACAAAGACAGTGAAAGAGAGAGAAATTCTTACACAATGCGTTCAGGGGCTGTGATGCAACCTGGATTGACCATATCTAGACCCACAGCTGGATGAGACATAAGGGTGGACACTCTTGGGGCTGAGAGGTTTGGTGAGGTTGGGTGAGCAAACGCAGACCCTTTAAAGTAATACTGCGTGGTACCCATCGCATGGGTCCCAAATCTCCAGGTTCAAGGGCATCTTCCTACATCGAAAACATGCATGAGAAAACAAAATGATGGTACACCATGTGATGGGGAAAGGTTTCTAAAACGCACCTCATTTCTCTTCTCCTTGTGCCCGGGTTCGCCATTCCAGCCGCTTTACTAATAATCTCCCTACTTGGAGCATCAGCACCTTTAACCTCCTGTTCCGTACATGTTGCAATTTGTCCTGAGGATGAACGGGTAGACGGGGAACCAGTGAGAGACTAGCTCTTGGTGTTGGGACAGGCACAGGTCACTCTATTTTCCCATCAGGAAGAAGAATTAACCACAGGCTCATCATCCCGCCCGGAACCAGAACAGGGCCTGAAGCCATCCTGCGCTTTTGCGGCCAGCTCCCAAAAAAGCGAGTTGTAAAATGGAGCTTCAGGGCACTGCAATTCACAAACCTGCAGAGTTATAAATGATAACTCTCGTCCACAAATATATTGAGGGAAGGCAAAGAAGAGGATTTGAAATCAAGGCAGAATTGCAGGAAACAGATTTCAGGAGGTAGATTCGAATCGCCTTTAAAGCACATGAAAAGCGGCAAAACGTTGACAATGATGCCCTTGGCCAAAAAGGGCGTATGCGTTTTTTCCTGAATATATTCAGGAAAAAACGCATACGCCCTTTTTGGCCAACCAAGCAACCTGGAAAGGCAAATCAGCGCTACAAAGAAGACTCGCTACCCATCGGTCAAAAGGGCCATGCTGAAAAAAGTCTCAAAACCAGAAATGCAGGACAGGCCATGGAGAAATGGGAGCCTTGCTACACTGATGGGCGGGATGTAAATTGCCAACAGCCACTCTGGAGAAGTGTACGGTGTGTCCTGAAACATCTAAAAAACACAGCTTAGAGAGCATAGGGCACTTCCACTCATGGGGGTATAAATTGGGAAAATGAAAAATCAGCAAGACACAAGCACCCCAAAGTTTAGGGCTGCTCTGTTGACAAGGACCTCCACTTCATTCCACCTTCAATATCCCAGGAAAGAGAAAAATGGATAAAGAAGTTGTGGTCCTGATGTACAATGCAATATCACTCAGCCATGAAATCAATGTCATAAGGCTAGTAGCAGCATGATGAGTGGATTTAGGTACGACGATTCTAAGTGAAATAAGTCACACAGAAAAGGACACTTCTCATAAGGTATCACTTATAGAGGGAATGTCAAAACCGTTACACTTGAACTGAATTACAAAACAGAACAGAGTCACACATGCAGAAAACACACTATGGCTGCTTAACGGGAAAGGTGAGGTGGGGTGATACATAAAACAAGGGTTTCAAATTAGCTCAGATACCGTTCCATAAACCCAATATGTAATAGACAAGACCTACTCCTTGCTCAGAGAACTGGACTCAACACGCCCTATTCACCGCACAAGAATATATCTGACTAGTAATAATCTTAAAACCTATGTATTGATATCTCTCTGTTAGTGTGTCAAGTGGGTGTAAAGCGGCATAAACACAGCAGTGAAAAGCAGCTAAACCCCATTATAAAAATAAATTACTTTTACAAACCCATGAAACAAAGACAGTGAAAGAGAGAGAAATTCTTACACAATGCGTTCAGGGGCTGTGATGCAACCTGGATTGACCATATCTAGACCCACAGCTGGATGAGACATAAGGGTGGACACTCTTGGGGCTGAGAGGTTTGGTGAGGTTGGGTGAGCAAACGCAGACCCTTTAAAGTAATACTGCGTGGTACCCATCGCATGGGTCCCAAATCTCCAGGTTCAAGGGCATCTTCCTACATCGAAAACATGCATGAGAAAACAAAAAGATGGTACACCATGTGATGGGGAAAGGTTTCTAAAACGCACCTCATTTCTCTTCTCCTTGTGCCCGGCTTCACCATTCCAGACGCTTTACTAATAATCTCCCTACTTGGAGCATCAGCACCTTTAACCTCCTGTTCCGTACAGGTTGCAATTTGTCCTGAGGATGAACGGGTAGACGGGGAACCAGTGAGAGACTACCTCTTGGTGTTGGGACAGGCACAGGTCACTCTATTTTCCCATCAGGAAGAAGAATTAACCACAGGCTCATCCTCCCCCCCGGAACCAGAACAGGGCCTGAAGCCATCCTGCGCTTTTGCGGCCAGCTCCCAAAAAAGCGAGTTGTAAAATGGAGCTTCAGGGCACTGCAATTCACAAACCTGCAGAGTTATAAATGATAACTCTCGTCCACAAATATATTGAGGGAAGGCAAAGAAGAGGATTTGAAATCAAGGCAGAATTGCAGGAAACAGATTTCAGGAGGTAGATTCGAATCGCCTTTAAAGCACATGAAAAGCGGCAAAACGTTGACAATGATGCCCTTGGCCAAAAAGGGCGTATGCGTTTTTTCCTGAATATATTCAGGAAAAAACGCATACGCCCTTTTTGGCCAACCAAGCAACCTGGAAAGGCAAATCAGCGCTACAAAGAAGACTCGCTACCCATCGGTCAAAAGGGCCATGCTGAAAAAAGTCTCAAAACCAGAAATGCAGGACAGGCCATGGAGAAATGGGAGCCTTGCTACACTGATGGGCGGGATGTAAATTGCCAACAGCCACTCTGGAGAAGTGTACGGTGTGTCCTGAAACATCTAAAAAACACAGCTTAGAGAGCATAGGGCACTTCCACTCATGGGGGTATAAATTGGGAAAATGAAAAATCAGCAAGACACAAGCACCCCAAAGTTTAGGGCTGCTCTGTTGACAAGGACCTCCACTTCATTCCACCTTCAATATCCCAGGAAAGAGAAAAATGGATAAAGAAGTTGTGGTCCTGATGTACAATGCAATATCACTCAGCCATGAAATCAATGTCATAAGGCTAGTAGCAGCATGATGAGTGGATTTAGGTACGACGATTCTAAGTGAAATAAGTCACACAGAAAAGGACACTTCTCATAAGGTATCACTTATAGAGGGAATGTAAAAACCGTTACACTTGAACTGAATTACAAAACAGAACAGAGTCACACATGCAGAAAACACACTATGGCTGCTTAACGGGAAAGGTGAGGTGGGGTGATACATAAAACAAGCGTTTCAAATTAGCTCAGATACCGTTCCATAAACCCAATATGTAATAGACAAGACCTACTCCTTCTAAGAGAACTGGACTCAACAGGCCCTATTCACCGCACAAGAATATATCTGACTAGTAATAATCTTAAAACCTATGTATTGATATCTCTCTGTTAGTGTGTCAAGTGGGTGTAAAGCGGCATAAACACAGCAGTGAAAAGCAGCTAAACCCCATTATAAAAATAAATTACTTTTACAAACCCATGAAACAAAGACAGTGAAAGAGAGAGAAATTCTTACACAATGCGTTCAGGGGCTGTGATGCAACCTGGATTGACCATATCTAGACCCACAGCTGGATGAGACATAAGGGTGGACACTCTTGGGGCTGAGAGGTTTGGTGAGGTTGGGTGAGCAAACGCAGACCCTTTAAAGTAATACTGCGTGGTACCCATCGCATGGGTCCCAAATCTCCAGGTTCAAGGGCATCTTCCTACATCGAAAACATGCATGAGAAAACAAAAAGATGGTACACCATGTGATGGGGAAAGGTTTCTAAAACGCACCTCATTTCTCTTCTCCTTGTGCCCGGCTTCACCATTCCAGACGCTTTACTAATAATCTCCCTACTTGGAGCATCAGCACCTTTAACCTCCTGTTCCGTACAGGTTGCAATTTGTCCTGAGGATGAACGGGTAGACGGGGAACCAGTGAGAGACTACCTCTTGGTGTTGGGACAGGCACAGGTCACTCTATTTTCCCATCAGGAAGAAGAATTAACCACAGGCTCATCCTCCCCCCCGGAACCAGAACAGGGCCTGAAGCCATCCTGCGCTTTTGCGGCCAGTTCCCAAAAAAGAGAGTTGTAAAATGGAGCTTCAGGGCACTGCAATTCACAAACCTGCAGAGTTATAAATGATAACTCTCGTCCACAAATATATTGAGGGAAGGCAAAGAAGAGGATTTGAAATCAAGGCAGAATTGCAGGAAACAGATTTCAGGAGGTAGATTCGAATCGCCTTTAAAGCACATGAAAAGCGGCAAAACGTTGACAATGATGCCCTTGGCCAAAAAGGGCGTATGCGTTTTTTCCTGAATATATTCAGGAAAAAACGCATACGCCCTTTTTGGCCAACCAAGCAACCTGGAAAGGCAAATCAGCGCTACAAAGAAGACTCGCTACCCATCGGTCAAAAGGGCCATGCTGCAAAAAGTCTCAAAACCAGAAATGCAGGACAGGCCATGGAGAAATGGGAGCCTTGCTACACTGATGGGCGGGATGTAAATTGCCAACAGCCACTCTGGAGAAGTGTACGGTGTGTCCGGAAACATCCAAAAAACACAGCTTAGAGAGCATAGGGCACTTCCACTCATGGGGGTATAAATTGGGAAAATGAAAAATCAGCAAGACACAAGCACCCCAAAGTTTAGGGCTGCTCTGTTGACAAGGACCTCCACTTCATTCCACCTTCAATATCCCAGGAAAGAGAAAAATGGATAAAGATGTTGTGGTCCTGATGTACAATGCAATATCACTCAGCCATGAAATCAATGTCATAAGGCTAGTAGCAGCATGATGAGTGGATTTAGGTACGACGATTCTAAGTGAAATAAGTCACACAGAAAAGGACACTTCTCATAGGGTATCACTTATAGAGGGAATGTCAAAACCGTTACACTTGAACTGAATTACAAAACAGAACAGAGTCACACATGCAGAAAACACACTATGGCTGCTTAACGGGAAAGGTGAGGTGGGGTGATACATAAAACAAGGGTTTCAAATTAGCTCAGATACCGTTCCATAAACCCAATATGTAATAGACAAGACCTACTCCTTCTAAGAGAACTGGACTCAACACGCCCTATTCACCGCACAAGAATATATCTGACTAGTAATAATCTTAAAACCTATGTATTGATATCTCTCTGTTAGTGTGTCAAGTGGGTGTAAAGCGGCATAAACACAGCAGTGAAAAGCAGCTAAACCCCATTATAAAAATAAATTACTTTTACAAACCCATGAAACAAAGACAGTGAAAGAGAGAGAAATTCTTACACAATGCGTTCAGGGGCTGTGATGCAACCTGGATTGACCATATCTAGACCCACAGCTGGATGAGACATAAGGGTGGACACTCTTGGGGCTGAGAGGTTTGGTGAGGTTGGGTGAGCAAACGCAGACCCTTTAAAGTAATACTGCGTGGTACCCATCGCATGGGTCCCAAATCTCCAGGTTCAAGGGCATCTTCCTACATCGAAAACATGCATGAGAAAACAAAAAGATGGTACACCATGTGATGGGGAAAGGTTTCTAAAACGCACCTCATTTCTCTTCTCCTTGTGCCCGGCTTCACCATTCCAGACGCTTTACTAATAATCTCCCTACTTGGAGCATCAGCACCTTTAACCTCCTGTTCCGTACAGGTTGCAATTTGTCCTGAGGATGAACGGGTAGACGGGGAACCAGTGAGAGACTACCTCTTGGTGTTGGGACAGGCACAGGTCACTCTATTTTCCCATCAGGAAGAAGAATTAACCACAGGCTCATCCTCCCCCCCGGAACCAGAACAGGGCCTGAAGCCATCCTGCGCTTTTGCGGCCAGCTCCCAAAAAAGCGAGTTGTAAAATGGAGCTTCAGGGCACTGCAATTCACAAACCTGCAGAGTTATAAATGATAACTCTCGTCCACAAATATATTGAGGGAAGGCAAAGAAGAGGATTTGAAATCAAGGCAGAATTGCAGGAAACAGATTTCAGGAGGTAGATTCGAATCGCCTTTAAAGCACATGAAAAGCGGCAAAACGTTGACAATGATGCCCTTGGCCAAAAAGGGCATATGCGTTTTTTCCTGAATATATTCAGGAAAAAACGCATACGCCCTTTTTGGCCAACCAAGCAACCTGGAAAGGCAAATCAGCGCTACAAAGAAGACTCGCTACCCATCGGTCAAAAGGGCCATGCTGAAAAAAGTCTCAAAACCAGAAATGCAGGACAGGCCATGGAGAAATGGGAGCCTTGCTACACTGATGGGCGGGATGTAAATTGCCAACAGCCACTCTGGAGAAGTGTACGGTGTGTCCTGAAACATCTAAAAAACACAGCTTAGAGAGCATAGGGCACTTCCACTCATGGGGGTATAAATTGGGAAAATGAAAAATCAGCAAGACACAAGCACCCCAAAGTTTAGGGCTGCTCTGTTGACAAGGACCTCCACTTCATTCCACCTTCAATATCCCAGGAAAGAGAAAAATGGATAAAGAAGTTGTGGTCCTTATGTACAATGGAATATCACTCAGCCATGAAATCAATGTCATAAGGCTAGTAGCAGCATGATGAGTGGATTTAGGTACGACGATTCTAAGTGAAATAAGTCACACAGAAAAGGACACTTCTCATAAGGTATCACTTATAGAGGGAATGTCAAAACCGTTACACTTGAACTGAATTACAAAACAGAACAGAGTCACACATGCAGAAAACACACTATGGCTGCTTAACGGGAAAGGTGAGGTGGGGTGATACATAAAACAAGGGTTTCAAATTAGCTCAGATACCGTTCCATAAACCCAATATGTAATAGACAAGACCTACTCCTTGCTCAGAGAACTGGACTCAACACGCCCTATTCACCGCACAAGAATATATCTGACTAGTAATAATCTTAAAACCTATGTATTGATATCTCTCTGTTAGTGTGTCAAGTGGGTGTAAAGCGGCATAAACACAGCAGTGAAAAGCAGCTAAACCCCATTATAAAAATAAATTACTTTTACAAACCCATGAAACAAAGACAGTGAAAGAGAGAGAAATTCTTACACAATGCGTTCAGGGGCTGTGATGCAACCTGGATTGACCATATCTAGACCCACAGCTGGATGAGACATAAGGGTGGACACTCTTGGGGCTGAGAGGTTTGGTGAGGTTGGGTGAGCAAACGCAGACCCTTTAAAGTAATACTGCGTGGTCCCCATCGCATGGGTCGCAAATCTCCAGGTTCAAGGGCATCTTCCTACATCGAAAACATGCATGAGAAAACAAAATGATGGTACACCATGTGATGGGGAAAGGTTTCTAAAACGCACCTCATTTCTCTTCTCCTTGTGCCCGGGTTCGCCATTCCAGCCGCTTTACTAATAATCTCCCTACTTGGAGCATCAGCACCTTTAACCTCCTGTTCCGTACAGGTTGCAATTTGTCCTGAGGATGAACGGGTAGACGGGGAAACAGTGAGAGACTAGCTCTTGGTGTTGGGACAGGCAGAGGTCACTCTATTTTCCCATCAGGAAGAAGAATTAACCACAGGCTCATCCTCCCCCCCGGAACCAGAACAGGGCCTGAAGCCATCCTGCGCTTTTGCGGCCAGCTCCCAAAAAAGCGAGTTGTAAAATGGAGCTTCAGGGCACTGCAATTCACAAACCTGCAGAGTTATAAATGATAACTCTCGTCCACAAATATATTGAGGGAAGGCAAAGAAGAGGATTTGAAATCAAGGCAGAATTGCAGGAAACAGATTTCAGGAGGTAGATTCGAATCGCCTTTAAAGCACATGAAAAGCGGCAAAACGTTGACAATGATGCCCTTGGCCAAAAAGGGCGTATGCGTTTTTTCCTGAATATATTCAGGAAAAAACGCATACGCCCTTTTTGGCCAACCAAGCAACCTGGAAAGGCAAATCAGCGCTACAAAGAAGACTCGCTACCCATCGGTCAAAAGGGCCATGCTGAAAAAAGTCTCAAAACCAGAAATGCAGGACAGGCCATGGAGAAATGGGAGCCTTGCTACACTGATGGGCGGGATGTAAATTGCCAACAGCCACTCTGGAGAAGTGTACGGTGTGTCCTGAAACATCTAAAAAACACAGCTTAGAGAGCATAGGGCACTTCGACTCATGGGGGTATAAATTGGGAAAATGAAAAATCAGCAAGACACAAGCACCCCAAAGTTTAGGGCTGCTCTGTTGACAAGGACCTCCACTTCATTCCACCTTCAATATCCCAGGAAAGAGAAAAATGGATAAAGAAGTTGTGGTCCTTATGTACAATGCAATATCACTCAGCCATGAAATCAATGTCATAAGGCTAGTAGCAGCATGATGAGTGGATTTAGGTACGACGATTCTAAGTGAAATAAGTCACACAGAAAAGGACACTTCTCATAAGGTATCACTTATAGAGGGAATGTCAAAACCGTTACACTTGAACTGAATTACAAAACAGAACAGAGTCACACATGCAGAAAACACACTATGGCTGCTTAACGGGAAAGGTGAGGTGGGGTGATACATAAAACAAGGGTTTCAAATTAGCTCAGATACCGTTCCATAAACCCAATATGTAATAGACAAGACCTACTCCTTGCTCAGAGAACTGGACTCAACACGCCCTATTCACCGCACAAGAATATATCTGACTAGTAATAATCTTAAAACCTATGTATTGATATCTCTCTGTTAGTGTGTCAAGTGGGTGTAAAGCGGCATAAACACAGCAGTGAAAAGCAGCTAAACCCCATTATAAAAATAAATTACTTTTACAAACCCATGAAACAAAGACAGTGAAAGAGAGAGAAATTCTTACACAATGCGTTCAGGGGCTGTGATGCAACCTGGATTGACCATATCTAGACCCACAGCTGGATGAGACATAAGGGTGGACACTCTTGGGGCTGAGAGGTTTGGTGAGGTTGGGTGAGCAAACGCAGACCCTTTAAAGTAATACTGCGTGGTCCCCATCGCATGGGTCGCAAATCTCCAGGTTCAAGGGCATCTTCCTACATCGAAAACATGCATGAGAAAACAAAAAGATGGTACACCATGTGATGGGGAAAGGTTTCTAAAACGCACCTCATTTCTCTTCTCCTTGTGCCCGGCTTCACCATTCCAGACGCTTTACTAATAATCTCCCTACTTGGAGCATCAGCACCTTTAACCTCCTGTTCCGTACAGGTTGCAATTTGTCCTGAGGATGAACGGGTAGACGGGGAACCAGTGAGAGACTAGCTCTTGGTGTTGGGACAGGCAGAGGTCACTCTATTTTCCCATCAGGAAGAAGAATTAACCACAGGCTCATCCTCCCCCCCGGAACCAGAACAGGGCCTGAAGCCATCCTGCGCTTTTGCGGCCAGCTCCCAAAAAAGCGAGTTGTAAAATGGAGCTTCAGGGCACTGCAATTCACAAACCTGCAGAGTTATAAATGATAACTCTCGTCCACAAATATATTGAGGGAAGGCAAAGAAGAGGATTTGAAATCAAGGCAGAATTGCAGGAAACAGATTTCAGGAGGTAGATTCGAATCGCCTTTAAAGCACATGAAAAGCGGCAAAACGTTGACAATGATGCCCTTGGCCAAAAAGGGCGTATGCGTTTTTTCCTGAATATATTCAGGAAAAAACGCATACGCCCTTTTTGGCCAACCAAGCAACCAGGAAAGGCAAATCAGCGCTACAAAGAAGACTCGCTACCCATCGGTCAAAAGGGCCATGCTGAAAAAAGTCTCAAAACCAGAAATGCAGGACAGGCCATGGAGAAATGGGAGCCTTGCTACACTGATGGGCGGGATGTAAATTGCCAACAGCCACTCTGGAGAAGTGTACGGTGTGTCCGGAAACATCCAAAAAACACAGCTTAGAGAGCATAGGGCACTTCCACTCATGGGGGTATAAATTGGGAAAATGAAAAATCAGCAAGACACAAGCACCCCAAAGTTTAGGGCTGCTCTGTTGACCAGGACCTCCACTTCATTCCACCTTCAATATCCCAGGAAAGAGAAAAATGGATAAAGAAGTTGTGGTCCTTATGTACAATGGAATATCACTCAGCCATGAAATCAATGTCATAAGGCTAGTAGCAGCATGATGAGTGGATTTAGGTACGACGATTCTAAGTGAAATAAGTCACACAGAAAAGGACACTTCTCATAAGGTATCACTTATAGAGGGAATGTAAAAACCGTTACACTTGAACTGAATTACAAAACAGAACAGAGTCACACATGCAGAAAACACACTATGGCTGCTTAACGGGAAAGGTGAGGTGGGGTGATACATAAAACAAGCGTTTCAAATTAGCTCAGATACCGTTCCATAAACCCAATATGTAATAGACAAGACCTACTCCTTGCTCAGAGAACTGGACTCAACACACCCTATTCACCGCACAAGAATATATCTGACTAGTAATAATCTTAAAACCTATGTATTGATATCTCTCTGTTAGTGTGTCAAGTGGGTGTAAAGCGGCATAAACACAGCAGTGAAAAGCAGCTAAACCCCATTATATAAATAAATTACTTTTACAAACCCATGAAACAAAGACAGTAAAAGAGAGAGAAATTCTTACACAATGCGTTCAGGGGCTGTGATGCAACCTGGATTGACCATATCTAGACCCACAGCTGGATGAGACATAAGGGTGGACACTCTTGGGGCTGAGAGGTTTGGTGAGGTTGGGTGAGCAAACGCAGACCCTTTAAAGTAATACTGCGTGGTCCCCATCGCATGGGTCGCAAATCTCCAGGTTCAAGGGCATCTTCCTACATCGAAAACATGCATGAGAAAACAAAAAGATGGTACACCATGTGATGGGGAAAGGTTTCTAAAACGCACCTCATTTCTCTTCTCCTTGTGCCCGGCTTCACCATTCCAGACGCTTTACTAATAATCTCCCTACTTGGAGCATCAGCACCTTTAACCTCCTGTTCCGTACAGGTTGCAATTTGTCCTGAGGATGAACGGGTAGACGGGGAACCAGTGAGAGACTACCTCTTGGTGTTGGGACAGGCACAGGTCACTCTATTTTCCCATCAGGAAGAAGAATTAACCACAGGCTCATCCTCCCCCCCGGAACCAGAACAGGGCCTGAAGCCATCCTGCGCTTTTGCGGCCAGTTCCCAAAAAAGAGAGTTGTAAAATGGAGCTTCAGGGCACTGCAATTCACAAACCTGCAGAGTTATAAATGATAACTCTCGTCCACAAATATATTGAGGGAAGGCAAAGAAGAGGATTTGAAATCAAGGCAGAATTGCAGGAAACAGATTTCAGGAGGTAGATTCGAATCGCCTTTAAAGCACATGAAAAGCGGCAAAACGTTGACAATGATGCCCTTGGCCAAAAAGGGCGTATGCGTTTTTTCCTGAATATATTCAGGAAAAAACGCATACGCCCTTTTTGGCCAACCAAGCAACCTGGAAAGGCAAATCAGCGCTACAAAGAAGACTCGCTACCCATCGGTCAAAAGGGCCATGCTGCAAAAAGTCTCAAAACCAGAAATGCAGGACAGGCCATGGAGAAATGGGAGCCTTGCTACACTGATGGGCGGGATGTAAATTGCCAACAGCCACTCTGGAGAAGTGTACGGTGTGTCCGGAAACATCCAAAAAACACAGCTTAGAGAGCATAGGGCACTTCCACTCATGGGGGTATAAATTGGGAAAATGAAAAATCAGCAAGACACAAGCACCCCAAAGTTTAGGGCTGCTCTGTTGACAAGGACCTCCACTTCATTCCACCTTCAATATCCCAGGAAAGAGAAAAATGGATAAAGATGTTGTGGTCCTGATGTACAATGCAATATCACTCAGCCATGAAATCAATGTCATAAGGCTAGTAGCAGCATGATGAGTGGATTTAGGTACGACGATTCTAAGTGAAATAAGTCACACAGAAAAGGACACTTCTCATAGGGTATCACTTATAGAGGGAATGTCAAAACCGTTACACTTGAACTGAATTACAAAACAGAACAGAGTCACACATGCAGAAAACACACTATGGCTGCTTAACGGGAAAGGTGAGGTGGGGTGATACATAAAACAAGGGTTTCAAATTAGCTCAGATACCGTTCCATAAACCCAATATGTAATAGACAAGACCTACTCCTTCTAAGAGAACTGGACTCAACACGCCCTATTCACCGCACAAGAATATATCTGACTAGTAATAATCTTAAAACCTATGTATTGATATCTCTCTGTTAGTGTGTCAAGTGGGTGTAAAGCGGCATAAACACAGCAGTGAAAAGCAGCTAAACCCCATTATAAAAATAAATTACTTTTACAAACCCATGAAACAAAGACAGTGAAAGAGAGAGAAATTCTTACACAATGCGTTCAGGGGCTGTGATGCAACCTGGATTGACCATATCTAGACCCACAG
Organism: Balaenoptera ricei; assembly: GCF_028023285.1. Taxonomy (NCBI): domain Eukaryota; kingdom Metazoa; phylum Chordata; class Mammalia; order Artiodactyla; family Balaenopteridae; genus Balaenoptera; species Balaenoptera ricei. The sequence goes on along the minus strand of NW_026777413.1, from coordinate 1,104,709 downwards.
CTGGATGAGACATAAGGGTGGACACTCTTGGGGCTGAGAGGTTTGGTGAGGTTGGGTGAGCAAACGCAGACCCTTTAAAGTAATACTGCGTGGTACCCATCGCATGGGTCCCAAATCTCCAGGTTCAAGGGCATCTTCCTACATCGAAAACATGCATGAGAAAACAAAAAGATGGTACACCATGTGATGGGGAAAGGTTTCTAAAACGCACCTCATTTCTCTTCTCCTTGTGCCCGGCTTCACCATTCCAGACGCTTTACTAATAATCTCCCTACTTGGAGCATCAGCACCTTTAACCTCCTGTTCCGTACAGGTTGCAATTTGTCCTGAGGATGAACGGGTAGACGGGGAACCAGTGAGAGACTACCTCTTGGTGTTGGGACAGGCACAGGTCACTCTATTTTCCCATCAGGAAGAAGAATTAACCACAGGCTCATCCTCCCCCCCGGAACCAGAACAGGGCCTGAAGCCATCCTGCGCTTTTGCGGCCAGCTCCCAAAAAAGCGAGTTGTAAAATGGAGCTTCAGGGCACTGCAATTCACAAACCTGCAGAGTTATAAATGATAACTCTCGTCCACAAATATATTGAGGGAAGGCAAAGAAGAGGATTTGAAATCAAGGCAGAATTGCAGGAAACAGATTTCAGGAGGTAGATTCGAATCGCCTTTAAAGCACATGAAAAGCGGCAAAACGTTGACAATGATGCCCTTGGCCAAAAAGGGCATATGCGTTTTTTCCTGAATATATTCAGGAAAAAACGCATACGCCCTTTTTGGCCAACCAAGCAACCTGGAAAGGCAAATCAGCGCTACAAAGAAGACTCGCTACCCATCGGTCAAAAGGGCCATGCTGAAAAAAGTCTCAAAACCAGAAATGCAGGACAGGCCATGGAGAAATGGGAGCCTTGCTACACTGATGGGCGGGATGTAAATTGCCAACAGCCACTCTGGAGAAGTGTACGGTGTGTCCTGAAACATCTAAAAAACACAGCTTAGAGAGCATAGGGCACTTCCACTCATGGGGGTATAAATTGGGAAAATGAAAAATCAGCAAGACACAAGCACCCCAAAGTTTAGGGCTGCTCTGTTGACAAGGACCTCCACTTCATTCCACCTTCAATATCCCAGGAAAGAGAAAAATGGATAAAGAAGTTGTGGTCCTTATGTACAATGGAATATCACTCAGCCATGAAATCAATGTCATAAGGCTAGTAGCAGCATGATGAGTGGATTTAGGTACGACGATTCTAAGTGAAATAAGTCACACAGAAAAGGACACTTCTCATAAGGTATCACTTATAGAGGGAATGTCAAAACCGTTACACTTGAACTGAATTACAAAACAGAACAGAGTCACACATGCAGAAAACACACTATGGCTGCTTAACGGGAAAGGTGAGGTGGGGTGATACATAAAACAAGGGTTTCAAATTAGCTCAGATACCGTTCCATAAACCCAATATGTAATAGACAAGACCTACTCCTTGCTCAGAGAACTGGACTCAACACGCCCTATTCACCGCACAAGAATATATCTGACTAGTAATAATCTTAAAACCTATGTATTGATATCTCTCTGTTAGTGTGTCAAGTGGGTGTAAAGCGGCATAAACACAGCAGTGAAAAGCAGCTAAACCCCATTATAAAAATAAATTACTTTTACAAACCCATGAAACAAAGACAGTGAAAGAGAGAGAAATTCTTACACAATGCGTTCAGGGGCTGTGATGCAACCTGGATTGACCATATCTAGACCCACAGCTGGATGAGACATAAGGGTGGACACTCTTGGGGCTGAGAGGTTTGGTGAGGTTGGGTGAGCAAACGCAGACCCTTTAAAGTAATACTGCGTGGTCCCCATCGCATGGGTCGCAAATCTCCAGGTTCAAGGGCATCTTCCTACATCGAAAACATGCATGAGAAAACAAAATGATGGTACACCATGTGATGGGGAAAGGTTTCTAAAACGCACCTCATTTCTCTTCTCCTTGTGCCCGGGTTCGCCATTCCAGCCGCTTTACTAATAATCTCCCTACTTGGAGCATCAGCACCTTTAACCTCCTGTTCCGTACAGGTTGCAATTTGTCCTGAGGATGAACGGGTAGACGGGGAAACAGTGAGAGACTAGCTCTTGGTGTTGGGACAGGCAGAGGTCACTCTATTTTCCCATCAGGAAGAAGAATTAACCACAGGCTCATCCTCCCCCCCGGAACCAGAACAGGGCCTGAAGCCATCCTGCGCTTTTGCGGCCAGCTCCCAAAAAAGCGAGTTGTAAAATGGAGCTTCAGGGCACTGCAATTCACAAACCTGCAGAGTTATAAATGATAACTCTCGTCCACAAATATATTGAGGGAAGGCAAAGAAGAGGATTTGAAATCAAGGCAGAATTGCAGGAAACAGATTTCAGGAGGTAGATTCGAATCGCCTTTAAAGCACATGAAAAGCGGCAAAACGTTGACAATGATGCCCTTGGCCAAAAAGGGCGTATGCGTTTTTTCCTGAATATATTCAGGAAAAAACGCATACGCCCTTTTTGGCCAACCAAGCAACCTGGAAAGGCAAATCAGCGCTACAAAGAAGACTCGCTACCCATCGGTCAAAAGGGCCATGCTGAAAAAAGTCTCAAAACCAGAAATGCAGGACAGGCCATGGAGAAATGGGAGCCTTGCTACACTGATGGGCGGGATGTAAATTGCCAACAGCCACTCTGGAGAAGTGTACGGTGTGTCCTGAAACATCTAAAAAACACAGCTTAGAGAGCATAGGGCACTTCGACTCATGGGGGTATAAATTGGGAAAATGAAAAATCAGCAAGACACAAGCACCCCAAAGTTTAGGGCTGCTCTGTTGACAAGGACCTCCACTTCATTCCACCTTCAATATCCCAGGAAAGAGAAAAATGGATAAAGAAGTTGTGGTCCTTATGTACAATGCAATATCACTCAGCCATGAAATCAATGTCATAAGGCTAGTAGCAGCATGATGAGTGGATTTAGGTACGACGATTCTAAGTGAAATAAGTCACACAGAAAAGGACACTTCTCATAAGGTATCACTTATAGAGGGAATGTCAAAACCGTTACACTTGAACTGAATTACAAAACAGAACAGAGTCACACATGCAGAAAACACACTATGGCTGCTTAACGGGAAAGGTGAGGTGGGGTGATACATAAAACAAGGGTTTCAAATTAGCTCAGATACCGTTCCATAAACCCAATATGTAATAGACAAGACCTACTCCTTGCTCAGAGAACTGGACTCAACACGCCCTATTCACCGCACAAGAATATATCTGACTAGTAATAATCTTAAAACCTATGTATTGATATCTCTCTGTTAGTGTGTCAAGTGGGTGTAAAGCGGCATAAACACAGCAGTGAAAAGCAGCTAAACCCCATTATAAAAATAAATTACTTTTACAAACCCATGAAACAAAGACAGTGAAAGAGAGAGAAATTCTTACACAATGCGTTCAGGGGCTGTGATGCAACCTGGATTGACCATATCTAGACCCACAGCTGGATGAGACATAAGGGTGGACACTCTTGGGGCTGAGAGGTTTGGTGAGGTTGGGTGAGCAAACGCAGACCCTTTAAAGTAATACTGCGTGGTCCCCATCGCATGGGTCGCAAATCTCCAGGTTCAAGGGCATCTTCCTACATCGAAAACATGCATGAGAAAACAAAAAGATGGTACACCATGTGATGGGGAAAGGTTTCTAAAACGCACCTCATTTCTCTTCTCCTTGTGCCCGGCTTCACCATTCCAGACGCTTTACTAATAATCTCCCTACTTGGAGCATCAGCACCTTTAACCTCCTGTTCCGTACAGGTTGCAATTTGTCCTGAGGATGAACGGGTAGACGGGGAACCAGTGAGAGACTAGCTCTTGGTGTTGGGACAGGCAGAGGTCACTCTATTTTCCCATCAGGAAGAAGAATTAACCACAGGCTCATCCTCCCCCCCGGAACCAGAACAGGGCCTGAAGCCATCCTGCGCTTTTGCGGCCAGCTCCCAAAAAAGCGAGTTGTAAAATGGAGCTTCAGGGCACTGCAATTCACAAACCTGCAGAGTTATAAATGATAACTCTCGTCCACAAATATATTGAGGGAAGGCAAAGAAGAGGATTTGAAATCAAGGCAGAATTGCAGGAAACAGATTTCAGGAGGTAGATTCGAATCGCCTTTAAAGCACATGAAAAGCGGCAAAACGTTGACAATGATGCCCTTGGCCAAAAAGGGCGTATGCGTTTTTTCCTGAATATATTCAGGAAAAAACGCATACGCCCTTTTTGGCCAACCAAGCAACCAGGAAAGGCAAATCAGCGCTACAAAGAAGACTCGCTACCCATCGGTCAAAAGGGCCATGCTGAAAAAAGTCTCAAAACCAGAAATGCAGGACAGGCCATGGAGAAATGGGAGCCTTGCTACACTGATGGGCGGGATGTAAATTGCCAACAGCCACTCTGGAGAAGTGTACGGTGTGTCCGGAAACATCCAAAAAACACAGCTTAGAGAGCATAGGGCACTTCCACTCATGGGGGTATAAATTGGGAAAATGAAAAATCAGCAAGACACAAGCACCCCAAAGTTTAGGGCTGCTCTGTTGACCAGGACCTCCACTTCATTCCACCTTCAATATCCCAGGAAAGAGAAAAATGGATAAAGAAGTTGTGGTCCTTATGTACAATGGAATATCACTCAGCCATGAAATCAATGTCATAAGGCTAGTAGCAGCATGATGAGTGGATTTAGGTACGACGATTCTAAGTGAAATAAGTCACACAGAAAAGGACACTTCTCATAAGGTATCACTTATAGAGGGAATGTAAAAACCGTTACACTTGAACTGAATTACAAAACAGAACAGAGTCACACATGCAGAAAACACACTATGGCTGCTTAACGGGAAAGGTGAGGTGGGGTGATACATAAAACAAGCGTTTCAAATTAGCTCAGATACCGTTCCATAAACCCAATATGTAATAGACAAGACCTACTCCTTGCTCAGAGAACTGGACTCAACACACCCTATTCACCGCACAAGAATATATCTGACTAGTAATAATCTTAAAACCTATGTATTGATATCTCTCTGTTAGTGTGTCAAGTGGGTGTAAAGCGGCATAAACACAGCAGTGAAAAGCAGCTAAACCCCATTATATAAATAAATTACTTTTACAAACCCATGAAACAAAGACAGTAAAAGAGAGAGAAATTCTTACACAATGCGTTCAGGGGCTGTGATGCAACCTGGATTGACCATATCTAGACCCACAGCTGGATGAGACATAAGGGTGGACACTCTTGGGGCTGAGAGGTTTGGTGAGGTTGGGTGAGCAAACGCAGACCCTTTAAAGTAATACTGCGTGGTCCCCATCGCATGGGTCGCAAATCTCCAGGTTCAAGGGCATCTTCCTACATCGAAAACATGCATGAGAAAACAAAAAGATGGTACACCATGTGATGGGGAAAGGTTTCTAAAACGCACCTCATTTCTCTTCTCCTTGTGCCCGGGTTCGCCATTCCAGCCGCTTTACTAATAATCTCCCTACTTGGAGCATCAGCACCTTTAACCTCCTGTTCCGTACAGGTTGCAATTTGTCCTGAGGATGAACGGGTAGACGGGGAACCAGTGAGAGACTAGCTCTTGGTGTTGGGACAGGCAGAGGTCACTCTATTTTCCCATCAGGAAGAAGAATTAACCACAGGCTCATCCTCCCCCCCCTAACCAGAACAGGGCCTGAAGCCATCCTGCGCTTTTGCGGCCAGCTCCCAAAAAAGCGAGTTGTAAAATGGAGCTTCAGGGCACTGCAATTCACAAACCTGCAGAGTTATAAATGATAACTCTCGTCCACAAATATATTGAGGGAAGGCAAAGAAGAGGATTTGAAATCAAGGCAGAATTGCAGGAAACAGATTTCAGGAGGTAGATTCGAATCGCCTTTAAAGCACATGAAAAGCGGCAAAACGTTGACAATGATGCCCTTGGCCAAAAAGGGCGTATGCGTTTTTTCCTGAATATATTCAGGAAAAAACGCATACGCCCTTTTTGGCCAACCAAGCAACCTGGAAAGGCAAATCAGCGCTACAAAGAAGACTCGCTACCCATCGGTCAAAAGGGCCATGCTGAATAAAGTCTCAAAACCAGAAATGCAGGACAGGCCATGGAGAAATGGGAGCCTTGCTACACTGATGGGCGGGATGTAAATTGCCAACAGCCACTCTGGAGAAGTGTACGGTGTGTCCGGAAACATCCAAAAAACACAGCTTAGAGAGCATAGGGCACTTCCACTCATGGGGGTATAAATTGGGAAAATGAAAAATCAGCAAGACACAAGCACCCCAAAGTTTAGGGCTGCTCTGTTGACCAGGACCTCCACTTCATTCCACCTTCAATATCCCAGGAAAGAGAAAAATGGATAAAGAAGTTGTGGTCCTTATGTACAATGGAATATCACTCAGCCATGAAATCAATGTCATAAGGCTAGTAGCAGCATGATGAGTGGATTTAGGTACGACGATTCTAAGTGAAATAAGTCACACAGAAAAGGACACTTCTCATAAGGTATCACTTATAGAGGGAATGTCAAAACCGTTACACTTGAACTGAATTACAAAACACAACAGAGTCACACATGCAGAAAACACACTATGGCTGCTTAACGGGAAAGGTGAGGTGGAGTGATACATAAAACAAGCGTTTCAAATTAGCTCAGATACCGTTCCATAAACCCAATATGTAATAGACAAGACCTACTCCTTGCTCAGAGAACTGGACTCAACACACCCTATTCACCGCACAAGAATATATCTGACTAGTAATAATCTTAAAACCTATGTATTGATATCTCTCTGTTAGTGTGTCAAGTGGGTGTAAAGTGGCATAAACACAGCAGTGAAAAGCAGCTAAACCCCATTATAAAAATAAATTACTTTTACAAACCCATGAAACAAAGACAGTGGAAGAGAGAGAAATTCTTACACAATGCGTTCAGGGGCTGTGATGCAACCTGGATTGACCATATCTAGACCCACAGCTGGATGAGACATAAGGGTGGACACTCTTGGGGCTGAGAGGTTTGGTGAGGTTGGGTGAGCAAACGCAGACCCTTTAAAGTAATACTGCGTGGTACCCATCGCATGGGTCCCAAATCTCCAGGTTCAAGGGCATCTTCCTACATCGAAAACATGCATGAGAAAACAAAAAGATGGTACACCATGTGATGGGGAAAGGTTTCTAAAACGCACCTCATTTCTCTTCTCCTTGTGCCCGGGTTCGCCATTCCAGCCGCTTTACTAACAATCTCCCTACTTGGAGCATCAGCACCTTTAACCTCCTGTTCCGTACAGGTTGCAATTTGTCCTGAGGATGAACGGGTAGACGGGGAACCAGTGAGAGACTAGCTCTTGGTGTTGGGACAGGCACAGGTCACTCTATTTTCCCATCAGGAAGAAGAATTAACCAGAGGCTCATCCTCCCCCCCGGAAGCAGAACAGGGCCTGAAGCCATCCTGCGCTTTTGCGGCCAGCTCCCAAAAAAGCGAGTTGTAAAATGGAGCTTCAGGGCACTGCAATTCACAAACCTGCAGAGTTATAAATGATAACTCTCGTCCACAAATATATTGAGGGAAGGCAAAGAAGAGGATTTGAAATCAAGGCAGAATTGCAGGAAACAGATTTCAGGAGGTAGATTCGAATCGCCTTTAAAGCACATGAAAAGCGGCAAAACGTTGACAATGATGCCCTTGGCCAAAAAGGGCGTATGCGTTTTTTCCTGAATATATTCAGGAAAAAACGCATACGCCCTTTTTGGCCAACCAAGCAACCTGGAAAGGCAAATCAGCGCTACAAAGAAGACTCGCTACCCATCGGTCAAAAGGGCCATGCTGAAAAAAGTCTCAAAACCAGAAATGCAGGACAGGCCATGGAGAAATGGGAGCCTTGCTACAATGATGGGCGGGATGTAAATTGCCAACAGCCACTCTGGAGAAGTGTACGGTGTGTCCTGAAACATCTAAAAAACACAGCTTAGAGAGCATAGGGCACTTCCACTCATGGGGGTATAAATTGGGAAAATGAAAAATCAGCAAGACACAAGCACCCCAAAGTTTAGGGCTGCTCTGTTGACAAGGACCTCCACTTCATTCCACCTTCAATATCCCAGGAAAGAGAAAAATGGATAAAGAAGTTGTGGTCCTTATGTACAATGCAATATCACTCAGCCATGAAATCAATGTCATAAGGCTAGTAGCAGCATGATGAGTGGATTTAGGTACGACGATTCTAAGTGAAATAAGTCACACAGAAAAGGACACTTCTCATAAGGTATCACTTATAGAGGGAATGTCAAAACCGTTACACTTGAACTGAATTACAAAACAGAACAGAGTCACACATGCAGAAAACACACTATGGCTGCTTAACGGGAAAGGTGAGGTGGGGTGATACATAAAACAAGGGTTTCAAATTAGCTCAGATACCGTTCCATAAACCCAATATGTAATAGACAAGACCTACTCCTTGCTCAGAGAACTGGACTCAACACGCCCTATTCACCGCACAAGAATATATCTGACTAGTAATAATCTTAAAACCTATGTATTGATATCTCTCTGTTAGTGTGTCAAGTGGGTGTAAAGCGGCATAAACACAGCAGTGAAAAGCAGCTAAACCCCATTATAAAAATAAATTACTTTTACAAACCCATGAAACAAAGACAGTGAAAGAGAGAGAAATTCTTACACAATGCGTTCAGGGGCTGTGATGCAACCTGGATTGACCATATCTAGACCCACAGCTGGATGAGACATAAGGGTGGACACTCTTGGGGCTGAGAGGTTTGGTGAGGTTGGGTGAGCAAACGCAGACCCTTTAAAGTAATACTGCGTGGTCCCCATCGCATGGGTCGCAAATCTCCAGGTTCAAGGGCATCTTCCTACATCGAAAACATGCATGAGAAAACAAAAAGATGGTACACCATGTGATGGGGAAAGGTTTCTAAAACGCACCTCATTTCTCTTCTCCTTGTGCCCGGCTTCACCATTCCAGACGCTTTACTAATAATCTCCCTACTTGGAGCATCAGCACCTTTAACCTCCTGTTCCGTACAGGTTGCAATTTGTCCTGAGGATGAACGGGTAGACGGGGAACCAGTGAGAGACTAGCTCTTGGTGTTGGGACAGGCAGAGGTCACTCTATTTTCCCATCAGGAAGAAGAATTAACCACAGGCTCATCCTCCCCCCCGGAACCAGAACAGGGCCTGAAGCCATCCTGCGCTTTTGCGGCCAGCTCCCAAAAAAGCGAGTTGTAAAATGGAGCTTCAGGGCACTGCAATTCACAAACCTGCAGAGTTATAAATGATAACTCTCGTCCACAAATATATTGAGGGAAGGCAAAGAAGAGGATTTGAAATCAAGGCAGAATTGCAGGAAACAGATTTCAGGAGGTAGATTCGAATCGCCTTTAAAGCACATGAAAAGCGGCAAAACGTTGACAATGATGCCCTTGGCCAAAAAGGGCGTATGCGTTTTTTCCTGAATATATTCAGGAAAAAACGCATACGCCCTTTTTGGCCAACCAAGCAACCAGGAAAGGCAAATCAGCGCTACAAAGAAGACTCGCTACCCATCGGTCAAAAGGGCCATGCTGAAAAAAGTCTCAAAACCAGAAATGCAGGACAGGCCATGGAGAAATGGGAGCCTTGCTACACTGATGGGCGGGATGTAAATTGCCAACAGCCACTCTGGAGAAGTGTACGGTGTGTCCGGAAACATCCAAAAAACACAGCTTAGAGAGCATAGGGCACTTCCACTCATGGGGGTATAAATTGGGAAAATGAAAAATCAGCAAGACACAAGCACCCCAAAGTTTAGGGCTGCTCTGTTGACCAGGACCTCCACTTCATTCCACCTTCAATATCCCAGGAAAGAGAAAAATGGATAAAGAAGTTGTGGTCCTTATGTACAATGGAATATCACTCAGCCATGAAATCAATGTCATAAGGCTAGTAGCAGCATGATGAGTGGATTTAGGTACGACGATTCTAAGTGAAATAAGTCACACAGAAAAGGACACTTCTCATAAGGTATCACTTATAGAGGGAATGTAAAAACCGTTACACTTGAACTGAATTACAAAACAGAACAGAGTCACTCATGCAGAAAACACACTATGGCTGCTTAACGGGAAAGGTGAGGTGGGGTGATACATAAAACAAGCGTTTCAAATTAGCTCAGATACCGTTCCATAAACCCAATATGTAATAGACAAGACCTACTCCTTGCTCAGAGAACTGGACTCAACACACCCTATTCACCGCACAAGAATATATCTGACTAGTAATAATCTTAAAACCTATGTATTGATATCTCTCTGTTAGTGTGTCAAGTGGGTGTAAAGCGGCATAAACACAGCAGTGAAAAGCAGCTAAACCCCATTATAAAAATAAATTACTTTTACAAACCCATGAAACAAAGACAGTAAAAGAGAGAGAAATTCTTACACAATGCGTTCAGGGGCTGTGATGCAACCTGGATTGACCATATCTAGACCCACAGCTGGATGAGACATAAGGGTGGACACTCTTGGGGCTGAGAGGTTTGGTGAGGTTGGGTGAGCAAACGCAGACCCTTTAAAGTAATACTGCGTGGTCCCCATCGCATGGGTCGCAAATCTCCAGGTTCAAGGGCATCTTCCTACATCGAAAACATGTATGAGAAAACAAAAAGATGGTACACCATGTGATGGGGAAAGGTTTCTAAAACGCACCTCATTTCTCTTCTCCTTGTGCCCGGGTTCACCATTCCAGCCGCTTTACTAATAATCTCCCTACTTGGAGCATCAGCACCTTTAACCTCCTGTTCCGTACAGGTTGCAATTTGTCCTGAGGATGAACGGGTAGACGGGGAACCAGTGAGAGACTAGCTCTTGGTGTTGGGACAGGCAGAGGTCACTCTATTTTCCCATCAGGAAGAAGAATTAACCACAGGCTCATCCTCCCCCCCCTAACCAGAACAGGGCCTGAAGCCATCCTGCGCTTTTGCGGCCAGCTCCCAAAAAAGCGAGTTGTAAAATGGAGCTTCAGGGCACTGCAATTCACAAACCTGCAGAGTTATAAATGATAACTCTCGTCCACAAATATATTGAGGGAAGGCAAAGAAGAGGATTTGAAATCAAGGCAGAATTGCAGGAAACAGATTTCAGGAGGTAGATTCGAATCGCCTTTAAAGCACATGAAAAGCGGCAAAACGTTGACAATGATGCCCTTGGCCAAAAAGGGCGTATGCGTTTTTTCCTGAATATATTCAGGAAAAAACGCATACGCCCTTTTTGGCCAACCAAGCAACCTGGAAAGGCAAATCAGCGCTACAAAGAAGACTCGCTACCCATCGGTCAAAAGGGCCATGCTGAATAAAGTCTCAAAACCAGAAATGCAGGACAGGCCATGGAGAAATGGGAGCCTTGCTACACTGATGGGCGGGATGTAAATTGCCAACAGCCACTCTGGAGAAGTGTACGGTGTGTCCGGAAACATCCAAAAAACACAGCTTAGAGAGCATAGGGCACTTCCACTCATGGGGGTATAAATTGGGAAAATGAAAAATCAGCAAGACACAAGCACCCCAAAGTTTAGGGCTGCTCTGTTGACCAGGACCTCCACTTCATTCCACCTTCAATATCCCAGGAAAGAGAAAAATGGATAAAGAAGTTGTGGTCCTTATGTACAATGGAATATCACTCAGCCATGAAATCAATGTCATAAGGCTAGTAGCAGCATGATGAGTGGATTTAGGTACGACGATTCTAAGTGAAATAAGTCACACAGAAAAGGACACTTCTCATAAGGTATCACTTATAGAGGGAATGTCAAAACCGTTACACTTGAACTGAATTACAAAACACAACAGAGTCACACATGCAGAAAACACACTATGGCTGCTTAACGGGAAAGGTGAGGTGGAGTGATACATAAAACAAGCGTTTCAAATTAGCTCAGATACCGTTCCATAAACCCAATATGTAATAGACAAGACCTACTCCTTGCTCAGAGAACTGGACTCAACACACCCTATTCACCGCACAAGAATATATCTGACTAGTAATAATCTTAAAACCTATGTATTGATATCTCTCTGTTAGTGTGTCAAGTGGGTGTAAAGTGGCATAAACACAGCAGTGAAAAGCAGCTAAACCCCATTATAAAAATAAATTACTTTTACAAACCCATGAAACAAAGACAGTGGAAGAGAGAGAAATTCTTACACAATGCGTTCAGGGGCTGTGATGCAACCTGGATTGACCATATCTAGACCCACAGCTGGATGAGACATAAGGGTGGACACTCTTGGGGCTGAGAGGTTTGGTGAGGTTGGGTGAGCAAACGCAGACCCTTTAAAGTAATACTGCGTGGTACCCATCGCATGGGTCCCAAATCTCCAGGTTCAAGGGCATCTTCCTACATCGAAAACATGCATGAGAAAACAAAATGATGGTACACCATGTGATGGGGAAAGGTTTCTAAAACGCACCTCATTTCTCTTCTCCTTGTGCCCGGGTTTGCCATTCCAGCCGCTTTACTAACAATCTCCCTACTTGGAGCATCAGCACCTTTAACCTCCTGTTCCGTACAGGTTGCAATTTGTCCTGAGGATGAACGGGTAGACGGGGAACCAGTGAGAGACTAGCTCTTGGTGTTGGGACAGGCACAGGTCACTCTATTTTCCCATCAGGAAGAAGAATTAACCACAGGCTCATCCTCCCCCCCGGAACCAGAACAGGGCCTGAAGCCATCCTGCGCTTTTGCGGCCAGCTCCCAAAAAAGCGAGTTGTAAAATGGAGCTTCAGGGCACTGCAATTCACAAACCTGCAGAGTTATAAATGATAACTCTCGTCCACAAATATATTGAGGGAAGGCAAAGAAGAGGATTTGAAATCAAGGCAGAATTGCAGGAAACAGATTTCAGGAGGTAGATTCGAATCGCCTTTAAAGCACATGAAAAGCGGCAAAACGTTGACAATGATGCCCTTGGCCAAAAAGGGCGTATGCGTTTTTTCCTGAATATATTCAGGAAAAAACGCATACGCCCTTTTTGGCCAACCAAGCAACCTGGAAAGGCAAATCAGCGCTACAAAGAAGACTCGCTACCCATCGGTCAAAAGGGCCATGCTGAATAAAGTCTCAAAACCAGAAATGCAGGACAGGCCATGGAGAAATGGGAGCCTTGCTACACTGATGGGCGGGATGTAAATTGCCAACAGCCACTCTGGAGAAGTGTACGGTGTGTCCTGAAACATCTAAAAAACACAGCTTAGAGAGCATAGGGCACTTCCACTCATGGGGGTATAAATTGGGAAAATGAAAAATCAGCAAGACACAAGCACCCCAAAGTTTAGGGCTGCTCTGTTGACAAGGACCTCCACTTCATTCCACCTTCAATATCCCAGGAAAGAGAAAAATGGATAAAGAAGTTGTGGTCCTTATGTACAATGGAATATCACTCAGCCATGAAATCAATGTCATAAAGCTAGTAGCAGCATGATGAGTGGATTTAGGTACGACGATTCTAAGTGAAATAAGTCACACAGAAAAGGACACTTCTCATAAGGTATCACTTATAGAGGGAATGTCAAAACCGTTACACTTGAACTGAATTACAAAACAGAACAGAGTCACACATGCAGAAAACACACTATGGCTGCTTAACGGGAAAGGTGAGGTGGGGTGATACATAAAACAAGGGTTTCAAATTAGCTCAGATACCGTTCCATAAACCCAGTATGTAATAGACAAGACCTACTCCTTGCTCAGAGAACTGGACTCAACACGCCCTATTCACCGCACAAGAATATATCTGACTAGTAATAATCTTAAAACCTATGTATTGATATCTCTCTGTTAGTGTGTCAAGTGGGTGTAAAGCGGCATAAACACAGCAGTTAAAAGCAGCTAAACCTCATTATAAAAATAAATTACTTTTACAAACCCATGAAACAAAGACAGTGAAAGAGAGAGAAATTCTTACACAATGCGTTCAGGGGCTGTGATGCAACCTGGATTGACCATATCTAGACCCACAGCTGGATGAGACATAAGGGTGGACACTCTTGGGGCTGAGAAGTTTGGTGAGGTTGGGTGAGCAAACGCAGACCCTTTAAAGTAATACTGCGTGGTACCCATCGCATGGGTCGCAAATCTACAGGTTCAAGGGCATATTCCTACATCGAAAACATGCATGAGAAAACAAAAAGATGGTACACCATGTGATGGGGAAAGGTTTCTAAAACGCACCTCATTTCTCTTCTCCTTGTTCCCGGCTTCACCATTCCAGACGCTTTACTAATAATCTCCCTACTTGGAGCATCAGCACCTTTAACCTCCTGTTCCGTACAGGTTGCAATTTGTCCTGAGGATGAACGGGTAGACGGGGAACCAGTGAGAGACTAGCTCTTGGTGTTGGGACAGGCACAGGTCACTCTATTTTCCCATCAGGAAGAAGAATTAACCACAGGCTCATCCTCCCCCCCGGAACCAGAACAGGGCCTGAAGCCATCCTGCGCTTTTGCGGCCAGCTCCCAAAAAAGCGAGTTGTAAAATGGAGCTTCAGGGCACTGCAATTCACAAACCTGCAGAGTTATAAATGATAACTCTCGTCCACAAATATATTGAGGGAAGGCAAAGAAGAGGATTTGAAATCAAGGCAGAATTGCAGGAAACAGATTTCAGGAGGTAGATTCGAATCGCCTTTAAAGCACATGAAAAGCGGCAAAACGTTGACAATGATGCCCTTGACCAAAAAGGGCGTATGCGTTTTTTCCTGAATATATTCAGGAAAAAACGCATACGCCCTTTTTGGCCAACCAAGCAACCTGGAAAGGCAAATCAGCGCTACAAAGAAGACTCGCTACCCATCGGTCAAAAGGGCCATGCTGAATAAAGTCTCAAAACCAGAAATGCAGGACAGGCCATGGAGAAATGGGAGCCTTGCTACACTGATGGGCGGGATGTAAATTGCCAACAGCCACTCTGGAGAAGTGTACGGTGTGTCCGGAAACATCCAAAAAACACAGCTTAGAGAGCATAGGGCACTTCCACTCATGGGGGTATAAATTGGGAAAATGAAAAATCAGCAAGACACAAGCACCCCAAAGTTTAGGGCTGCTCTGTTGACCAGGACCTCCACTTCATTCCACCTTCAATATCCCAGGAAAGAGAAAAATGGATAAAGAAGTTGTGGTCCTTATGTACAATGGAATATCACTCAGCCATGAAATCAATGTCATAAGGCTAGTAGCAGCATGATGAGTGGATTTAGGTACGACGATTCTAAGTGAAATAAGTCACACAGAAAAGGACACTTCTCATAAGGTATCACTTATAGAGGGAATGTCAAAACCGTTACACTTGAACTGAATTACAAAACAGAACAGAGTCACACATGCAGAAAACACACTATGGCTGCTTAACGGGAAAGGTGAGGTGGGGTGATACATAAAACAAGGGTTTCAAATTAGCTCAGATACCGTTCCATAAACCCAGTATGTAATAGACAAGACCTACTCCTTGCTCAGAGAACTGGACTCAACACGCCCTATTCACCGCACAAGAATATATCTGACTAGTAATAATCTTAAAACCTATGTATTGATATCTCTCTGTTAGTGTGTCAAGTGGGTGTAAAGCGGCATAAACACAGCAGTGAAAAGCAGCTAAACCTCATTATAAAAATAAATTACTTTTACAAACCCATGAAACAAAGACAGTGAAAGAGAGAGAAATTCTTACACAATGCGTTCAGGGGCTGTGATGCAACCTGGATTGACCATATCTAGACCCACAGCTGGATGAGACATAAGGGTGGACACTCTTGGGGCTGAGAAGTTTGGTGAGGTTGGGTGAGCAAACGCAGACCCTTTAAAGTAATACTGCGTGGTACCCATCGCATGGGTCCCAAATCTACAGGTTCAAGGGCATATTCCTACATCGAAAACATGCATGAGAAAACAAAAAGATGGTACACCATGTGATGGGGAAAGGTTTCTAAAACGCACCTCATTTCTCTTCTCCTTGTTCCCGGCTTCACCATTCCAGACGCTTTACTAATAATCTCCCTACTTGGAGCATCAGCACCTTTAACCTCCTGTTCCGTACAGGTTGCAATTTGTCCTGAGGATGAACGGGTAGACGGGGAACCAGTGAGAGACTACCTCTTGGTGTTGGGACAGGCACAGGTCACTCTATTTTCCCATCAGGAAGAAGAATTAACCACAGGCTCATCCTCCCCCCCGGAACCAGAACAGGGCCTGAAGCCATCCTGCGCTTTTGCGGCCAGCTCCCAAAAAAGCGAGTTGTAAAATGGAGCTTCAGGGCACTGCAATTCACAAACCTGCAGAGTTATAAATGATAACTCTCGTCCACAAATATATTGAGGGAAGGCAAAGAAGAGGATTTGAAATCAAGGCAGAATTGCAGGAAACAGATTTCAGGAGGTAGATTCGAATCGCCTTTAAAGCACATGAAAAGCGGCAAAACGTTGACAATGATGCCCTTGGCCAAAAAGGGCGTATGCGTTTTTTCCTGAATATATTCAGGAAAAAACGCATACGCCCTTTTTGGCCAACCAAGCAACCTGGAAAGGCAAATCAGCGCTACAAAGAAGACTCGCTACCCATCGGTCAAAAGGGCCATGCTGAATAAAGTCTCAAAACCAGAAATGCAGGACAGGCCATGGAGAAATGGGAGCCTTGCTACACTGATGGGCGGGATGTAAATTGCCAACAGCCACTCTGGAGAAGTGTACGGTGTGTCCGGAAACATCCAAAAAACACAGCTTAGAGAGCATAGGGCACTTCCACTCATGGGGGTATAAATTGGGAAAATGAAAAATCAGCAAGACACAAGCACCCCAAAGTTTAGGGCTGCTCTGTTGACCAGGACCTCCACTTCATTCCACCTTCAATATCCCAGGAAAGAGAAAAATGGATAAAGAAGTTGTGGTCCTTATGTACAATGGAATATCACTCAGCCATGAAATCAATGTCATAAGGCTAGTAGCAGCATGATGAGTGGATTTAGGTACGACGATTCTAAGTGAAATAAGTCACACAGAAAAGGACACTTCTCATAAGGTATCACTTATAGAGGGAATGTCAAAACCGTTACACTTGAACTGAATTACAAAACAGAACAGAGTCACACATGCAGAAAACACACTATGGCTGCTTAACGGGAAAGGTGAGGTGGAGTGATACATAAAACAAGCGTTTCAAACTAGCTCAGATACCGTTCCATAAACCCAATATGTAATAGACAAGACCTACTCCTTGCTCAGAGAACTGGACTCAACACACCCTATTCACCGCACAAGAATATATCTGACTAGTAATAATCTTAAAACCTATGTATTGATATCTCTCTGTTAGTGTGTCAAGTGGGTGTAAAGCGGCATAAACACAGCAGTGAAAAGCAGCTAAACCCCATTATAAAAATAAATTACTTTTACAAACCCATGAAACAAAGACAGTGGAAGAGAGAGAAATTCTTACACAATGCGTTCAGGGGCTGTGATGCAACCTGGATTGACCATATCTAGACCCACAGCTGGATGAGACATAAGGGTGGACACTCTTGGGGCTGAGAGGTTTGGTGAGGTTGGGTGAGCAAACGCAGACCCTTTAAAGTAATACTGCGTGGTACCCATCGCATGGGTCCCAAATCTCCAGGTTCAAGGGCATCTTCCTACATCGAAAACATGCATGAGAAAACAAAATGATGGTACACCATGTGATGGGGAAAGGTTTCTAAAACGCACCTCATTTCTCTTCTCCTTGTTCCCGGGTTTGCCATTCCAGCCGCTTTACTAACAATCTCCCTACTTGGAGCATCAGCACCTTTAACCTCCTGTTCCGTACAGGTTGCAATTTGTCCTGAGGATGAACGGGTAGACGGGGAACCAGTGAGAGACTAGCTCTTGGTGTTGGGACAGGCACAGGTCACTCTATTTTCCCATCAGGAAGAAGAATTAACCACAGGCTCATCCTCCCCCCCGGAACCAGAACAGGGCCTGAAGCCATCCTGCGCTTTTGCGGCCAGCTCCCAAAAAAGCGAGTTGTAAAATGGAGCTTCAGGGCACTGCAATTCACAAACCTGCAGAGTTATAAATGATAACTCTCGTCCACAAATATATTGAGGGAAGGCAAAGAAGAGGATTTGAAATCAAGGCAGAATTGCAGGAAACAGATTTCAGGAGGTAGATTCGAATCGCCTTTAAAGCACATGAAAAGCGGCAAAACGTTGACAATGATGCCCTTGACCAAAAAGGGCGTATGCGTTTTTTCCTGAATATATTCAGGAAAAAACGCATACGCCCTTTTTGGCCAACCAAGCAACCTGGAAAGGCAAATCAGCGCTACAAAGAAGACTCGCTACCCATCGGTCAAAAGGGCCATGCTGAATAAAGTCTCAAAACCAGAAATGCAGGACAGGCCATGGAGAAATGGGAGCCTTGCTACACTGATGGGCGGGATGTAAATTGCCAACAGCCACTCTGGAGAAGTGTACGGTGTGTCCGGAAACATCCAAAAAACACAGCTTAGAGAGCATAGGGCACTTCCACTCATGGGGGTATAAATTGGGAAAATGAAAAATCAGCAAGACACAAGCACCCCAAAGTTTAGGGCTGCTCTGTTGACCAGGACCTCCACTTCATTCCACCTTCAATATCCCAGGAAAGAGAAAAATGGATAAAGAAGTTGTGGTCCTTATGTACAATGGAATATCACTCAGCCATGAAATCAATGTCATAAGGCTAGTAGCAGCATGATGAGTGGATTTAGGTACGACGATTCTAAGTGAAATAAGTCACACAGAAAAGGACACTTCTCATAAGGTATCACTTATAGAGGGAATGTCAAAACCGTTACACTTGAACTGAATTACAAAACAGAACAGAGTCACACATGCAGAAAACACACTATGGCTGCTTAACGGGAAAGGTGAGGTGGGGTGATACATAAAACAAGGGTTTCAAATTAGCTCAGATACCGTTCCATAAACCCAGTATGTAATAGACAAGACCTACTCCTTGCTCAGAGAACTGGACTCAACACGCCCTATTCACCGCACAAGAATATATCTGACTAGTAATAATCTTAAAACCTATGTATTGATATCTCTCTGTTAGTGTGTCAAGTGGGTGTAAAGCGGCATAAACACAGCAGTGAAAAGCAGCTAAACCTCATTATAAAAATAAATTACTTTTACAAACCCATGAAACAAAGACAGTGAAAGAGAGAGAAATTCTTACACAATGCGTTCAGGGGCTGTGATGCAACCTGGATTGACCATATCTAGACCCACAGCTGGATGAGACATAAGGGTGGACACTCTTGGGGCTGAGAAGTTTGGTGAGGTTGGGTGAGCAAACGCAGACCCTTTAAAGTAATACTGCGTGGTACCCATCGCATGGGTCGCAAATCTACAGGTTCAAGGGCATATTCCTACATCGAAAACATGCATGAGAAAACAAAAAGATGGTACACCATGTGATGGGGAAAGGTTTCTAAAACGCACCTCATTTCTCTTCTCCTTGTTCCCGGCTTCACCATTCCAGACGCTTTACTAATAATCTCCCTACTTGGAGCATCAGCACCTTTAACCTCCTGTTCCGTACAGGTTGCAATTTGTCCTGAGGATGAACGGGTAGACGGGGAACCAGTGAGAGACTAGCTCTTGGTGTTGGGACAGGCACAGGTCACTCTATTTTCCCATCAGGAAGAAGAATTAACCACAGGCTCATCCTCCCCCCCGGAACCAGAACAGGGCCTGAAGCCATCCTGCGCTTTTGCGGCCAGCTCCCAAAAAAGCGAGTTGTAAAATGGAGCTTCAGGGCACTGCAATTCACAAACCTGCAGAGTTATAAATGATAACTCTCGTCCACAAATATATTGAGGGAAGGCAAAGAAGAGGATTTGAAATCAAGGCAGAATTGCAGGAAACAGATTTCAGGAGGTAGATTCGAATCGCCTTTAAAGCACATGAAAAGCGGCAAAACGTTGACAATGATGCCCTTGACCAAAAAGGGCGTATGCGTTTTTTCCTGAATATATTCAGGAAAAAACGCATACGCCCTTTTTGGCCAACCAAGCAACCTGGAAAGGCAAATCAGCGCTACAAAGAAGACTCGCTACCCATCGGTCAAAAGGGCCATGCTGAATAAAGTCTCAAAACCAGAAATGCAGGACAGGCCATGGAGAAATGGGAGCCTTGCTACACTGATGGGCGGGATGTAAATTGCCAACAGCCACTCTGGAGAAGTGTACGGTGTGTCCGGAAACATCCAAAAAACACAGCTTAGAGAGCATAGGGCACTTCCACTCATGGGGGTATAAATTGGGAAAATGAAAAATCAGCAAGACACAAGCACCCCAAAGTTTAGGGCTGCTCTGTTGACCAGGACCTCCACTTCATTCCACCTTCAATATCCCAGGAAAGAGAAAAATGGATAAAGAAGTTGTGGTCCTTATGTACAATGGAATATCACTCAGCCATGAAATCAATGTCATAAGGCTAGTAGCAGCATGATGAGTGGATTTAGGTACGACGATTCTAAGTGAAATAAGTCACACAGAAAAGGACACTTCTCATAAGGTATCACTTATAGAGGGAATGTCAAAACCGTTACACTTGAACTGAATTACAAAACAGAACAGAGTCACACATGCAGAAAACACACTATGGCTGCTTAACGGGAAAGGTGAGGTGGGGTGATACATAAAACAAGGGTTTCAAATTAGCTCAGATACCGTTCCATAAACCCAGTATGTAATAGACAAGACCTACTCCTTGCTCAGAGAACTGGACTCAACACGCCCTATTCACCGCACAAGAATATATCTGACTAGTAATAATCTTAAAACCTATGTATTGATATCTCTCTGTTAGTGTGTCAAGTGGGTGTAAAGCGGCATAAACACAGCAGTGAAAAGCAGCTAAACCTCATTATAAAAATAAATTACTTTTACAAACCCATGAAACAAAGACAGTGAAAGAGAGAGAAATTCTTACACAATGCGTTCAGGGGCTGTGATGCAACCTGGATTGACCATATCTAGACCCACAGCTGGATGAGACATAAGGGTGGACACTCTTGGGGCTGAGAAGTTTGGTGAGGTTGGGTGAGCAAACGCAGACCCTTTAAAGTAATACTGCGTGGTACCCATCGCATGGGTCCCAAATCTACAGGTTCAAGGGCATATTCCTACATCGAAAACATGCATGAGAAAACAAAAAGATGGTACACCATGTGATGGGGAAAGGTTTCTAAAACGCACCTCATTTCTCTTCTCCTTGTTCCCGGCTTCACCATTCCAGACGCTTTACTAATAATCTCCCTACTTGGAGCATCAGCACCTTTAACCTCCTGTTCCGTACAGGTTGCAATTTGTCCTGAGGATGAACGGGTAGACGGGGAACCAGTGAGAGACTACCTCTTGGTGTTGGGACAGGCACAGGTCACTCTATTTTCCCATCAGGAAGAAGAATTAACCACAGGCTCATCCTCCCCCCCGGAACCAGAACAGGGCCTGAAGCCATCCTGCGCTTTTGCGGCCAGCTCCCAAAAAAGCGAGTTGTAAAATGGAGCTTCAGGGCACTGCAATTCACAAACCTGCAGAGTTATAAATGATAACTCTCGTCCACAAATATATTGAGGGAAGGCAAAGAAGAGGATTTGAAATCAAGGCAGAATTGCAGGAAACAGATTTCAGGAGGTAGATTCGAATCGCCTTTAAAGCACATGAAAAGCGGCAAAACGTTGAGAATGATGCCCTTGGCCAAAAAGGGCGTATGCGTTTTTTCCTGAATATATTCAGGAAAAAACGCATACGCCCTTTTTGGCCAACCAAGCAACCTGGAAAGGCAAATCAGCGCTACAAAGAAGACTCGCTACCCATCGGTCAAAAGGGCCATGCTGAATAAAGTCTCAAAACCAGAAATGCAGGACAGGCCATGGAGAAATGGGAGCCTTGCTACACTGATGGGCGGGATGTAAATTGCCAACAGCCACTCTGGAGAAGTGTACGGTGTGTCCGGAAACATCCAAAAAACACAGCTTAGAGAGCATAGGGCACTTCCACTCATGGGGGTATAAATTGGGAAAATGAAAAATCAGCAAGACACAAGCACCCCAAAGTTTAGGGCTGCTCTGTTGACCAGGACCTCCACTTCATTCCACCTTCAATATCCCAGGAAAGAGAAAAATGGATAAAGAAGTTGTGGTCCTTATGTACAATGGAATATCACTCAGCCATGAAATCAATGTCATAAGGCTAGTAGCAGCATGATGAGTGGATTTAGGTACGACGATTCTAAGTGAAATAAGTCACACAGAAAAGGACACTTCTCATAAGGTATCACTTATAGAGGGAATGTCAAAACCGTTACACTTGAACTGAATTACAAAACAGAACAGAGTCACACATGCAGAAAACACACTATGGCTGCTTAACGGGAAAGGTGAGGTGGAGTGATACATAAAACAAGCGTTTCAAACTAGCTCAGATACCGTTCCATAAACCCAATATGTAATAGACAAGACCTACTCCTTGCTCAGAGAACTGGACTCAACACACCCTATTCACCGCACAAGAATATATCTGACTAGTAATAATCTTAAAACCTATGTATTGATATCTCTCTGTTAGTGTGTCAAGTGGGTGTAAAGCGGCATAAACACAGCAGTGAAAAGCAGCTAAACCCCATTATAAAAATAAATTACTTTTACAAACCCATGAAACAAAGACAGTGGAAGAGAGAGAAATTCTTACACAATGCGTTCAGGGGCTGTGATGCAACCTGGATTGACCATATCTAGACCCACAGCTGGATGAGACATAAGGGTGGACACTCTTGGGGCTGAGAGGTTTGGTGAGGTTGGGTGAGCAAACGCAGACCCTTTAAAGTAATACTGCGTGGTACCCATCGCATGGGTCCCAAATCTCCAGGTTCAAGGGCATCTTCCTACATCGAAAACATGCATGAGAAAACAAAATGATGGTACACCATGTGATGGGGAAAGGTTTCTAAAACGCACCTCATTTCTCTTCTCCTTGTGCCCGGGTTTGCCATTCCAGCCGCTTTACTAACAATCTCCCTACTTGGAGCATCAGCACCTTTAACCTCCTGTTCCGTACAGGTTGCAATTTGTCCTGAGGATGAACGGGTAGACGGGGAACCAGTGAGAGACTAGCTCTTGGTGTTGGGACAGGCACAGGTCACTCTATTTTCCCATCAGGAAGAAGAATTAACCACAGGCTCATCCTCCCCCCCGGAACCAGAACAGGGCCTGAAGCCATCCTGCGCTTTTGCGGCCAGCTCCCAAAAAAGCGAGTTGTAAAATGGAGCTTCAGGGCACTGCAATTCACAAACCTGCAGAGTTATAAATGATAACTCTCGTCCACAAATATATTGAGGGAAGGCAAAGAAGAGGATTTGAAATCAAGGCAGAATTGCAGGAAACAGATTTCAGGAGGTAGATTCGAATCGCCTTTAAAGCACATGAAAAGCGGCAAAACGTTGACAATGATGCCCTTGGCCAAAAAGGGCGTATGCGTTTTTTCCTGAATATATTCAGGAAAAAACGCATACGCCCTTTTTGGCCAACCAAGCAACCTGGAAAGGCAAATCAGCGCTACAAAGAAGACTCGCTACCCATCGGTCAAAAGGGCCATGCTGAAAAAAGTCTCAAAACCAGAAATGCAGGACAGGCCATGGAGAAATGGGAGCCTTGCTACACTGATGGGCGGGATGTAAATTGCCAACAGCCACTCTGGAGAAGTGTACGGTGTGTCCTGAAACATCTAAAAAACACAGCTTAGAGAGCATAGGGCACTTCCACTCATGGGGGTATAAATTGGGAAAATGAAAAATCAGCAAGACACAAGCACCCCAAAGTTTAGGGCTGCTCTGTTGACAAGGACCTCCACTTCATTCCACCTTCAATATCCCAGGAAAGAGAAAAATGGATAAAGAAGTTGTGGTCCTTATGTACAATGCAATATCACTCAGCCATGAAATCAATGTCATAAGGCTAGTAGCAGCATGATGAGTGGATTTAGGTACGACGATTCTAAGTGAAATAAGTCACACAGAAAAGGACACTTCTCATAAGGTATCACTTATAGAGGGAATGTCAAAACCGTTACACTTGAACTGAATTACAAAACAGAACAGAGTCACACATGCAGAAAACACACTATGGCTGCTTAACGGGAAAGGTGAGGTGGGGTGATACATAAAACAAGGGTTTCAAATTAGCTCAGATACCGTTCCATAAACCCAATATGTAATAGACAAGACCTACTCCTTGCTCAGAGAACTGGACTCAACACACCCTATTCAGCGCACAAGTATATATCTGACTAGTAATAATCTTAAAACCTATGTATTGATATCTCTCTGTTAGTGTGTCAAATGGGTGTAAAGCGGCATAAACACAGCAGTGAAAAGCAGCTAAACCCCATTATAAAAATAAATTACTTCGAAAAACCCATGAAACAAAGACAGTGAAAGAGAGAGAAATTCTTACACAATGCGTTCAGGGGCTGTGATGCAACCTGGATTGACCATATCTAGACCCACAGCTGGATGAGACATAAGGGTGGACACTCTTGGGGCTGAGAGGTTTGGTGAGGTTGGGTGAGCAAACGCAGACCCTTTAAAGTAATACTGCGTGGTACCCATCGCATGGGTCCCAAATCTCCAGGTTCAAGGGCATCTTCCTACATCGAAAACATGCATGAGAAAACAAAATGATGGTACACCATGTGATGGGGAAAGGTTTCTAAAACGCACCTCATTTCTCTTCTCCTTGTTCCCGGGTTTGCCATTCCAGCCGCTTTACTAACAATCTCCCTACTTGGAGCATCAGCACCTTTAACCTCCTGTTCCGTACAGGTTGCAATTTGTCCTGAGGATGAACGGGTAGACGGGGAACCAGTGAGAGACTAGCTCTTGGTGTTGGGACAGGCACAGGTCACTCTATTTTCCCATCAGGAAGAAGAATTAACCACAGGCTCATCCTCCCCCCCGGAACCAGAACAGGGCCTGAAGCCATCCTGCGCTTTTGCGGCCAGCTCCCAAAAAAGCGAGTTGTAAAATGGAGCTTCAGGGCACTGCAATTCACAAACCTGCAGAGTTATAAATGATAACTCTCGTCCACAAATATATTGAGGGAAGGCAAAGAAGAGGATTTGAAATCAAGGCAGAATTGCAGGAAACAGATTTCAGGAGGTAGATTCGAATCGCCTTTAAAGCACATGAAAAGCGGCAAAACGTTGACAATGATGCCCTTGACCAAAAAGGGCGTATGCGTTTTTTCCTGAATATATTCAGGAAAAAACGCATACGCCCTTTTTGGCCAACCAAGCAACCTGGAAAGGCAAATCAGCGCTACAAAGAAGACTCGCTACCCATCGGTCAAAAGGGCCATGCTGAATAAAGTCTCAAAACCAGAAATGCAGGACAGGCCATGGAGAAATGGGAGCCTTGCTACACTGATGGGCGGGATGTAAATTGCCAACAGCCACTCTGGAGAAGTGTACGGTGTGTCCGGAAACATCCAAAAAACACAGCTTAGAGAGCATAGGGCACTTCCACTCATGGGGGTATAAATTGGGAAAATGAAAAATCAGCAAGACACAAGCACCCCAAAGTTTAGGGCTGCTCTGTTGACCAGGACCTCCACTTCATTCCACCTTCAATATCCCAGGAAAGAGAAAAATGGATAAAGAAGTTGTGGTCCTTATGTACAATGGAATATCACTCAGCCATGAAATCAATGTCATAAGGCTAGTAGCAGCATGATGAGTGGATTTAGGTACGACGATTCTAAGTGAAATAAGTCACACAGAAAAGGACACTTCTCATAAGGTATCACTTATAGAGGGAATGTCAAAACCGTTACACTTGAACTGAATTACAAAACAGAACAGAGTCATACATGCAGAAAACACACTATGGCTGCTTAACGGGAAAGGTGAGGTGGGGTGATACATAAAACAAGGGCTTCAAATTAGCTCAGATACCGTTCCATAAACCCAGTATGTAATAGACAAGACCTACTCCTTGCTCAGAGAACTGGACTCAACACGCCCTATTCACCGCACAAGAATATATCTGACTAGTAATAATCTTAAAACCTATGTATTGATATCTCTCTGTTAGTGTGTCAAGTGGGTGTAAAGCGGCATAAACACAGCAGTGAAAAGCAGCTAAACCTCATTATAAAAATAAATTACTTTTACAAACCCATGAAACAAAGACAGTGAAAGAGAGAGAAATTCTTACACAATGCGTTCAGGGGCTGTGATGCAACCTGGATTGACCATATCTAGACCCACAGCTGGATGAGACATAAGGGTGGACACTCTTGGGGCTGAGAAGTTTGGTGAGGTTGGGTGAGCAAACGCAGACCCTTTAAAGTAATACTGCGTGGTACCCATCGCATGGGTCCCAAATCTACAGGTTCAAGGGCATATTCCTACATCGAAAACATGCATGAGAAAACAAAAAGATGGTACACCATGTGATGGGGAAAGGTTTCTAAAACGCACCTCATTTCTCTTCTCCTTGTTCCCGGCTTCACCATTCCAGACGCTTTACTAATAATCTCCCTACTTGGAGCATCAGCACCTTTAACCTCCTGTTCCGTACAGGTTGCAATTTGTCCTGAGGATGAACGGGTAGACGGGGAACCAGTGAGAGACTAGCTCTTGGTGTTGGGACAGGCACAGGTCACTCTATTTTCCCATCAGGAAGAAGAATTAACCACAGGCTCATCCTCCCCCCCGGAACCAGAACAGGGCCTGAAGCCATCCTGCGCTTTTGCGGCCAGCTCCCAAAAAAGCGAGTTGTAAAATGGAGCTTCAGGGCACTGCAATTCACAAACCTGCAGAGTTATAAATGATAACTCTCGTCCACAAATATATTGAGGGAAGGCAAAGAAGAGGATTTGAAATCAAGGCAGAATTGCAGGAAACAGATTTCAGGAGGTAGATTCGAATCGCCTTTAAAGCACATGAAAAGCGGCAAAACGTTGACAATGATGCCCTTGACCAAAAAGGGCGTATGCGTTTTTTCCTGAATATATTCAGGAAAAAACGCATACGCCCTTTTTGGCCAACCAAGCAACCTGGAAAGGCAAATCAGCGCTACAAAGAAGACTCGCTACCCATCGGTCAAAAGGGCCATGCTGAATAAAGTCTCAAAACCAGAAATGCAGGACAGGCCATGGAGAAATGGGAGCCTTGCTACACTGATGGGCGGGATGTAAATTGCCAACAGCCACTCTGGAGAAGTGTACGGTGTGTCCGGAAACATCCAAAAAACACAGCTTAGAGAGCATAGGGCACTTCCACTCATGGGGGTATAAATTGGGAAAATGAAAAATCAGCAAGACACAAGCACCCCAAAGTTTAGGGCTGCTCTGTTGACCAGGACCTCCACTTCATTCCACCTTCAATATCCCAGGAAAGAGAAAAATGGATAAAGAAGTTGTGGTCCTTATGTACAATGGAATATCACTCAGCCATGAAATCAATGTCATAAGGCTAGTAGCAGCATGATGAGTGGATTTAGGTACGACGATTCTAAGTGAAATAAGTCACACAGAAAAGGACACTTCTCATAAGGTATCACTTATAGAGGGAATGTCAAAACCGTTACACTTGAACTGAATTACAAAACAGAACAGAGTCACACATGCAGAAAACACACTATGGCTGCTTAACGGGAAAGGTGAGGTGGGGTGATACATAAAACAAGGGTTTCAAATTAGCTCAGATACCGTTCCATAAACCCAGTATGTAATAGACAAGACCTACTCCTTGCTCAGAGAACTGGACTCAACACGCCCTATTCACCGCACAAGAATATATCTGACTAGTAATAATCTTAAAACCTATGTATTGATATCTCTCTGTTAGTGTGTCAAGTGGGTGTAAAGCGGCATAAACACAGCAGTGAAAAGCAGCTAAACCTCATTATAAAAATAAATTACTTTTACAAACCCATGAAACAAAGACAGTGAAAGAGAGAGAAATTCTTACACAATGCGTTCAGGGGCTGTGATGCAACCTGGATTGACCATATCTAGACCCACAGCTGGATGAGACATAAGGGTGGACACTCTTGGGGCTGAGAGGTTTGGTGAGGTTGGGTGAGCAAACGCAGACCCTTTAAAGTAATACTGCGTGGTACCCATCGCATGGGTCCCAAATCTACAGGTTCAAGGGCATATTCCTACATCGAAAA
This sequence comes from Balaenoptera ricei, assembly GCF_028023285.1. Lineage (NCBI taxonomy): Eukaryota > Metazoa > Chordata > Mammalia > Artiodactyla > Balaenopteridae > Balaenoptera > Balaenoptera ricei. Next base: position 1,076,399 of record NW_026777413.1, on the reverse strand, counting down.
CATGCATGAGAAAACAAAAAGATGGTACACCATGTGATGGGGAAAGGTTTCTAAAACGCACCTCATTTCTCTTCTCCTTGTTCCCGGCTTCACCATTCCAGACGCTTTACTAATAATCTCCCTACTTGGAGCATCAGCACCTTTAACCTCCTGTTCCGTACAGGTTGCAATTTGTCCTGAGGATGAACGGGTAGACGGGGAACCAGTGAGAGACTACCTCTTGGTGTTGGGACAGGCACAGGTCACTCTATTTTCCCATCAGGAAGAAGAATTAACCACAGGCTCATCCTCCCCCCCGGAACCAGAACAGGGCCTGAAGCCATCCTGCGCTTTTGCGGCCAGCTCCCAAAAAAGCGAGTTGTAAAATGGAGCTTCAGGGCACTGCAATTCACAAACCTGCAGAGTTATAAATGATAACTCTCGTCCACAAATATATTGAGGGAAGGCAAAGAAGAGGATTTGAAATCAAGGCAGAATTGCAGGAAACAGATTTCAGGAGGTAGATTCGAATCGCCTTTAAAGCACATGAAAAGTGGCAAAACGTTGACAATGATGCCCTTGGCCAAAAAGGGCGTATGCGTTTTTTCCTGAATATATTCAGGAAAAAACGCATACGCCCTTTTTGGCCAACCAAGCAACCTGGAAAGGCAAATCAGCGCTACAAAGAAGACTCGCTACCCATCGGTCAAAAGGGCCATGCTGAAAAAAGTCTCAAAACCAGAAATGCAGGACAGGCCATGGAGAAATGGGAGCCTTGCTACACTGATGGGCGGGATGTAAATTGCCAACAGCCACTCTGGAGAAGTGTACGGTGTGTCCGGAAACATCCAAAAAACACAGCTTAGAGAGCATAGGGCACTTCCACTCATGGGGGTATAAATTGGGAAAATGAAAAATCAGCAAGACACAAGCACCCCAAAGTTTAGGGCTGCTCTGTTGACCAGGACCTCCACTTCATTCCACCTTCAATATCCCAGGAAAGAGAAAAATGGATAAAGAAGTTGTGGTCCTTATGTACAATGGAATATCACTCAGCCATGAAATCAATGTCATAAGGCTAGTAGCAGCATGATGAGTGGATTTAGGTACGACGATTCTAAGTGAAATAAGTCACACAGAAAAGGACACTTCTCATAAGGTATCACTTATAGAGGGAATGTCAAAACCGTTACACTTGAACTGAATTACAAAACAGAACAGAGTCACACATGCAGAAAACACACTATGGCTGCTTAACGGGAAAGGTGAGGTGGGGTGATACATAAAACAAGGGTTTCAAATTAGCTCAGATACCGTTCCATAAACCCAATATGTAATAGACAAGACCTACTCCTTGCTCAGAGAACTGGACTCAACACACCCTATTCACCGCACAAGAATATATCTGACTAGTAATAATCTTAAAACCTATATATTGATATCTCTCTGTTAGTGTGTCAAGTGGGTGTAAAGCGGCATAAACACAGCAGTGAAAAGCAGCTAAACCCCATTATAAAAATAAATTACTTTTACAAACCCATGAAACAAAGACAGTGGAAGAGAGAGAAATTCTTACACAATGCGTTCAGTGGCTGTGATGCAACCTGGATTGACCATATCTAGACCCACAGCTGGATGAGACATAAGGGTGGACCCTCTTGGGGCTGAGAGGTTTGGTGAGGTTGGGTGAGCAAACGCAGACCCTTTAAAGTAATACTGCGTGGTACCCATTGCATGGGTCCCAAATCTACAGGTTCAAGGGCATATTCCTACATCGAAAACATGCTTGAGAAAACAAAAAGATGGTACACCATGTGATGGGGAAAGGTTTCTAAAACGCACGTCATTTCTCTTCTCCTTGTGCACGGGTTCACCATTCCAGCCGCTTTACTAACAATCTCCCTACTTGGAGCATCAGCACCTTTAACCTCCTGTTCCGTACAGGTTGCAATTTGTCCTGAGGATGAACGGGTAGACGGGGAACCAGTGAGAGACTAGCTCTTGGTGTTGGGACAGGCAGAGGTCACTCTATTTTCCCATCAGGAAGAAGAATTAACCACAGGCTCATCCTCCCCCCCGGAACCAGAACAGGGCCTGAAGCCATCCTGTGCTTTTGCGGCCAGCTCCCAAAAAAGCGAGTTGTAAAATGGAGCTTCAGGGCACTGCAATTCACAAACCTGCAGAGTTATAAATGATAACTCTCGTCCACAAATATATTGAGGGAAGGCAAAGAAGAGGATTTGAAATCAAGGCAGAATTGCAGGAAACAGATTTCAGGAGGTAGATTCGAATCGCCTTTAAAGCACATGAAAAGCGGCAAAACGTTGACAATGATGCCCTTGGCCAAAAAGGGCGTATGCGTTTTTTCCTGAATATATTCAGGAAAAAACGCATACGCCCTTTTTGGCCAACCAAGCAACCTGGAAAGGCAAATCAGCGCTACAAAGAAGACTCGCTACCCATCGGTCAAAAGGGCCATGCTGCAAAAAGTCTCAAAACCAGAAATGCAGGACAGGCCATGGAGAAATGAGAGCCTTGCTACACTGATGGGCGGGATGTAAATTGCCAACAGCCACTCTGGAGAAGTGTACGGTGTGTCCTGAAACATCTAAAAAACACAGCTTAGAGAGCATAGGGCACTTCCACTCATGGGGGTATAAATTGGGAAAATGAAAAATCAGCAAGACACAAGCACCCCAAAGTTTAGGGCTGCTCTGTTGACAAGGACCTCCACTTCATTCCACCTTCAATATCCCAGGAAAGAGAAAAATGGATAAAGAAGTTGTGGTCCTTATGTACAATGCAATATCACTCAGCCATGAAATCAATGTCATAAGGCTAGTAGCAGCATGATGAGTGGATTTAGGTACGACGATTCTAAGTGAAATAAGTCACACAGAAAAGGACACTTCTCATAAGGTATCACTTATAGAGGGAATGTCAAAACCGTTACACTTGAACTGAATTACAAAACAGAACAGAGTCACACATGCAGAAAACACACTATGGCTGCTTAACGGTAAAGGTGAGGTGGGGTGATACATAAAACAAGGGTTTCAAATTAGCTCAGATACCGTTCCATAAACCCAATATGTAATAGACAAGACCTACTCCTTGCTCAGAGAACTGGACTCAACACGCCCTATTCACCGCACAAGAATATATCTGACTAGTAATAATCTTAAAACCTATGTATTGATATCTCTCTGTTAGTGTGTCAAGTGGGTGTAAAGCGGCATAAACACAGCAGTGAAAAGCAGCTAAACCCCATTATAAAAATAAATTACTTTTACAAACCCATGAAACAAAGACAGTGAAAGAGAGAGAAATTCTTACACAATGCGTTCAGGGGCTGTGATGCAACCTGGATTGACCATATCTAGACCCACAGCTGGATGAGACATAAGGGTGGACACTCTTGGGGCTGAGAGGTTTGGTGAGGTTGGGTGAGCAAACGCAGACCCTTTAAAGTAATACTGCGTGGTACCCATCGCATGGGTCCCAAATCTCCAGGTTTAAGGGCATCTTCCTTCATCGAAAACATGCATGAGAAAACAAAACGATGGTACACCATGTGATGGGGAAAGGTTTCTAAAACGCACCTCATTTCTCTTCTCCTTGTGCCTGGGTTCGCCATTCCAGATGCTTTACTAATAATCTCCCTACTTGGAGCATCAGCACCTTTAACCTCCTGTTCGGTACAGGTTGCAATTTGTCCTGAGGATGAACGGGTAGACGGGGAACCAGTGAGAGACTAGCTCTTGGTGTTGGGACAGGCACAGGTCACTCTATTTTCCCATCAGGAAGAAGAATTAACCACAGGCTCATCCTCCCCCCCGGAACCAGAACAGGGCCTGAAGCCATCCTGCGCTTTTGCGGCCAGCTCCCAAAAAAGCGAGTTGTAAAATGGAGCTTCAGGGCACTGCAATTCACAAACCTGCAGAGTTATAAATGATAACTCTCGTCCACAAATATATTGAGGGAAGGCAAAGAAGAGGATTTGAAATCAAGGCAGAATTGCAGGAAACAGATTTCAGGAGGTAGATTCGAATCGCCTTTAAAGCACATGAAAAGCGGCAAAACGTTGACAATGATGCCCTTGGCCAAAAAGGGCGTATGCGTTTTTTCCTGAATATATTCAGGAAAAAACGCATACGCCCTTTTTGGCCAACCAAGCAACCTGGAAAGGCAAATCAGCGCTACAAAGAAGACTCGCTACCCATCGGTCAAAAGGGCCATGCTGAATAAAGTCTCAAAACCAGAAATGCAGGACAGGCCATGGAGAAATGGGAGCCTTGCTACACTGATGGGCGGGATGTAAATTGCCAACAGCCACTCTGGAGAAGTGTACGGTGTGTCCGGAAACATCCAAAAAACACAGCTTAGAGAGCATAGGGCACTTCCACTCATGGGGGTATAAATTGGGAAAATGAAAAATCAGCAAGACACAAGCACCCCAAAGTTTAGGGCTGCTCTGTTGACCAGGACCTCCACTTCATTCCACCTTCAATATCCCAGGAAAGAGAAAAATGGATAAAGAAGTTGTGGTCCTTATGTACAATGGAATATCACTCAGCCATGAAATCAATGTCATAAGGCTAGTAGCAGCATGATGAGTGGATTTAGGTACGACGATTCTAAGTGAAATAAGTCACACAGAAAAGGACACTTCTCATAAGGTATCACTTATAGAGGGAATGTCAAAACCGTTACACTTGAACTGAATTACAAAACAGAACAGAGTCACACATGCAGAAAACACACTATGGCTGCTTAACGGGAAAGGTGAGGTGGGGTGATACATAAAACAAGGGCTTCAAATTAGCTCAGATACCGTTCCATAAACCCAGTATGTAATAGACAAGACCTACTCCTTGCTCAGAGAACTGGACTCAACACGCCCTATTCACCGCACAAGAATATATCTGACTAGTAATAATCTTAAAACCTATGTATTGATATCTCTCTGTTAGTGTGTCAAGTGGGTGTAAAGCGGCATAAACACAGCAGTGAAAAGCAGCTAAACCTCATTATAAAAATAAATTACTTTTACAAACCCATGAAACAAAGACAGTGAAAGAGAGAGAAATTCTTACACAATGCGTTCAGGGGCTGTGATGCAACCTGGATTGACCATATCTAGACCCACAGCTGGATGAGACATAAGGGTGGACACTCTTGGGGCTGAGAAGTTTGGTGAGGTTGGGTGAGCAAACGCAGACCCTTTAAAGTAATACTGCGTGGTACCCATCGCATGGGTCCCAAATCTACAGGTTCAAGGGCATATTCCTACATCGAAAACATGCATGAGAAAACAAAAAGATGGTACACCATGTGATGGGGAAAGGTTTCTAAAACGCACCTCATTTCTCTTCTCCTTGTTCCCGGCTTCACCATTCCAGACGCTTTACTAATAATCTCCCTACTTGGAGCATCAGCACCTTTAACCTCCTGTTCCGTACAGGTTGCAATTTGTCCTGAGGATGAACGGGTAGACGGGGAACCAGTGAGAGACTAGCTCTTGGTGTTGGGACAGGCACAGGTCACTCTATTTTCCCATCAGGAAGAAGAATTAACCACAGGCTCATCCTCCCCCCCGGAACCAGAACAGGGCCTGAAGCCATCCTGCGCTTTTGCGGCCAGCTCCCAAAAAAGCGAGTTGTAAAATGGAGCTTCAGGGCACTGCAATTCACAAACCTGCAGAGTTATAAATGATAACTCTCGTCCACAAATATATTGAGGGAAGGCAAAGAAGAGGATTTGAAATCAAGGCAGAATTGCAGGAAACAGATTTCAGGAGGTAGATTCGAATCGCCTTTAAAGCACATGAAAAGCGGCAAAACGTTGACAATGATGCCCTTGACCAAAAAGGGCGTATGCGTTTTTTCCTGAATATATTCAGGAAAAAACGCATACGCCCTTTTTGGCCAACCAAGCAACCTGGAAAGGCAAATCAGCGCTACAAAGAAGACTCGCTACCCATCGGTCAAAAGGGCCATGCTGAATAAAGTCTCAAAACCAGAAATGCAGGACAGGCCATGGAGAAATGGGAGCCTTGCTACACTGATGGGCGGGATGTAAATTGCCAACAGCCACTCTGGAGAAGTGTACGGTGTGTCCGGAAACATCCAAAAAACACAGCTTAGAGAGCATAGGGCACTTCCACTCATGGGGGTATAAATTGGGAAAATGAAAAATCAGCAAGACACAAGCACCCCAAAGTTTAGGGCTGCTCTGTTGACCAGGACCTCCACTTCATTCCACCTTCAATATCCCAGGAAAGAGAAAAATGGATAAAGAAGTTGTGGTCCTTATGTACAATGGAATATCACTCAGCCATGAAATCAATGTCATAAGGCTAGTAGCAGCATGATGAGTGGATTTAGGTACGACGATTCTAAGTGAAATAAGTCACACAGAAAAGGACACTTCTCATAAGGTATCACTTATAGAGGGAATGTCAAAACCGTTACACTTGAACTGAATTACAAAACAGAACAGAGTCACACATGCAGAAAACACACTATGGCTGCTTAACGGGAAAGGTGAGGTGGGGTGATACATAAAACAAGGGTTTCAAATTAGCTCAGATACCGTTCCATAAACCCAGTATGTAATAGACAAGACCTACTCCTTGCTCAGAGAACTGGACTCAACACGCCCTATTCACCGCACAAGAATATATCTGACTAGTAATAATCTTAAAACCTATGTATTGATATCTCTCTGTTAGTGTGTCAAGTGGGTGTAAAGCGGCATAAACACAGCAGTGAAAAGCAGCTAAACCTCATTATAAAAATAAATTACTTTTACAAACCCATGAAACAAAGACAGTGAAAGAGAGAGAAATTCTTACACAATGCGTTCAGGGGCTGTGATGCAACCTGGATTGACCATATCTAGACCCACAGCTGGATGAGACATAAGGGTGGACACTCTTGGGGCTGAGAGGTTTGGTGAGGTTGGGTGAGCAAACGCAGACCCTTTAAAGTAATACTGCGTGGTACCCATCGCATGGGTCCCAAATCTACAGGTTCAAGGGCATATTCCTACATCGAAAACATGCATGAGAAAACAAAAAGATGGTACACCATGTGATGGGGAAAGGTTTCTAAAACGCACCTCATTTCTCTTCTCCTTGTTCCCGGCTTCACCATTCCAGACGCTTTACTAATAATCTCCCTACTTGGAGCATCAGCACCTTTAACCTCCTGTTCCGTACAGGTTGCAATTTGTCCTGAGGATGAATGGGTAGACGGGGAACCAGTGAGAGACTACCTCTTGGTGTTGGGACAGGCACAGGTCACTCTATTTTCCCATCAGGAAGAAGAATTAACCACAGGCTCATCCTCCCCCCCGGAACCAGAACAGGGCCTGAAGCCATCCTGCGCTTTTGCGGCCAGCTCCCAAAAAAGCGAGTTGTAAAATGGAGCTTCAGGGCACTGCAATTCACAAACCTGCAGAGTTATAAATGATAACTCTCGTCCACAAATATATTGAGGGAAGGCAAAGAAGAGGATTTGAAATCAAGGCAGAATTGCAGGAAACAGATTTCAGGAGGTAGATTCGAATCGCCTTTAAAGCACATGAAAAGTGGCAAAACGTTGACAATGATGCCCTTGGCCAAAAAGGGCGTATGCGTTTTTTCCTGAATATATTCAGGAAAAAACGCATACGCCCTTTTTGGCCAACCAAGCAACCTGGAAAGGCAAATCAGCGCTACAAAGAAGACTCGCTACCCATCGGTCAAAAGGGCCATGCTGAAAAAAGTCTCAAAACCAGAAATGCAGGACAGGCCATGGAGAAATGGGAGCCTTGCTACACTGATGGGCGGGATGTAAATTGCCAACAGCCACTCTGGAGAAGTGTACGGTGTGTCCGGAAACATCCAAAAAACACAGCTTAGAGAGCATAGGGCACTTCCACTCATGGGGGTATAAATTGGGAAAATGAAAAATCAGCAAGACACAAGCACCCCAAAGTTTAGGGCTGCTCTGTTGACCAGGACCTCCACTTCATTCCACCTTCAATATCCCAGGAAAGAGAAAAATGGATAAAGAAGTTGTGGTCCTTATGTACAATGGAATATCACTCAGCCATGAAATCAATGTCATAAGGCTAGTAGCAGCATGATGAGTGGATTTAGGTACGACGATTCTAAGTGAAATAAGTCACACAGAAAAGGACACTTCTCATAAGGTATCACTTATAGAGGGAATGTCAAAACCGTTACACTTGAACTGAATTACAAAACAGAACAGAGTCACACATGCAGAAAACACACTATGGCTGCTTAACGGTAAAGGTGAGGTGGGGTGATACATAAAACAAGGGTTTCAAATTAGCTCAGATACCGTTCCATAAACCCAATATGTAATAGACAAGACCTACTCCTTGCTCAGAGAACTGGACTCAACACACCCTATTCACCGCACAAGAATATATCTGACTAGTAATAATCTTAAAACCTATATATTGATATCTCTCTGTTAGTGTGTCAAGTGGGTGTAAAGCGGCATAAACACAGCAGTGAAAAGCAGCTAAACCCCATTATAAAAATAAATTACTTTTACAAACCCATGAAACAAAGACAGTGGAAGAGAGAGAAATTCTTACACAATGCGTTCAGTGGCTGTGATGCAACCTGGATTGACCATATCTAGACCCACAGCTGGATGAGACATAAGGGTGGACCCTCTTGGGGCTGAGAGGTTTGGTGAGGTTGGGTGAGCAAACGCAGACCCTTTAAAGTAATACTGCGTGGTACCCATTGCATGGGTCCCAAATCTACAGGTTCAAGGGCATATTCCTACATCGAAAACATGCTTGAGAAAACAAAAAGATGGTACACCATGTGATGGGGAAAGGTTTCTAAAACGCACGTCATTTCTCTTCTCCTTGTGCACGGGTTCACCATTCCAGCCGCTTTACTAACAATCTCCCTACTTGGAGCATCAGCACCTTTAACCTCCTGTTCCGTACAGGTTGCAATTTGTCCTGAGGATGAACGGGTAGACGGGAAACCAGTGAGAGACTAGCTCTTGGTGTTGGGACAGGCAGAGGTCACTCTATTTTCCCATCAGGAAGAAGAATTAACCACAGGCTCATCCTCCCCCCCGGAACCAGAACAGGGCCTGAAGCCATCCTGTGCTTTTGCGGCCAGCTCCCAAAAAAGCGAGTTGTAAAATGGAGCTTCAGGGCACTGCAATTCACAAACCTGCAGAGTTATAAATGATAACTCTCGTCCACAAATATATTGAGGGAAGGCAAAGAAGAGGATTTGAAATCAAGGCAGAATTGCAGGAAACAGATTTCAGGAGGTAGATTCGAATCGCCTTTAAAGCACATGAAAAGCGGCAAAACGTTGACAATGATGCCCTTGGCCAAAAAGGGCGTATGCGTTTTTTCCTGAATATATTCAGGAAAAAACGCATACGCCCTTTTTGGCCAACCAAGCAACCTGGAAAGGCAAATCAGCGCTACAAAGAAGACTCGCTACCCATCGGTCAAAAGGGCCATGCTGCAAAAAGTCTCAAAACCAGAAATGCAGGACAGGCCATGGAGAAATGAGAGCCTTGCTACACTGATGGGCGGGATGTAAATTGCCAACAGCCACTCTGGAGAAGTGTACGGTGTGTCCTGAAACATCTAAAAAACACAGCTTAGAGAGCATAGGGCACTTCCACTCATGGGGGTATAAATTGGGAAAATGAAAAATCAGCAAGACACAAGCACCCCAAAGTTTAGGGCTGCTCTGTTGACAAGGACCTCCACTTCATTCCACCTTCAATATCCCAGGAAAGAGAAAAATGGATAAAGAAGTTGTGGTCCTTATGTACAATGCAATATCACTCAGCCATGAAATCAATGTCATAAGGCTAGTAGCAGCATGATGAGTGGATTTAGGTACGACGATTCTAAGTGAAATAAGTCACACAGAAAAGGACACTTCTCATAAGGTATCACTTATAGAGGGAATGTCAAAACCGTTACACTTGAACTGAATTACAAAACAGAACAGAGTCACACATGCAGAAAACACACTATGGCTGCTTAACGGGAAAGGTGAGGTGGGGTGATACATAAAACAAGGGTTTCAAATTAGCTCAGATACCGTTCCATAAACCCAATATGTAATAGACAAGACCTACTCCTTGCTCAGAGAACTGGACTCAACACGCCCTATTCACCGCACAAGAATATATCTGACTAGTAATAATCTTAAAACCTATGTATTGATATCTCTCTGTTAGTGTGTCAAGTGGGTGTAAAGCGGCATAAACACAGCAGTGAAAAGCAGCTAAACCCCATTATAAAAATAAATTACTTTTACAAACCCATGAAACAAAGACAGTGAAAGAGAGAGAAATTCTTACACAATGCGTTCAGGGGCTGTGATGCAACCTGGATTGACCATATCTAGACCCACAGCTGGATGAGACATAAGGGTGGACACTCTTGGGGCTGAGAGGTTTGGTGAGGTTGGGTGAGCAAACGCAGACCCTTTAAAGTAATACTGCGTGGTACCCATCGCATGGGTCCCAAATCTCCAGGTTTAAGGGCATCTTCCTTCATCGAAAACATGCATGAGAAAACAAAACGATGGTACACCATGTGATGGGGAAAGGTTTCTAAAACGCACCTCATTTCTCTTCTCCTTGTGCCTGGGTTCGCCATTCCAGATGCTTTACTAATAATCTCCCTACTTGGAGCATCAGCACCTTTAACCTCCTGTTCGGTACAGGTTGCAATTTGTCCTGAGGATGAACGGGTAGACGGGGAACCAGTGAGAGACTAGCTCTTGGTGTTGGGACAGGCACAGGTCACTCTATTTTCCCATCAGGAAGAAGAATTAACCACAGGCTCATCCTCCCCCCCGGAACCAGAACAGGGCCTGAAGCCATCCTGCGCTTTTGCGGCCAGCTCCCAAAAAAGCGAGTTGTAAAATGGAGCTTCAGGGCACTGCAATTCACAAACCTGCAGAGTTATAAATGATAACTCTCGTCCACAAATATATTGAGGGAAGGCAAAGAAGAGGATTTGAAATCAAGGCAGAATTGCAGGAAACAGATTTCAGGAGGTAGATTCGAATCGCCTTTAAAGCACATGAAAAGCGGCAAAACGTTGACAATGATGCCCTTGGCCAAAAAGGGCGTATGCGTTTTTTCCTGAATATATTCAGGAAAAAACGCATACGCCCTTTTTGGCCAACCAAGCAACCTGGAAAGGCAAATCAGCGCTACAAAGAAGACTCGCTACCCATCGGTCAAAAGGGCCATGCTGAATAAAGTCTCAAAACCAGAAATGCAGGACAGGCCATGGAGAAATGGGAGCCTTGCTACACTGATGGGCGGGATGTAAATTGCCAACAGCCACTCTGGAGAAGTGTACGGTGTGTCCGGAAACATCCAAAAAACACAGCTTAGAGAGCATAGGGCACTTCCACTCATGGGGGTATAAATTGGGAAAATGAAAAATCAGCAAGACACAAGCACCCCAAAGTTTAGGGCTGCTCTGTTGACCAGGACCTCCACTTCATTCCACCTTCAATATCCCAGGAAAGAGAAAAATGGATAAAGAAGTTGTGGTCCTTATGTACAATGGAATATCACTCAGCCATGAAATCAATGTCATAAGGCTAGTAGCAGCATGATGAGTGGATTTAGGTACGACGATTCTAAGTGAAATAAGTCACACAGAAAAGGACACTTCTCATAAGGTATCACTTATAGAGGGAATGTCAAAACCGTTACACTTGAACTGAATTACAAAACAGAACAGAGTCACACATGCAGAAAACACACTATGGCTGCTTAACGGGAAAGGTGAGGTGGAGTGATACATAAAACAAGCGTTTCAAATTAGCTCAGATACCGTTCCATAAACCCAATATGTAATAGACAAGACCTACTCCTTGCTCAGAGAACTGGACTCAACACACCCTATTCACCGCACAAGAATATATCTGACTAGTAATAATCTTAAAACCTATGTATTGATATCTCTCTGTTAGTGTGTCAAGTGGGTGTAAAGCGGCATAAACACAGCAGTGAAAAGCAGCTAAACCCCATTATAAAAATAAATTACTTTTACAAACCCATGAAACAAAGACAGTGGAAGAGAGAGAAATTCTTACACAATGCGTTCAGGGGCTGTGATGCAACCTGGATTGACCATATCTAGACCCACAGCTGGATGAGACATAAGGGTGGACACTCTTGGGGCTGAGAGGTTTGGTGAGGTTGGGTGAGCAAACGCAGACCCTTTAAAGTAATACTGCGTGGTACCCATCGCATGGGTCCCAAATCTCCAGGTTCAAGGGCATCTTCCTACATCGAAAACATGCATGAGAAAACAAAATGATGGTACACCATGTGATGGGGAAAGGTTTCTAAAACGCACCTCATTTCTCTTCTCCTTGTGCCCGGGTTTGCCATTCCAGCCGCTTTACTAACAATCTCCCTACTTGGAGCATCAGCACCTTTAACCTCCTGTTCCGTACAGGTTGCAATTTGTCCTGAGGATGAACGGGTAGACGGGGAACCAGTGAGAGACTAGCTCTTGGTGTTGGGACAGGCACAGGTCACTCTATTTTCCCATCAGGAAGAAGAATTAACCACAGGCTCATCCTCCCCCCCGGAACCAGAACAGGGCCTGAAGCCATCCTGCGCTTTTGCGGCCAGCTCCCAAAAAAGCGAGTTGTAAAATGGAGCTTCAGGGCACTGCAATTCACAAACCTGCAGAGTTATAAATGATAACTCTCGTCCACAAATATATTGAGGGAAGGCAAAGAAGAGGATTTGAAATCAAGGCAGAATTGCAGGAAACAGATTTCAGGAGGTAGATTCGAATCGCCTTTAAAGCACATGAAAAGCGGCAAAACGTTGACAATGATGCCCTTGGCCAAAAAGGGCGTATGCGTTTTTTCCTGAATATATTCAGGAAAAAACGCATACGCCCTTTTTGGCCAACCAAGCAACCTGGAAAGGCAAATCAGCGCTACAAAGAAGACTCGCTACCCATCGGTCAAAAGGGCCATGCTGAAAAAAGTCTCAAAACCAGAAATGCAGGACAGGCCATGGAGAAATGGGAGCCTTGCTACACTGATGGGCGGGATGTAAATTGCCAACAGCCACTCTGGAGAAGTGTACGGTGTGTCCTGAAACATCTAAAAAACACAGCTTAGAGAGCATAGGGCACTTCCACTCATGGGGGTATAAATTGGGAAAATGAAAAATCAGCAAGACACAAGCACCCCAAAGTTTAGGGCTGCTCTGTTGACAAGGACCTCCACTTCATTCCACCTTCAATATCCCAGGAAAGAGAAAAATGGATAAAGAAGTTGTGGTCCTTATGTACAATGCAATATCACTCAGCCATGAAATCAATGTCATAAGGCTAGTAGCAGCATGATGAGTGGATTTAGGTACGACGATTCTAAGTGAAATAAGTCACACAGAAAAGGACACTTCTCATAAGGTATCACTTATAGAGGGAATGTCAAAACCGTTACACTTGAACTGAATTACAAAACAGAACAGAGTCACACATGCAGAAAACACACTATGGCTGCTTAACGGGAAAGGTGAGGTGGGGTGATACATAAAACAAGGGTTTCAAATTAGCTCAGATACCGTTCCATAAACCCAATATGTAATAGACAAGACCTACTCCTTGCTCAGAGAACTGGACTCAACACACCCTATTCAGCGCACAAGTATATATCTGACTAGTAATAATCTTAAAACCTATGTATTGATATCTCTCTGTTAGTGTGTCAAATGGGTGTAAAGCGGCATAAACACAGCAGTGAAAAGCAGCTAAACCCCATTATAAAAATAAATTACTTCGAAAAACCCATGAAACAAAGACAGTGAAAGAGAGAGAAATTCTTACACAATGCGTTCAGGGGCTGTGATGCAACCTGGATTGACCATATCTAGACCCACAGCTGGATGAGACATAAGGGTGGACACTCTTGGGGCTGAGAGGTTTGGTGAGGTTGGGTGAGCAAACGCAGACCCTTTAAAGTAATACTGCGTGGTACCCATCGCATGGGTCCCAAATCTCCAGGTTCAAGGGCATCTTCCTACATCGAAAACATGCATGAGAAAACAAAAAGATGGTACACCATGTGATGGGGAAAGGTTTCTAAAACGCACCTCATTTCTCTTCTCCTTGTGCCCGGGTTCGCCATTCCAGCCGCTTTACTAATAATCTCCCTACTTGGAGCATCAGCACCTTTAACCTCCTGTTCCGTACATGTTGCAATTTGTCCTGAGGATGAACGGGTAGACGGGGAACCAGTGAGAGACTAGCTCTTGGTGTTGGGACAGGCACAGGTCACTCTATTTTCCCATCAGGAAGAAGAATTAACCACAGGCTCATCATCCCGCCCGGAACCAGAACAGGGCCTGAAGCCATCCTGCGCTTTTGCGGCCAGCTCCCAAAAAAGCGAGTTGTAAAATGGAGCTTCAGGGCACTGCAATTCACAAACCTGCAGAGTTATAAATGATAACTCTCGTCCACAAATATATTGAGGGAAGGCAAAGAAGAGGATTTGAAATCAAGGCAGAATTGCAGGAAACAGATTTCAGGAGGTAGATTCGAATCGCCTTTAAAGCACATGAAAAGTGGCAAAACGTTGACAATGATGCCCTTGGCCAAAAAGGGCGTATGCGTTTTTTCCTGAATATATTCAGGAAAAAACGCATACGCCCTTTTTGGCCAACCAAGCAACCTGGAAAGGCAAATCAGCGCTACAAAGAAGACTCGCTACCCATCGGTCAAAAGGGCCATGCTGAAAAAAGTCTCAAAACCAGAAATGCAGGACAGGCCATGGAGAAATGGGAGCCTTGCTACACTGATGGGCGGGATGTAAATTGCCAACAGCCACTCTGGAGAAGTGTACGGTGTGTCCGGAAACATCCAAAAAACACAGCTTAGAGAGCATAGGGCACTTCCACTCATGGGGGTATAAATTGGGAAAATGAAAAATCAGCAAGACACAAGCACCCCAAAGTTTAGGGCTGCTCTGTTGACCAGGACCTCCACTTCATTCCACCTTCAATATCCCAGGAAAGAGAAAAATGGATAAAAAAGTTGTGGTCCTTATGTACAATGGAATATCACTCAGCCATGAAATCAATGTCATAAGGCTAGTAGCAGCATGATGAGTGGATTTAGGTACGACGATTCTAAGTGAAATAAGTCACACAGAAAAGGACACTTCTCATAAGGTATCACTTATAGAGGGAATGTCAAAACCGTTACACTTGAACTGAATTACAAAACAGAACAGAGTCACACATGCAGAAAACACACTATGGCTGCTTAACGGGAAAGGTGAGGTGGGGTGATACATAAAACAAGGGTTTCAAATTAGCTCAGATACCGTTCCATAAACCCAATATGTAATAGACAAGACCTACTCCTTGCTCAGAGAACTGGACTCAACACACCCTATTCACCGCACAAGAATATATCTGACTAGTAATAATCTTAAAACCTATATATTGATATCTCTCTGTTAGTGTGTCAAGTGGGTGTAAAGCGGCATAAACACAGCAGTGAAAAGCAGCTAAACCCCATTATAAAAATAAATTACTTTTACAAACCCATGAAACAAAGACAGTGGAAGAGAGAGAAATTCTTACACAATGCGTTCAGTGGCTGTGATGCAACCTGGATTGACCATATCTAGACCCACAGCTGGATGAGACATAAGGGTGGACCCTCTTGGGGCTGAGAGGTTTGGTGAGGTTGGGTGAGCAAACGCAGACCCTTTAAAGTAATACTGCGTGGTACCCATTGCATGGGTCCCAAATCTACAGGTTCAAGGGCATATTCCTACATCGAAAACATGCTTGAGAAAACAAAAAGATGGTACACCATGTGATGGGGAAAGGTTTCTAAAACGCACGTCATTTCTCTTCTCCTTGTGCACGGGTTCACCATTCCAGCCGCTTTACTAACAATCTCCCTACTTGGAGCATCAGCACCTTTAACCTCCTGTTCCGTACAGGTTGCAATTTGTCCTGAGGATGAACGGGTAGACGGGGAACCAGTGAGAGACTAGCTCTTGGTGTTGGGACAGGCAGAGGTCACTCTAATTTCCCATCAGGAAGAAGAATTAACCACAGGCTCATCCTCCCCCCCGGAACCAGAACAGGGCCTGAAGCCATCCTGCGCTTTTGCGGCCAGCTCCCAAAAAAGCGAGTTGTAAAATGGAGCTTCAGGGCACTGCAATTCACAAACCTGCAGAGTTATAAATGATAACTCTCGTCCACAAATATATTGAGGGAAGGCAAAGAAGAGGATTTGAAATCAAGGCAGAATTGCAGGAAACAGATTTCAGGAGGTAGATTCGAATCGCCTTTAAAGCACATGAAAAGCGGCAAAACGTTGACAATGATGCCCTTGGCCAAAAAGGGCGTATGCGTTTTTTCCTGAATATATTCAGGAAAAAACGCATACGCCCTTTTTGGCCAACCAAGCAACCTGGAAAGGCAAATCAGCGCTACAAAGAAGACTCGCTACCCATCGGTCAAAAGGGCCATGCTGCAAAAAGTCTCAAAACCAGAAATGCAGGACAGGCCATGGAGAAATGAGAGCCTTGCTACACTGATGGGCGGGATGTAAATTGCCAACAGCCACTCTGGAGAAGTGTACGGTGTGTCCTGAAACATCTAAAAAACACAGCTTAGAGAGCATAGGGCACTTCCACTCATGGGGGTATAAATTGGGAAAATGAAAAATCAGCAAGACACAAGCACCCCAAAGTTTAGGGCTGCTCTGTTGACAAGGACCTCCACTTCATTCCACCTTCAATATCCCAGGAAAGAGAAAAATGGATAAAGAAGTTGTGGTCCTTATGTACAATGCAATATCACTCAGCCATGAAATCAATGTCATAAGGCTAGTAGCAGCATGATGAGTGGATTTAGGTACGACGATTCTAAGTGAAATAAGTCACACAGAAAAGGACACTTCTCATAAGGTATCACTTATAGAGGGAATGAAAAAACCGTTACACTTGAACTGAATTACAAAACAGAACAGAGTCACACATGCAGAAAACACACTATGGCTGCTTAACGGGAAAGGTGAGGTGGGGTGATACATAAAACAAGGGTTTCAAATTAGCTCAGATACCGTTCCATAAACCCAATATGTAATAGACAAGACCTACTCCTTGCTCAGAGAACTGGACTCAACACGCCCTATTCACCGCACAAGAATATATCTGACTAGTAATAATCTTAAAACCTATGTATTGATATCTCTCTGTTAGTGTGTCAAGTGGGTGTAAAGCGGCATAAACACAGCAGTGAAAAGCAGCTAAACCCCATTATAAAAATAAATTACTTTTACAAACCCATGAAACAAAGACAGTGAAAGAGAGAGAAATTCTTACACAATGCGTTCAGGGGCTGTGATGCAACCTGGATTGACCATATCTAGACCCACAGCTGGATGAGGCATAAGGGTGGACACTCTTGGGGCTGAGAGGTTTGGTGAGGTTGGGTGAGCAAACGCAGACCCTTTAAAGTAATACTGCGTGGTACCCATCGCATGGGTCCCAAATCTCCAGGTTTAAGGGCATCTTCCTACATCGAAAACATGCATGAGAAAACAAAACGATGGTACACCATGTGATGGGGAAAGGTTTCTAAAACGCACCTCATTTCTCTTCTCCTTGTGCCTGGGTTCGCCATTCCAGATGCTTTACTAATAATCTCCCTACTTGGAGCATCAGCACCTTTAACCTCCTGTTCGGTACAGGTTGCAATTTGTCCTGAGGATGAACGGGTAGACGGGGAACCAGTGAGAGACTAGCTCTTGGTGTTGGGACAGGCACAGGTCACTCTATTTTCCCATCAGGAAGAAGAATTAACCACAGGCTCATCCTCCCCCCCGGAACCAGAACAGGGCCTGAAGCCATCCTGCGCTTTTGCGGCCAGCTCCCAAAAAAGCGAGTTGTAAAATGGAGCTTCAGGGCACTGCAATTCACAAACCTGCAGAGTTATAAATGATAACTCTCGTCCACAAATATATTGAGGGAAGGCAAAGAAGAGGATTTGAAATCAAGGCAGAATTGCAGGAAACAGATTTCAGGAGGTAGATTCGAATCGCCTTTAAAGCACATGAAAAGCGGCAAAACGTTGACAATGATGCCCTTGGCCAAAAAGGGCGTATGCGTTTTTTCCTGAATATATTCAGGAAAAAACGCATACGCCCTTTTTGGCCAACCAAGCAACCTGGAAAGGCAAATCAGCGCTACAAAGAAGACTCGCTACCCATCGGTCAAAAGGGCCATGCTGAAAAAAGTCTCAAAACCAGAAATGCAGGACAGGCCATGGAGAAATGGGAGCCTTGCTACACTGATGGGCGGGATGTAAATTGCCAACAGCCACTCTGGAGAAGTGTACGGTGTGTCCGGAAACATCCAAAAAACACAGCTTAGAGAGCATAGGGCACTTCCACTCATGGGGGTATAAATTGGGAAAATGAAAAATCAGCAAGACACAAGCACCCCAAAGTTTAGGGCTGCTCTGTTGACCAGGACCTCCACTTCATTCCACCTTCAATATCCCAGGAAAGAGAAAAATGGATAAAGAAGTTGTGGTCCTTATGTACAATGCAATATCACTCAGCCATGAAATCAATGTCATAAGGCTAGTAGCAGCATGATGAGTGGATTTAGGTACGACGATTCTAAGTGAAATAAGTCACACAGAAAAGGACACTTCTCATAAGGTATCACTTATAGAGGGAATGTCAAAACCGTTACACTTGAACTGAATTACAAAACAGAACAGAGTCACACATGCAGAAAACACACTATGGCTGCTTAACGGGAAAGGTGAGGTGGGGTGATACATAAAACAAGGGTTTCAAATTAGCTCAGATACCGTTCCATAAACCCAATATGTAATAGACAAGACCTACTCCTTGCTCAGAGAACTGGACTCAACACACCCTATTCACCGCACAAGAATATATCTGACTAGTAATAATCTTAAAACCTATGTATTGATATCTCTCTGTTAGTGTGTCAAATGGGTGTAAAGCGGCATAAACATAGCTGTGAAAAGCAGCTAAACCCCATTATAAAAATAAATTACTTTTACAAACCCATGAAACAAAGACAGTAAAGGAGAGAGAAATTCTTACACAATGCGTTCAGGGGCTGTGATGCAACCTGGATTGACCATATCTAGACCCACAGCTGGATGAGACATAAGGGTGGACACTCTTGGGGCTGAGAGGTTTGGTGAGGTTGGGTGAGCAAACGCAGACCCTTTAAAGTAATACTGCGTGGTACCCATCGCATGGGTCGCAAATCTCCAGGTTCAAGGGCATCTTCCTACATCGAAAACATGCATGAGAAAACAAAAAGATGGTACACCATGTGATGGGGAAAGGTTGCTAAAACGCACCTCATTTCTCTTCTCCTTGTGCCCGGGTTCGCCATTCCAGCCGCTTTACTAATAATTTCCCTACTTGGAGCATCAGCACCTTTAACCTCCTGTTCCGTACAGGTTGCAATTTGTCCTGAGGATGAACGGGTAGACGGGGAACCAGTAAGAGACTAGCTCTTGGTGTTGGGACAGGCACAGGTCACTCTATTTTCCCATCAGGAAGAAGAATTAACCACAGGCTCATCCTCCCCCCTGGAACCAGAACAGGGCCTGAAGCCATCCTGCGCTTTTGCGGCCAGCTCCCAAAAAAGCGAGTTGTAAAATGGAGCTTCAGGGCACTGCAATTCACAAACCTGCAGAGTTATAAATGATAACTCTCGTCCACAAATATATTGAGGGAAGGCAAAGAAGAGGATTTGAAATCAAGGCAGAATTGCAGGAAACAGATTTCAGGAGGTAGATTCGAATCGCCTTTAAAGCACATGAAAAGCGGCAAAACGTTGACAATGATGCCCTTGGCCAAAAAGGGCGTATGCGTTTTTTCCTGAATATATTCAGGAAAAAACGCATACGCCCTTTTTGGCCAACCAAGCAACCTGGAAAGGCAAATCAGCGCTACAAAGAAGTATCGCTTCCCATCGGTTAAAAGGGCCATGCTGAAAAAAGTGTCAAAACCAGAAATACAGGACAGGCCATGGAGAAATGGGAGCCGTGCTACACTGATGGGCGGGATGTAAATTGCCAACAGACACTCTGGAGAAGTGTACGGTGAGTCCTGAAACGTCTAAAAAGCAAAGCTTAGAGAGCATAGGGCACTTCCACTCATGGGGGTATACATTGGGAAAATGAAAAATCAGCAAGACACAAGCACCCCAAACTTTAGGGCTGCTCTCTTGACAAGGACCTCCACTTCATTCCACCTTCAATATCCCAGGAAAGAGAAAAATGGATAAAGGAGTTGTGGTCGTTATGTACAATGGAATATCACTCAGCCATGAAATCAATGTCATAAGGCTAGTAGCAGCATGATGAGTGGATTTAGGTACGACGATTCTAAGTGAAATAAGTCACACAGAAAAGGACACTTCTCATAAGGTATCACTTATAGAGGGAATGTAAAAACCGTTACACTTGAACTGAATTACAAAACAGAACGGAGTCACACATGCAGAAAACAAACTATGGCTGCTTAACGGGAAAGGTGAGGTGGGGTGATACATAAAACAAGGGTTTCAAATTAGCTCAGATACCGTTCCATAAACCCAATATGTAATAGACAAGACCTACTCCTTGCTCAGAGAACTGGACTCAACACGCCCTATTCACCGCACAAGAATATATCTGACTAGTAATAATCTTAAAACCTATGTATTGATATCTCTCTGTTAGTGTGTCAGGTGGGTGTAAAGCGGCATAAACACAGCAGTGAAAAGCAGCTAAACCCCATTATAAAAATAAATTACTTTTACAAACCCATGAAACAAAGACAGTGAAAGAGAGAGAAATTCTTACACAATGCATTCAGGGGCTGTGATGCAACCTGGATTGACCGTATCTAGACCCACAGCTGGATGAGACATAAGGGTGGACACTCTTGGGGCTGAGAGGTTTGGTGAGGTTGGGTGAGCAAACGCAGACCCTTTAAAGTAATACTGCGTGGTACCCATCGCATGGGTCCCAAATCTACAGGTTCAAGGGCATATTCCTACATCGAAAACATGCATGAGAAAACAAAAAGATGGTACACCATGTGATGGGGAAAGGTTTCTAAAACGCACCTCATTTCTCTTCTCCTTGTGCCCGGCTTCACCATTCCAGACGCTTTACTAATAATCTCCCTACTTGGAGCATCAGCACCTTTAACCTCCTGTTCCGTACAGGTTGCAATTTGTCCTGAGGATGAACGGGTAGACGGGGAACCAGTGAGAGACTAGCTCTTGGTGTTGGGACAGGCACAGGTCACTCTATTTTCCCATCAGGAAGAAGAATTAACCACAGGCTCATCCTCCCCCCCGGAACCAGAACAGGGCCTGAAGCCATCCTGCACTTTTGCGGCCAGCTCCCAAAAAAGCGAGTTGTAAAATGGAGCTTCAGGGCACTGCAATTCACAAACCTGCAGAGTTATAAATGATAACTCTCGTCCACAAATATATTGAGGGAAGGCAAAGAAGAGGATTTGAAATCAAGGCAGAATTGCAGGAAACAGATTTCAGGAGGTAGATTCGAATCGCCTTTAAAGCACATGAAAAGCGGCAAAACGTTGACAATGATGCCCTTGGCCAAAAAGGGCGTATGCGTTTTTTCCTGAATATATTCAGGAAAAAACGCATACGCCCTTTTTGGCCAACCAAGCAACCTGGAAAGGCAAATCAGCGCTACAAAGAAGACTCGCTACCCATCGGTCAAAAGGGCCATGCTGCAAAAAGTCTCAAAACCAGAAATGCAGGACAGGCCATGGAGAAATGAGAGCCTTGCTACACTGATGGGCGGGATGTAAATTGCCAACAGCCACTCTGGAGAAGTGTACGGTGTGTCCTGAAACATCTAAAAAACACAGCTTAGAGAGCATAGGGCACTTCCACTCATGGGGGTATAAATTGGGAAAATGAAAAATCAGCAAGACACAAGCACCCCAAAGTTTAGGGCTGCTCTGTTGACCAGGACCTCCACTTCATTCCACCTTCAATATCCCAGGAAAGAGAAAAATGGATAAAGAAGTTGTGGTCCTTATGTACAATGCAATATCACTCAGCCATGAAATCAATGTCATAAGGCTAGTAGCAGCATGATGAGTGGATTTAGGTACGACGATTCTAAGTGAAATAAGTCACACAGAAAAGGACACTTCTCATAAGGTATCACTTATAGAGGGAATGTCAAAACCGTTACACTTGAACTGAATTACAAAACAGAACAGAGTCACACATGCAGAAAACACACTATGGCTGCTTAACGGGAAAGGTGAGGTGGGGTGATACATAAAACAAGGGTTTCAAATTAGCTCAGATACCGTTCCATAAACCCAATATGTAATAGACAAGACCTACTCCTTGCTCAGAGAACTGGACTCAACACGCCCTATTCACCGCACAAGAATATATCTGACTAGTAATAATCTTAAAACCTATGTATTGATATCTCTCTGTTAGTGTGTCAAGTGGGTGTAAAGCGGCATAAACACAGCAGTGAAAAGCAGCTAAACCCCATTATAAAAATAAATTACTTTTACAAACCCATGAAACAAAGACAGTGAAAGAGAGAGAAATTCTTACACAATGCGTTCAGGGGCTGTGATGCAACCTGGATTGACCATATCTAGACCCACAGCTGGATGAGACATAAGGGTGGACACTCTTGGGGCTGAGAGGTTTGGTGAGGTTGGGTGAGCAAACGCAGACCCTTTAAAGTAATACTGCGTGGTACCCATCGCATGGGTCCCAAATCTCCAGGTTTAAGGGCATCTTCCTACATCGAAAACATGCATGAGAAAACAAAACGATGGTACACCATGTGATGGGGAAAGGTTTCTAAAACGCACCTCATTTCTCTTCTCCTTGTGCCTGGGTTCGCCATTCCAGATGCTTTACTAATAATCTCCCTACTTGGAGCATCAGCACCTTTAACCTCCTGTTCGGTACAGGTTGCAATTTGTCCTGAGGATGAACGGGTAGACGGGGAACCAGTGAGAGACTAGCTCTTGGTGTTGGGACAGGCACAGGTCACTCTATTTTCCCATCAGGAAGAAGAATTAACCACAGGCTCATCCTCCCCCCCGGAACCAGAACAGGGCCTGAAGCCATCCTGCGCTTTTGCGGCCAGCTCCCAAAAAAGCGAGTTGTAAAATGGAGCTTCAGGGCACTGCAATTCACAAACCTGCAGAGTTATAAATGATAACTCTCGTCCACAAATATATTGAGGGAAGGCAAAGAAGAGGATTTGAAATCAAGGCAGAATTGCAGGAAACAGATTTCAGGAGGTAGATTCGAATCGCCTTTAAAGCACATGAAAAGCGGCAAAACGTTGACAATGATGCCCTTGGCCAAAAAGGGCGTATGCGTTTTTTCCTGAATATATTCAGGAAAAAACGCATACGCCCTTTTTGGCCAACCAAGCAACCTGGAAAGGCAAATCAGCGCTACAAAGAAGACTCGCTACCCATCGGTCAAAAGGGCCATGCTGAAAAAAGTCTCAAAACCAGAAATGCAGGACAGGCCATGGAGAAATGGGAGCCTTGCTACACTGATGGGCGGGATGTAAATTGCCAACAGCCACTCTGGAGAAGTGTACGGTGTGTCCGGAAACATCCAAAAAACACAGCTTAGAGAGCATAGGGCACTTCCACTCATGGGGGTATAAATTGGGAAAATGAAAAATCAGCAAGACACAAGCACCCCAAAGTTTAGGGCTGCTCTGTTGACCAGGACCTCCACTTCATTCCACCTTCAATATCCCAGGAAAGAGAAAAATGGATAAAGAAGTTGTGGTCCTTATGTACAATGGAATATCACTCAGCCATGAAATCAATGTCATAAGGCTAGTAGCAGCATGATGAGTGGATTTAGGTACGACGATTCTAAGTGAAATAAGTCACACAGAAAAGGACACTTCTCATAAGGTATCACTTATAGAGGGAATGTAAAAACCGTTACACTTGAACTGAATTACAAAACAGAACAGAGTCACACATGCAGAAAACACACTATGGCTGCTTAACGGGAAAGGTGAGGTGGGGTGATACATAAAACAAGGGTTTCAAATTAGCTCAGATACCGTTCCATAAACCCAATATGTAATAGACAAGACCTACTCCTTGCTCAGAGAACTGGACTCAACACACCCTATTCACCGCACAAGAATATATCTGACTAGTAATAATCTTAAAACCTATGTATTGATATCTCTCTGTTAGTGTGTCAAGTGGGTGTAAAGCGGCATAAACATAGCAGTGAAAAGCAGCTAAACCCCATTATAAAAATAAATTACTTTTACAAACCCATGAAACAAAGACAGTAAAAGAGAGAGAAATTCTTACACAATGCGTTCAGGGGCTGTGATGCAACCTGGATTGACCATATCTAGACCCACAGCTGGATGAGACATAAGGGTGGACACTCTTGGGGCTGAGAGGTTTGGTGAGGTTGGGTGAGCAAACGCAGACCCTTTAAAGTAATACTGCGTGGTACCCATCGCATGGGTCGCAAATCTCCAGGTTCAAGGGCATCTTCCTACATCGAAAACATGCATGAGAAAACAAAAAGATGGTACACCATGTGATGGGGAAAGGTTTCTAAAACGCACCTCATTTCTCTTCTCCTTGTGCCCGGGTTCGCCATTCCAGCCGCTTTACTAATAATCTCCCTACTTGGAGCATCAGCACCTTTAACCTCCTGTTCCGTACAGGTTGCAATTTGTCCTGAGGATGAACGGGTAGACGGGGAACCAGTGAGAGACTAGCTCTTGGTGTTGGGACAGGCACAGGTCACTCTATTTTCCCATCAGGAAGAAGAATTAACCACAGGCTCATCCTCCCCCCCGGAACCAGAACAGGGCCTGAAGCCATCCTGCGCTTTTGCGGCCAGCTCCCAAAAAAGCGAGTTGTAAAATGGAGCTTCAGGGCACTGCAATTCACAAACCTGCAGAGTTATAAATGATAACTCTCGTCCACAAATATATTGAGGGAAGGCAAAGAAGAGGATTTGAAATCAAGGCAGAATTGCAGGAAACAGATTTCAGGAGGTAGATTCGAATCGCCTTTAAAGCACATGAAAAGCGGCAAAACGTTGACAATGATGCCCTTGGCCAAAAAGGGCGTATGCGTTTTTTCCTGAATATATTCAGGAAAAAACGCATACGCCCTTTTTGGCCAACCAAGCAACCTGGAAAGGCAAATCAGCGCTACAAAGAAGACTCGCTACCCATCGGTCAAAAGGGCCATGCTGAAAAAAGTCTCAAAACCAGAAATGCAGGACAGGCCATGGAGAAATGGGAGCCTTGCTACACTGATGAGCGGGATGTAAATTGCCAACAGCCACTCTGGAGAAGTGTACGGTGTGTCCTGAAACATCTAAAAAACACAGCTTAGAGAGCATAGGGCACTTCCACTCATGGGGGTATAAATTGGGAAAATTAAAATTCAGCAAGACACAAGCACCCCAAAGTTTAGGGCTGCTCTGTTGACAAGGACCTCCACTTCATTCCACCTTCAATATCCCAGGAAAGAGAAAAATGGATAAAGAAGTTGTGGTCCTTATGTACAATGGAATATCACTCAGCCATGAAATCAATGTCATAAGGCTAGTAGCAGCATGATGAGTGGATTTAGGTACGACGATTCTAAGTGAAATAAGTCACACAGAAAAGGACACTTCTCATAAGGTATCACTTATAGAGGGAATGTAAAAACCGTTACACTTGAACTGAATTACAAAACAGAACAGAGTCACACATGCAGAAAACACACTATGGCTGCTTAACGGGAAAGGTGAGGTGGGGTGATACATAAAACAAGGGTTTCAAATTAGCTCAGATACCGTTCCATAAACCCAATATGTAATAGACAAGACCTACTCCTTGCTCAGAGAACTGGACTCAACACGCCCTATTCACCGCAGAAGAATATATCTGACTAGTAATAATCTTAAAACCTATGTATTGATATCTCTCTGTTAGTGTGTCAAGTGGGTGTAAAGCGGCATAAACACAGCAGTGAAAAGCAGCTAAACCCCATTATAAAAATAAATTACTTCTACAAACCCATGAAACAAAGACAGTGAAAGAGAGAGAAATTCTTACACAATGCGTTCATGGGCTGTGATGCAACCTGGATTGACCATATCTAGACCCACAGCTGGATGAGACATAAGGGTGGACACTCTTGGGGCTGAGAGGTTTGGTGAGGTTGGGTGAGCAAACGCAGACCCTTTAAAGTAATACTGCGTGGTACCCATCGCATGGGTCCCAAATCTACAGGTTCAAGGGCATATTCCTACATCGAAAACATGCATGAGAAAACAAAAAGATGGTACACCATGTGATGGGGAAAGGTTTCTAAAACGCACCTCATTTCTCTTCTCCTTGTGCCCGGCTTCACCATTCCAGACGCTTTACTAATAATCTCCCTACTTGGAGCATCAGCACCGTTAACCTCCTGTTCCGTACAGGTTGCAATTTGTCCTGAGGATGAACGGGTAGACGGGGAACCAGTGAGAGACTAGCTCTTGGTGTTGGGACAGGCACAGGTCACTCTATTTTCCCATCAGGAAGAAGAATTAACCACAGGCTCATCCTCCCCCCCGGAACCAGAACAGGGCCTGAAGCCATCCTGCGCTTTTGCGGCCAGCTCCCAAAAAAGCGAGTTGTAAAATGGAGCTTCAGGGCACTGCAATTCACAAACCTGCAGAGTTATAAATGATAACTCTCGTCCACAAATATATTGAGGGAAGGCAAAGAAGAGGATTTGAAATCAAGGCAGAATTGCAAGAAACAGATTTCAGGAGGTAGATTCGAATCGCCTTTAAAGCACATGAAAAGCGGCAAAACGTTGACAATGATGCCCTTGGCCAAAAAGGGCGTATGCGTTTTTTCCTGAATATATTCAGGAAAAAACGCATACGCCCTTTTTGGCCAACCAAGCAACCTGGAAAGGCAAATCAGCGCTACAAAGAAGACTCGCTACCCATCGGTCAAAAGGGCCATGCTGAAAAAAGTCTCAAAACCAGAAATGCAGGACAGGCCATGGAGAAATGGGAGCCTTGCTACACTGATGGGCGGGATGTAAATTGCCAACAGCCACTCTGGAGAAGTGTACGGTGTGTCCGGAAACATCCAAAAAACACAGCTTAGAGAGCATAGGGCACTTCCACTCATGGGGGTATAAATTGGGAAAATGAAAAATCAGCAAGACACAAGCACCCCAAAGTTTAGGGTTGCTCTGTTGACCAGGACCTCCACTTCATTCCACCTTCAATATCCCAGGAAAGAGAAAAATGGATAAAGAAGTTGTGGTCCTTATGTACAATGGAATATCACTCAGCCATGAAATCAATGTCATAAGGCTAGTAGCAGCATGATGAGTGGATTTAGGTACGACGATTCTAAGTGAAATAAGTCACACAGAAAAGGACACTTCTCATAAGGTATCACTTATAGAGGGAATGTAAAAACCGTTACACTTGAACTGAATTACAAAACAGAACAGAGTCACACATGCAGAAAACACACTATGGCTGCTTAACGGGAAAGGTGAGGTGGGGTGATACATAAAACAAGGGTTTCAAATTAGCTCAGATACCGTTCCATAAACCCAGTATGTAATAGACAAGACCTACTCCTTGCTCAGAGAACTGGACTCAACACGCCCTATTCACCGCACAAGAATATATCTGACTAGTAATAATCTTAAAACCTATGTATTGATATCTCTCTGTTAGTGTGTCAAGTGGGTGTAAAGCGGCATAAACACAGCAGTGAAAAGCAGCTAAACCTCATTATAAAAATAAATTACTTTTACAAATCCATGAAACAAAGACAGTGAAAGAGAGAGAAATTCTTACACAATGCGTTCAGGGGCTGTGATGCAACCTGGATTGACCATATCTAGACCCACAGCTGGATGAGACATAAGGGTGGAAACTCTTGGGGCTGAGAAGTTTGGTGAGGTTGGGTGAGCAAACGCAGACCCTTTAAAGTAATACTGCGTGGTACCCATTGCATGGGTCCCAAATCTACAGGTTCAAGGGCATATTCCTACATCGAAAACATGCATGAGAAAACAAAAAGATGGTACACCATGTGATGGGGAAAGGTTTCTAAAACGCACCTCATTTCTCTTCTCCTTGTTCCCGGCTTCACCATTCCAGACGCTTTACTAATAATCTCCCTACTTGGAGCATCAGCACCTTTAACCTCCTGTTCCGTACAGGTTGCAATTTGTCCTGAGGATGAACGGGTAGACGGGGAACCAGTGAGAGACTAGCTCTTGGTGTTGGGACAGGCAGAGGTCACTCTATTTTCCCATCAGGAAGAAGAATTAACCACAGGCTCATCCTCCCCCCCGGAACCAGAACAGGGCCTGAAGCCATCCTGCGCTTTTGCGGCCAGCTCCCAAAAAAGCGAGTTGTAAAATGGAGCTTCAGGGCACTGCAATTCACAAACCTGCAGAGTTATAAATGATAACTCTCGTCCACAAATATATTGAGGGAAGGCAAAGAAGAGCATTTGAAATCAAGGCAGAATTGCAGGAAACAGATTTCAGGAGGTAGATTCGAATCGCCTTTAAAGCACATGAAAAGCGGCAAAACGTTGACAATGATGCCCTTGGCCAAAAAGGGCGTATGCGTTTTTTCCTGAATATATTCAGGAAAAAACGCATACGCCCTTTTTGGCCAACCAAGCAACCTGGAAAGGCAAATCAGCGCTACAAAGAAGACTCGCTACCCATCGGTCAAAAGGGCCATGCTGAATAAAGTCTCAAAACCAGAAATGCAGGACAGGCCATGGAGAAATGGGAGCCTTGCTACACTGATGGGCGGGATGTAAATTGCCAACAGCCACTCTGGAGAAGTGTACGGTGTGTCCGGAAACATCCAAAAAACACAGCTTAGAGAGCATAGGGCACTTCCACTCATGGGGGTATAAATTGGGAAAATGAAAAATCAGCAAGACACAAGCACCCCAAAGTTTAGGGCTGCTCTGTTGACCAGGACCTCCACTTCATTCCACCTTCAATATCCCAGGAAAGAGAAAAATGGATAAAGAAGTTGTGGTCCTTATGTACAATGGAATATCACTCAGCCATGAAATCAATGTCATAAGGCTAGTAGCAGCATGATGAGTGGATTTAGGTACGACGATTCTAAGTGAAATAAGTCACACAGAAAAGGACACTTCTCATAAGGTATCACTTATAGAGGGAATGTCAAAACCGTTACACTTGAACTGAATTACAAAACAGAACAGAGTCACACATGCAGAAAACACACTATGGCTGCTTAACGGGAAAGGTGAGGTGGAGTGATACATAAAACAAGCGTTTCAAATTAGCTCAGATACCGTTCCATAAACCCAATATGTAATAGACAAGACCTACTCCTTGCTCAGAGAACTGGACTCAACACACCCTATTCACCGCACAAGAATATATCTGACTAGTAATAATCTTAAAACCTATGTATTGATATCTCTCTGTTAGTGTGTCAAGTGGGTGTAAAGCGGCATAAACACAGCAGTGAAAAGCAGCTAAACCCCATTATAAAAATAAATTACTTTTACAAACCCATGAAACAAAGACAGTGGAAGAGAGCGAAATTCTTACACAATGCGTTCAGGGGCTGTGATGCAACCTGGATTGACCATATCTAGACCCACAGCTGGATGAGACATAAGGGTGGACACTCTTGGGGCTGAGAGGTTTGGTGAGGTTGGGTGAGCAAACGCAGACCCTTTAAAGTAATACTGCGTGGTACCCATCGCATGGGTCCCAAATCTCCAGGTTCAAGGGCATCTTCCTACATCGAAAACATGCATGAGAAAACAAAATGATGGTACACCATGTGATGGGGAAAGGTTTCTAAAACGCACCTCATTTCTCTTCTCCTTGTGCCCGGGTTTGCCATTCCAGCCGCTTTACTAACAATCTCCCTACTTGGAGCATCAGCACCTTTAACCTCCTGTTCCGTACAGGTTGCAATTTGTCCTGAGGATGAACGGGTAGACGGGGAACCAGTGAGAGACTAGCTCTTGGTGTTGGGACAGGCACAGGTCACTCTATTTTCCCATCAGGAAGAAGAATTAACCACAGGCTCATCCTCCCCCCCGGAACCAGAACAGGGCCTGAAGCCATCCTGCGCTTTTGCGGCCAGCTCCCAAAAAAGCGAGTTGTAAAATGGAGCTTCAGGGCACTGCAATTCACAAACCTGCAGAGTTATAAATGATAACTCTCGTCCACAAATATATTGAGGGAAGGCAAAGAAGAGGATTTGAAATCAAGGCAGAATTGCAGGAAACAGATTTCAGGAGGTAGATTCGAATCGCCTTTAAAGCACATGAAAAGCGGCAAAACGTTGACAATGATGCCCTTGGCCAAAAAGGGCGTATGCGTTTTTTCCTGAATATATTCAGGAAAAAACGCATACGCCCTTTTTGGCCAACCAAGCAACCTGGAAAGGCAAATCAGCGCTACAAAGAAGACTCGCTACCCATCGGTCAAAAGGGCCATGCTGAAAAAAGTCTCAAAACCAGAAATGCAGGACAGGCCATGGAGAAATGGGAGCCTTGCTACACTGATGGGCGGGATGTAAATTGCCAACAGCCACTCTGGAGAAGTGTACGGTGTGTCCTGAAACATCTAAAAAACACAGCTTAGAGAGCATAGGGCACTTCCACTCATGGGGGTATAAATTGGGAAAATGAAAAATCAGCAAGACACAAGCACCCCAAAGTTTAGGGCTGCTCTGTTGACAAGGACCTCCACTTCATTCCACCTTCAATATCCCAGGAAAGAGAAAAATGGATAAAGAAGTTGTGGTCCTTATGTACAATGCAATATCACTCAGCCATGAAATCAATGTCATAAGGCTAGTAGCAGCATGATGAGTGGATTTAGGTACGACGATTCTAAGTGAAATAAGTCACACAGAAAAGGACACTTCTCATAAGGTATCACTTATAGAGGGAATGTAAAAACCGTTACACTTGAACTGAATAACAAAACAGAACAGAGTCACACATGCAGAAAACACACTATGGCTGCTTAACGGGAAAGGTGAGGTGGGGTGATACATAAAACAAGGGTTTCAAATTAGCTCAGATACCGTTCCATAAACCCAATATGTAATAGACAAGACCTACTCCTTGCTCAGAGAACTGGACTCAACACACCCTATTCAGCGCACAAGTATATATCTGACTAGTAATAATCTTAAAACCTATGTATTGATATTTCTCTGTTAGTGTGTCAAATGGGTGTAAAGCGGCATAAACACAGCAGTGAAAAGCAGCTAAACCCCATTATAAAAATAAATTACTTCGAAAAACCCATGAAACAAAGACAGTGAAAGAGAGAGAAATTCTTACACAATGCGTTCAGGGGCTGTGATGCAACCTGGATTGACCATATCTAGACCCACAGCTGGATGAGACATAAGGGTGGACACTCTTGGGGCTGAGAGGTTTGGTGAGGTTGGGTGAGCAAACGCAGACCCTTTAAAGTAATACTGCGTGGTACCCATCGCATGGGTCCCAAATCTCCAGGTTTAAGGGCATCTTCCTACATCGAAAACATGCATGAGAAAACAAAACGATGGTACACCATGTGATGGGGAAAGGTTTCTAAAACGCACCTCATTTCTCTTCTCCTTGTGCCTGGGTTCGCCATTCCAGATGCTTTACTAATAATCTCCCTACTTGGAGCATCATCACCTTTAACCTCCTGTTCCGTACATGTTGCAATTTGTCCTGAGGATGAACGGGTAGACGGGGAACCAGTGAGAGACTAGCTCTTGGTGTTGGGACAGGCACAGGTCACTCTATTTTCCCATCAGGAAGAAGAATTAACCACAGGCTCATCCTCCCCCCCGGAACCAGAACAGGGCCTGAAGCCATCCTGCGCTTTTGCGGCCAGCTCCCAAAAAAGCGAGTTGTAAAATGGAGCTTCAGGGCACTGCAATTCACAAACCTGCAGAGTTATAAATGATAACTCTCGTCCACAAATATATTGAGGGAAGGCAAAGAAGAGGATTTGAAATCAAGGCAGAATTGCAGGAAACAGATTTCAGGAGGTAGATTCGAATCGCCTTTAAAGCACATGAAAAGCGGCAAAACGTTGACAATGATGCCCTTGGCCAAAAAGGGCGTATGCGTTTTTTCCTGAATATATTCAGGAAAAAACGCATACGCCCTTTTTGGCCAACCAAGCAACCTGGAAAGGCAAATCAGCGCTACAAAGAAGACTCGCTACCCATCGGTCAAAAGGGCCATGCTGAAAAAAGTCTCAAAACCAGAAATGCAGGACAGGCCATGGAGAAATGGGAGCCTTGCTACACTGATGGGCGGGATGTAAATTGCCAACAGCCACTCTGGAGAAGTGTACGGTGTGTCCGGAAACATCCAAAAAACACAGCTTAGAGAGCATAGGGCACTTCCACTCATGGGGGTATAAATTGGGAAAATGAAAAATCAGCAAGACACAAGCACCCCAAAGTTTAGGGCTGCTCTGTTGACCAGGACCTCCACTTCATTCCACCTTCAATATCCCAGGAAAGAGAAAAATGGATAAAGAAGTTGTGGTCCTTATGTACAATGGAATATCACTCAGCCATGAAATCAATGTCATAAGGCTAGTAGCAGCATGATGAGTGGATTTAGGTACGACGATTCTAAGTGAAATAAGTCACACAGAAAAGGACACTTCTCATAAGGTATCACTTATAGAGGGAATGTAAAAACCGTTACACTTGAACTGAATTACAAAACAGAACAGAGTCACACATGCAGAAAACACACTATGGCTGCTTAACGGGAAAGGTGAGGTGGGGTGATACATAAAACAAGGGTTTCAAATTAGCTCAGATACCGTTCCATAAACCCAATATGTAATAGACAAGACCTACTCCTTGCTCAGAGAACTGGACTCAACACACCCTATTCACCGCACAAGAATATATCTGACTAGTAATAATCTTAAAACCTATGTATTGATATCTCTCTGTTAGTGTGTCAAGTGGGTGTAAAGCGGCATAAACATAGCAGTGAAAAGCAGCTAAACCCCATTATAAAAATAAATTACTTTTACAAACCCATGAAACAAAGACAGTAAAAGAGAGAGAAATTCTTACACAATGCGTTCAGGGGCTGTGATGCAACCTGGATTGACCATATCTAGACCCACAGCTGGATGAGACATAAGGGTGGACACTCTTGGGGCTGAGAGGTTTGGTGAGGTTGGGTGAGCAAACGCAGACCCTTTAAAGTAATACTGCGTGGTACCCATCGCATGGGTCGCAAATCTCCAGGTTCAAGGGCATCTTCCTACATCGAAAACATGCATGAGAAAACAAAAAGATGGTACACCATGTGATGGGGAAAGGTTGCTAAAACGCACCTCATTTCTCTTCTCCTTGTGCCCGGGTTCGCCATTCCAGCCGCTTTACTAATAATTTCCCTACTTGGAGCATCAGCACCTTTATCCTCCTGTTCCGTACAGGTTGCAATTTGTCCTGAGGATGAACGGGTAGACGGGGAACCAGTAAGAGACTAGCTCTTGGTGTTGGGACAGGCACAGGTCACTCTATTTTCCCATCAGGAAGAAGAATTAACCACAGGCTCATCCTCCCCCCTGGAACCAGAACAGGGCCTGAAGCCATCCTGCGCTTTTGCGGCCAGCTCCCAAAAAAGCGAGTTGTAAAATGGAGCTTCAGGGCACTGCAATTCACAAACCTGCAGAGTTATAAATGATAACTCTCGTCCACAAATATATTGAGGGAAGGCAAAGAAGAGGATTTGAAATCAAGGCAGAATTGCAGGAAACAGATTTCAGGAGGTAGATTCGAATCGCCTTTAAAGCACATGAAAAGCGGCAAAACGTTGACAATGATGCCCTTGGCCAAAAAGGGCGTATGCGTTTTTTCCTGAATATATTCAGGAAAAAACGCATACGCCCTTTTTGGCCAACCAAGCAACCTGGAAAGGCAAATCAGCGCTACAAAGAAGTATCGCTTCCCATCAGTTAAAAGGGCCATGCTGAAAAAAGTGTCAAAACCAGAAATACAGGAAAGGCCATGGAGAAATGGGAGCCGTGCTACACTGATGGGCGGGATGTAAATTGCCAACAGACACTCTGGAGAAGTGTACGGTGAGTCCTGAAACGTCTAAAAAGCAAAGCTTAGAGAGCATAGGGCACTTCCACTCATGGGGGTATACATTGGGAAAATGAAAAATCAGCAAGACACAAGCACCCCAAACTTTAGGGCTGCTCTCTTGACAAGGACCTCCACTTCATTCCACCTTCAATATCCCAGGAAAGAGAAAAATGGATAAAGGAGTTGTGGTCCTTATGTACAATGGAATATCACTCAGCCATGAAATCAATGTCATAAGGCTAGTAGCAGCATGATGAGTGGATTTAGGTACGACGATTCTAAGTGAAATAAGTCACACAGAAAAGGACACTTCTCATAAGGTATCACTTATAGAGGGAATGTAAAAACCGTTACACTTGAACTGAATTACAAAACAGAACGGAGTCACACATGCAGAAAACAAACTATGGCTGCTTAACGGGAAAGGTGAGGTGGGGTGATACATAAAACAAGGGTTTCAAATTAGCTCAGATACCGTTCCATAAACCCAGTATGTAATAGACAAGACCTACTCCTTGCTCAGAGAACTGGACTCAACACGCCCTATTCACCGCACAAGAATATATCTGACTAGTAATAATCTTAAAACCTATGTATTGATATCTCTCTGTTAGTGTGTCAGGTGGGTGTAAAGCGGCATAAACACAGCAGTGAAAAGCAGCTAAACCCCATTATAAAAATAAATTACTTTTACAAACCCATGAAACAAAGACAGTGAAAGAGAGAGAAATTCTTACACAATGCGTTCAGGGGCTGTGATGCAACCTGGATTGACCGTATCTAGACCCACAGCTGGATGAGACATAAGGGTGGACACTCTTGGGGCTGAGAGGTTTGGTGAGGTTGGGTGAGCAAACGCAGACCCTTTAAAGTAATACTGCGTGGTACCCATCGCATGGGTCCCAAATCTACAGGTTCAAGGGCATATTCCTACATCGAAAACATGCATGAGAAAACAAAAAGATGGTACACCATGTGATGGGGAAAGGTTTCTAAAACGCACCTCATTTCTCTTCTCCTTGTGCCCGGCTTCACCATTCCAGACGCTTTACTAATAATCTCCCTACTTGGAGCATCAGCACCTTTAACCTCCTGTTCCGTACAGGTTGCAATTTGTCCTGAGGATGAACGGGTAGACGGGGAACCAGTGAGAGACTAGCTCTTGGTGTTGGGACAGGCACAGGTCACTCTATTTTCCCATCAGGAAGAAGAATTAACCACAGGCTCATCCTCCCCCCCGGAACCAGAACAGGGCCTGAAGCCATCCTGCGCTTTTGCGGCCAGCTCCCAAAAAAGCGAGTTGTAAAATGGAGCTTCAGGGCACTGCAATTCACAAACCTGCAGAGTTATAAATGATAACTCTCGTCCACAAATATATTGAGGGAAGGCAAAGAAGAGGATTTGAAATCAAGGCAGAATTGCAGGAAACAGATTTCAGGAGGTAGATTCGAATCGCCTTTAAAGCACATGAAAAGCGGCAAAACGTTGACAATGATGCCCTTGGCCAAAAAGGGCGTATGCGTTTTTTCCTGAATATATTCAGGAAAAAACGCATACGCCCTTTTTGGCCAACCAAGCAACCTGGAAAGGCAAATCAGGGCTACAAAGAAGACTCGCTACCCATCGGTCAAAAGGGCCATGCTGAAAAAAGTCTCAAAACCAGAAATGCAGGACAGGCCATGGAGAAATGGGAGCCTTGCTACACTGATGGGCGGGATGTAAATTGCCAACAGCCACTCTGGAGAAGTGTACGGTGTGTCCGGAAACATCCAAAAAACACAGCTTAGAGAGCATAGGGCACTTCCACTCATGGGGGTATAAATTGGGAAAATGAAAAATCAGCAAGACACAAGCACCCCAAAGTTTAGGGTTGCTCTGTTGACCAGGACCTCCACTTCATTCCACCTTCAATATCCCAGGAAAGAGAAAAATGGATAAAGAAGTTGTGGTCCTTATGTACAATGGAATATCACTCAGCCATGAAATCAATGTCATAAGGCTAGTAGCAGCATGATGAGTGGATTTAGGTACGACGATTCTAAGTGAAATAAGTCACACAGAAAAGGACACTTCTCATAAGGTATCACTTATAGAGGGAATGTAAAAACCGTTACACTTGAACTGAATTACAAAACAGAACAGAGTCACACATGCAGAAAACACACTATGGCTGCTTAACGGGAAAGGTGAGGTGGGGTGATACATAAAACAAGGGTTTCAAATTAGCTCAGATACCGTTCCATAAACCCAATATGTAATAGACAAGACCTACTCCTTGCTCAGAGAACTGGACTCAACACACCCTATTCACCGCACAAGAATATATCTGACTAGTAATAATCTTAAAACCTATGTATTGATATCTCTCTGTTAGTGTGTCAAGTGGGTGTAAAGCGGCATAAACATAGCAGTGAAAAGCAGCTAAACCCCATTATAAAAATAAATTACTTTTACAAACCCATGAAACAAAGACAGTAAAAGAGAGAGAAATTCTTACACAATGCGTTCAGGGGCTGTGATGCAACCTGGATTGACCATATCTAGACCCACAGCTGGATGAGACATAAGGGTGGACACTCTTGGGGCTGAGAGGTTTGGTGAGGTTGGGTGAGCAAACGCAGACCCTTTAAAGTAATACTGCGTGGTACCCATCGCATGGGTCGCAAATCTCCAGGTTCAAGGGCATCTTCCTACATCGAAAACATGCATGAGAAAACAAAAAGATGGTACACCATGTGATGGGGAAAGGTTGCTAAAACGCACCTCATTTCTCTTCTCCTTGTGCCCGGGTTCGCCATTCCAGCCGCTTTACTAATAATTTCCCTACTTGGAGCATCAGCACCTTTATCCTCCTGTTCCGTACAGGTTGCAATTTGTCCTGAGGATGAACGGGTAGACGGGGAACCAGTAAGAGACTAGCTCTTGGTGTTGGGACAGGCACAGGTCACTCTATTTTCCCATCAGGAAGAAGAATTAACCACAGGCTCATCCTCCCCCCTGGAACCAGAACAGGGCCTGAAGCCATCCTGCGCTTTTGCGGCCAGCTCCCAAAAAAGCGAGTTGTAAAATGGAGCTTCAGGGCACTGCAATTCACAAACCTGCAGAGTTATAAATGATAACTCTCGTCCACAAATATATTGAGGGAAGGCAAAGAAGAGGATTTGAAATCAAGGCAGAATTGCAGGAAACAGATTTCAGGAGGTAGATTCGAATCGCCTTTAAAGCACATGAAAAGCGGCAAAACGTTGACAATGATGCCCTTGGCCAAAAAGGGCGTATGCGTTTTTTCCTGAATATATTCAGGAAAAAACGCATACGCCCTTTTTGGCCAACCAAGCAACCTGGAAAGGCAAATCAGCGCTACAAAGAAGTATCGCTTCCCATCAGTTAAAAGGGCCATGCTGAAAAAAGTGTCAAAACCAGAAATACAGGAAAGGCCATGGAGAAATGGGAGCCGTGCTACACTGATGGGCGGGATGTAAATTGCCAACAGACACTCTGGAGAAGTGTACGGTGAGTCCTGAAACGTCTAAAAAGCAAAGCTTAGAGAGCATAGGGCACTTCCACTCATGGGGGTATACATTGGGAAAATGAAAAATCAGCAAGACACAAGCACCCCAAACTTTAGGGCTGCTCTCTTGACAAGGACCTCCACTTCATTCCACCTTCAATATCCCAGGAAAGAGAAAAATGGATAAAGGAGTTGTGGTCCTTATGTACAATGGAATATCACTCAGCCATGAAATCAATGTCATAAGGCTAGTAGCAGCATGATGAGTGGATTTAGGTACGACGATTCTAAGTGAAATAAGTCACACAGAAAAGGACACTTCTCATAAGGTATCACTTATAGAGGGAATGTAAAAACCGTTACACTTGAACTGAATTACAAAACAGAACGGAGTCACACATGCAGAAAACAAACTATGGCTGCTTAACGGGAAAGGTGAGGTGGGGTGATACATAAAACAAGGGTTTCAAATTAGCTCAGATACCGTTCCATAAACCCAGTATGTAATAGACAAGACCTACTCCTTGCTCAGAGAACTGGACTCAACACGCCCTATTCACCGCACAAGAATATATCTGACTAGTAATAATCTTAAAACCTATGTATTGATATCTCTCTGTTAGTGTGTCAGGTGGGTGTAAAGCGGCATAAACACAGCAGTGAAAAGCAGCTAAACCCCATTATAAAAATAAATTACTTTTACAAACCCATGAAACAAAGACAGTGAAAGAGAGAGAAATTC
Source organism: Balaenoptera ricei (assembly GCF_028023285.1). Taxonomy (NCBI): domain Eukaryota; kingdom Metazoa; phylum Chordata; class Mammalia; order Artiodactyla; family Balaenopteridae; genus Balaenoptera; species Balaenoptera ricei. The sequence goes on along the minus strand of NW_026777413.1, from coordinate 1,037,888 downwards.
TTACACAATGCGTTCAGGGGCTGTGATGCAACCTGGATTGACCGTATCTAGACCCACAGCTGGATGAGACATAAGGGTGGACACTCTTGGGGCTGAGAGGTTTGGTGAGGTTGGGTGAGCAAACGCAGACCCTTTAAAGTAATACTGCGTGGTACCCATCGCATGGGTCCCAAATCTACAGGTTCAAGGGCATATTCCTACATCGAAAACATGCATGAGAAAACAAAAAGATGGTACACCATGTGATGGGGAAAGGTTTCTAAAACGCACCTCATTTCTCTTCTCCTTGTGCCCGGCTTCACCATTCCAGACGCTTTACTAATAATCTCCCTACTTGGAGCATCAGCACCTTTAACCTCCTGTTCCGTACAGGTTGCAATTTGTCCTGAGGATGAACGGGTAGACGGGGAACCAGTGAGAGACTAGCTCTTGGTGTTGGGACAGGCACAGGTCACTCTATTTTCCCATCAGGAAGAAGAATTAACCACAGGCTCATCCTCCCCCCCGGAACCAGAACAGGGCCTGAAGCCATCCTGCGCTTTTGCGGCCAGCTCCCAAAAAAGCGAGTTGTAAAATGGAGCTTCAGGGCACTGCAATTCACAAACCTGCAGAGTTATAAATGATAACTCTCGTCCACAAATATATTGAGGGAAGGCAAAGAAGAGGATTTGAAATCAAGGCAGAATTGCAGGAAACAGATTTCAGGAGGTAGATTCGAATCGCCTTTAAAGCACATGAAAAGCGGCAAAACGTTGACAATGATGCCCTTGGCCAAAAAGGGCGTATGCGTTTTTTCCTGAATATATTCAGGAAAAAACGCATACGCCCTTTTTGGCCAACCAAGCAACCTGGAAAGGCAAATCAGGGCTACAAAGAAGACTCGCTACCCATCGGTCAAAAGGGCCATGCTGAAAAAAGTCTCAAAACCAGAAATGCAGGACAGGCCATGGAGAAATGGGAGCCTTGCTACACTGATGGGCGGGATGTAAATTGCCAACAGCCACTCTGGAGAAGTGTACGGTGTGTCCGGAAACATCCAAAAAACACAGCTTAGAGAGCATAGGGCACTTCCACTCATGGGGGTATAAATTGGGAAAATGAAAAATCAGCAAGACACAAGCACCCCAAAGTTTAGGGTTGCTCTGTTGACCAGGACCTCCACTTCATTCCACCTTCAATATCCCAGGAAAGAGAAAAATGGATAAAGAAGTTGTGGTCCTTATGTACAATGGAATATCACTCAGCCATGAAATCAATGTCATAAGGCTAGTAGCAGCATGATGAGTGGATTTAGGTACGACGATTCTAAGTGAAATAAGTCACACAGAAAAGGACACTTCTCATAAGGTATCACTTATAGAGGGAATGTCAAAACCGTTGCACTTGAACTGAATTACAAAACAGAACAGAGTCACACATGCAGAAAACACACTATGGCTGCTTAACGGGAAAGGTGAGGTGGGGTGATTCATAAAACAAGGGTTTCAAATTAGCTCAGATACCGTTCCATAAACCCAGTATGTAATAGACAAGACCTACTCCTTGCTCAGAGAACTGGACTCAACACGCCCTATTCACCGCACAAGAATATATCTGACTAGTAATAATCTTAAAACCTATGTATTGATATCTCTCTGTTAGTGTGTCAAGTGGGTGTAAAGCGGCATAAACACAGCAGTGAAAAGCAGCTAAACCCCATTATAAAAATAAATTACTTTTACAAACCCATGAAACAAAGACAGTGGAAGAGAGAGAAATTCTTACACAATGCGTTCAGGGGCTGTGATGCAACCTGGATTGACCATATCTAGACCCACAGCTGGATGAGACATAAGGGTGGACACTCTTGGGGCTGAGAGGTTTGGTGAGGTTGGGTGAGCAAACGCAGACCCTTTAAAGTAATACTGCGTGGTACCCATCGCATGGGTCCCAAATCTCCAGGTTCAAGGGCATCTTCCTACATCGAAAACATGCATGAGAAAACAAAATGATGGTACACCATGTGATGGGGAAAGGTTTCTAAAACGCACCTCATTTCTCTTCTCCTTGTGCCCGGGTTTGCCATTCCAGCCGCTTTACTAACAATCTCCCTACTTGGAGCATCAGCACCTTTAACCTCCTGTTCCGTACAGGTTGCAATTTGTCCTGAGGATGAACGGGTAGACGGGGAACCAGTGAGAGACTAGCTCTTGGTGTTGGGACAGGCACAGGTCACTCTATTTTCCCATCAGGAAGAAGAATTAACCACAGGCTCATCCTCCCCCCCGGAACCAGAACAGGGCCTGAAGCCATCCTGCGCTTTTGCGGCCAGCTCCCAAAAAAGCGAGTTGTAAAATGGAGCTTCAGGGCACTGCAATTCACAAACCTGCAGAGTTATAAATGATAACTCTCGTCCACAAATATATTGAGGGAAGGCAAAGAAGAGGATTTGAAATTAAGGCAGAATTGCAGGAAACAGATTTCAGGAGGTAGATTCGAATCGCCTTTAAAGCACATGAAAAGCGGCAAAACGTTGACAATGATGCCCTTGGCCAAAAAGGGCGTATGCGTTTTTTCCTGAATATATTCAGGAAAAAACGCATACGCCCTTTTTGGCCAACCAAGCAACCTGGAAAGGCAAATCAGCGCTACAAAGAAGACTCGCTACCCATCGGTCAAAAGGGCCATGCTGAAAAAAGTCTCAAAACCAGAAATGCAGGACAGGCCATGGAGAAATGGGAGCCTTGCTACACTGATGGGCGGGATGTAAATTGCCAACAGCCACTCTGGAGAAGTGTACGGTGTGTCCTGAAACATCTAAAAAACACAGCTTAGAGAGCATAGGGCACTTCCACTCATGGGGGTATAAATTGGGAAAATGAAAAATCAGCAAGACACAAGCACCCCAAAGTTTAGGGCTGCTCTGTTGACAAGGACCTCCACTTCATTCCACCTTCAATATCCCAGGAAAGAGAAAAATGGATAAAGAAGTTGTGGTCCTTATGTACAATGCAATATCACTCAGCCATGAAATCAATGTCATAAGGCTAGTAGCAGCATGATGAGTGGATTTAGGTACGACGATTCTAAGTGAAATAAGTCACACAGAAAAGGACACTTCTCATAAGGTATCACTTATAGAGGGAATGTAAAAAGCGTCACACTTGAACTGAATTACAAAACAGAACAGAGTCACACATGCAGAAAACACACTATGGCTGCTTAACGGGAAAGGTGAGGTGGGGTGATACATAAAACAAGGGTTTCAAATTAGCTCAGATACCGTTCCATAAACCCAATATGTAATAGACAAGACCTACTCCTTGCTCAGAGAACTGGACTCAACACGCCCTATTCACCGCACAAGAATATATCTGACTAGTAATAATCTTAAAACCTATGTATTGATATCTCTCTGTTAGTGTGTCAAATGGTTGTAAAGCGGCATAAACACAGCAGTGAAAAGCAGCTAAACCCCATTATAAAAATAAATTACTTTTACAAACCAATGAAACAAAGACAGTGAAAGAATGAGAAATTCTTACACAATGCGTTCAGGGGCTGTGATGCAACCTGGATTGACCATATCTAGACCCACAGCTGGATGAGACATAAGGGTGGACACTCTTGGGGCTGAGAGGTTTGGTGAGGTTGGGTGAGCAAACGCAGACCCTTTAAAGTAATACTGCGTGGTACCCATCGCATGGGTCCCAAATCTCCAGGTTCAAGGGCATCTTCCTACATCGAAAACATGCATGAGAAAAAAAAAAGATGGTACACCATGTGATGGGGAAAGGTTTCTAAAACGCACCTCATTTCTCTTCTCCTTGTGCCCGGGTTCGCCATTCCAGGAGCTTTACTAACAATCTCCCTACTTGGAGCATCAGCACCTTTAACCTCCTGTTCCGTACATGTTGCAATTTGTCCTGAGGATGAACGGGTAGACGGGGAACCAGTGAGAGACTAGCTCTTGGTGTTGGGACAGGCACAGGTCACTCTATTTTCCCATCAGGAAGAAGAATTAACCACAGGCTCATCCTCCCGCCTGGAACCAGAACAGGGCCTGAAGCCATCCTGCGCTTTTGCGGCCAGCTCCCAAAAAAGCGAGTTGTAAAATGGAGCTTCAGGGCACTGCAATTCACAAACTTGCAGAGTTATAAATGATAACTCTCGTCCACAAATATATTGAGGGAAGGCAAAGAAGAGGATTTGAAATCAAGGCAGAATTGCAGGAAACAGATTTCAGGAGGTAGATTCGAATCGCCTTTAAAGCACATGAAAAGCGGCAAAACGTTGACAATGATGCCCTTGGCCAAAAAGGGCGTATGCGTTTTTTCCTGAATATATTCAGGAAAAAACGCATACGCCCTTTTTGGCCAACCAAGCAACCTGGAAAGGCAAATCAGCGCTACAAAGAAGACTCGCTACCCATCGGTCAAAAGGGCCATGCTGAAAAAAGTCTCAAAACCAGAAATGCAGGACAGGCCATGGAGAAATGGGAGCCTTGCTACACTGATGGGCGGGATGTAAATTGCCAACAGCCACTCTGGAGAAGTGTACGGTGTGTCCTGAAACATCTAAAAAACACAGCTTAGAGAGCATAGGGCACTTCCACTCATGGGGGTATAAATTGGGAAAATGAAAAATCAGCAAGACACAAGCACCCCAAAGTTTAGGGCTGCTCTGTTGACCAGGACCTCCACTTCATTCCACCTTCAATATCCCAGGAAAGAGAAAAATGTATAAAGAAGTTGTGGTCCTTATGTACAATGGAATATCACTCAGCCATGAAATCAATGTCATAAGGCTAGTAGCAGCATGATGAGTGGATTTAGGTACGACGATTCTAAGTGAAATAAGTCACACAGAAAAGGACACTTCTCATAAGGTATCACTTATAGAGGGAATGTAAAAACCGTTACACTTGAACTGAATAACAAAACAGAACAGAGTCACACATGCAGAAAACACACTATGGCTGCTTAACGGGAAAGGTGAGGTGGGGTGATACATAAAACAAGGGTTTCAAATTAGCTCAGATACCGTTCCATAAACCCAATATGTAATAGACAAGACCTACTCCTTGCTCAGAGAACTGGACTCAACACACCCTATTCACCACACAAGAATATATCTGACTAGTAATAATCTTAAAACCTATGTATTGATATCTCTCTGTTAGTGTGTCAAGTGGGTGTAAAGCGGCATAAACACAGCAGTGAAAAGCAGCTAAACCCCATTACAAAAATAAATTACTTTTACAAACCCATGAAACAAAGACAGTGAAAGAGAGAGAAATTCTTACACAATGCGTTCAGGGGCTGTGATGCAACCTGGATTGACCATATCTAGACCCACAGCTGGATGAGACATAAGGGTGGACACTCTTGGGGCTGAGAGGTTTGGTGAGGTTGGGTGAGCAAACGCAGACCCTTTAAAGTAATACTGCGTGGTTCCCATCGCATGGGTCCCAAATCTCCAGGTTCAAGGGCATCTTCCTACATCGAAAACATGCATGAGAAAACAAAAAGATGGTACACCATGTGATGGGGAAAGGTTTCTAAAACGCACCTCATTTCTCTTCTCCTTGTGCCCGGGTTCGCCATTCCAGCCGCTTTACTAACAATCTCCCTACTTGGAGCATCAGCACCTTTAACCTCCTGTTCCGTACATGTTGCAATTTGTCCTGAGGATGAACGGGTAGACGGGGATCCAGTGAGAGACTAGCTCTTGGTGTTGGGACAGGCACAGGTCACTCTATTTTCCCATCAGGAAGAAGAATTAACCACAGGCTCATCCTCCCGCCCGGAACCAGAACAGGGCCTGAAGCCATCCTGCGCTTTTGCGGCCAGCTCCCAAAAAAGCGAGTTGTAAAATGGAGCTTCAGGGCACTGCAATTCACAAACTTGCAGAGTTATAAATGATAACTCTCGTCCACAAATATATTGAGGGAAGGCAAAGAAGAGGATTTGAAATCAAGGCAGAATTGCAGGAAACAGATTTCAGGAGGTAGATTCGAATCGCCTTTAAAGCACATGAAAAGTGGCAAAACGTTGACAATGATGCCCTTGGCCAAAAAGGGCGTATGCGTTTTTTCCTGAATATATTCAGGAAAAAACGCATACGCCCTTTTTGGCCAACCAAGCAACCTGGAAAGGCAAATCAGCGCTACAAAGAAGACTCGCTACCCATCGGTCAAAAGGGCCATGCTGAAAAAAGTCTCAAAACCAGAAATGCAGGACAGGCCATGGAGAAATGGGAGCCTTGCTACACTGATGGGCGGGATGTAAATTGCCAACAGCCACTCTGGAGAAGTGTACGGTGTGTCCTGAAACATCTAAAAAACACAGCTTAGAGAGCATAGGGCACTTCCACTCATGGGGGTATAAATTGGGAAAATGAAAAATCAGCAAGACACAAGCACCCCAAAGTTTAGGGCTGCTCTGTTGACCAGGACCTCCACTTCATTCCACCTTCAATATCCCAGGAAAGAGAAAAATGGATAAAGAAGTTGTGGTCCTTATGTACAATGGAATATCACTCAGCCATGAAATCAATGTCATAAGGCTAGTAGCAGCATGATGAGTGGATTTAGGTACGACGATTCTAAGTGAAATAAGTCACACAGAAAAGGACACTTCTCATAAGGTATCACTTATAGAGGGAATGTAAAAACCGTTACACTTGAACTGAATAACAAAACAGAACAGAGTCACACATGCAGAAAACACACTATGGGTGCTTAACGGGAAAGGTGAGGTGGGGTGATACATAAAACAAACGTTTCAAATTAGCTCAGATACCGTTCCATAAACCCAATATGTAATAGACAAGACCTACTCCTTGCTCAGAGAACTGGACTCAACACACCCTATTCACCGCACAAGAATATATCTGACTAGTAATAATCTTAAAACCTATGTATTGATATCTCTCTGTTAGTGTGTCAAGTGGGTGTAAAGCGGCATAAACACAGCAGTGAAAAGCAGCTAAACCCCATTATAAAAATAAATTACTTTTACAAACCCATGAAACAAAGACAGTGGAAGAGAGAGAAATTCTTACACAATGCGTTCAGTGGCTGTGATGCAAACTGGATTGACCATATCTAGACCCACAGCTGGATGAGACATAAGGGTGGACACTCTTGGGGCTGAGAGGTTTGGTGAGGTTGGGTGAGCAAACGCAGACCCTTTAAAGTAATACTGCGTGGTACCCATCGCATGGGTCCCAAATCTACAGGTTCAAGGGCATATTCCTACATCGAAAACATGCTTGAGAAAACAAAAAGATGGTACACCATGTGATGGGGAAAGGTTTCTAAAACGCACCTCATTTCTCTTCTCCTTGTTCCCGGCTTCACCATTCCAGACGCTTTACTAATAATCTCCCTACTTGGAGCATCAGCACCTTTAACCTCCTGTTCCGTACAGGTTGCAATTTGTCCTGAGGATGAACGGGTAGACGGGGAACCAGTGAGAGACTAGCTCTTGGTGTTGGGACAGGCACAGGTCACTCTATTTTCCCATCAGGAAGAAGAATTAACCACAGGCTCATCCTCCCCCCCGGAACCAGAACAGGGCCTGAAGCCATCCTGCGCTTTTGCGGCCAGCTCCCAAAAAAGCGAGTTGTAAAATGGAGCTTCAGGGCACTGCAATTCACAAACCTGCAGAGTTATAAATGATAACTCTCGTCCACAAATATATTGAGGGAAGGCAAAGAAGAGGATTTGAAATCAAGGCAGAATTGCAGGAAACAGATTTCAGGAGGTAGATTCGAATCGCCTTTAAAGCACATGAAAAGCGGCAAAACGTTGACAATGATGCCCTTGGCCAAAAAGGGCGTATGCGTTTTTTCCTGAATATATTCAGGAAAAAACGCATACGCCCTTTTTGGCCAACCAAGCAACCTGGAAAGGCAAATCAGCGCTACAAAGAAGACTCGCTACCCATCGGTCAAAAGGGCCATGCTGAAAAAAGTCTCAAAACCAGAAATGCAGGACAGGCCATGGAGAAATGGGAGCCTTGCTACACTGATGGGCGGGATGTAAATTGCCAACAGCCACTCTGGAGAAGTGTACGGTGTGTCCGGAAACATCCAAAAAACACAGCTTAGAGAGCATAGGGCACTTCCACTCATGGGGGTATAAATTGGGAAAATGAAAAATCAGCAAGACACAAGCACCCCAAAGTTTAGGGCTGCTCTGTTGACCAGGACCTCCACTTCATTCCACCTTCAATATCCCAGGAAAGAGAAAAATGGATAAAGAAGTTGTGGTCCTTATGTACAATGGAATATCACTCAGCCATGAAATCAATGTCATAAGGCTAGTAGCAGCATGATGAGTGGATTTAGGTACGACGATTCTAAGTGAAATAAGTCACACAGAAAAGGACACTTCTCATAAGGTATCACTTATAGAGGGAATGTAAAAACCGTTACACTTGAACTGAATTACAAAACAGAACAGAGTCACACATGCAGAAAACACACTATGGCTGCTTAACGGGAAAGGTGAGGTGGGGTGATACATAAAACAAGGGTTTCAAATTAGCTCAGATACCGTTCCATAAACCCAATATGTAATAGACAAGACCTACTCCTTGCTCAGAGAACTGGACTCAACACACCCTATTCACCGCACAAGAATATATCTGACTAGTAATAATCTTAAAACCTATGTATTGATATCTCTCTGTTAGTGTGTCAAGTGGGTGTAAAGCGGCATAAACACAGCAGTGAAAAGCAGCTAAACCCCATTATAAAAATAAATTACTTTTACAAACCCATGAAACAAAGACAGTGGAAGAGAGAGAAATTCTTACACAATGCGTTCAGGGGCTGTGATGCAACCTGGATTGACCATATCTAGACCCACAGCTGGATGAGACATAAGGGTGGACACTCTTGGGGCTGAGAGGTTTGGTGAGGTTGGGTGAGCAAACGCAGACCCTTTAAAGTAATACTGCGTGGTTCCCATCGCATGGGTCCCAAATCTCCAGGTTCAAGGGCATCTTCCTACATCGAAAACATGCATGAGAAAACAAAAAGATGGTACACCATGTGATGGGGAAAGGTTTCTAAAACGCACCTCATTTCTCTTCTCCTTGTGCCCGGGTTCGCCATTCCAGCCGCTTTCCTAACAATCTCCCTACTTGGAGCATCAGCACCTTTAACCTCCTGTTCCGTACATGTTGCAATTTGTCCTGAGGATGAACGGGTAGACGGGGAACCAGTGAGAGACTAGCTCTTGGTGTTGGGACAGGCACAGGTCACTCTATTTTCCCATCAGGAAGAAGAATTAACCACAGGCTCATCCTCCCGCCCGGAACCAGAACAGGGCCTGAAGCCATCCTGCGCTTTTGCGGCCAGCTCCCAAAAAAGCGAGTTGTAAAATGGAGCTTCAGGGCACTGCAATTCACAAACTTGCAGAGTTATAAATGATAACTCTCGTCCACAAATATATTGAGGGAAGGCAAAGAAGAGGATTTGAAATGAAGGCAGAATTGCAGGAAACAGATTTCAGGAGGTAGATTCGAATCGCCTTTAAAGCACATGAAAAGTGGCAAAACGTTGACAATGATGCCCTTGGCCAAAAAGGGCGTATGCGTTTTTTCCTGAATATATTCAGGAAAAAACGCATACGCCCTTTTTGGCCAACCAAGCAACCTGGAAAGGCAAATCAGCGCTACAAAGAAGACTCGCTACCCATCGGTCAAAAGGGCCATGCTGAAAAAAGTCTCAAAACCAGAAATGCAGGACAGGCCATGGAGAAATGGGAGCCTTGCTACACTGATGGGCGGGATGTAAATTGCCAACAGCCACTCTGGAGAAGTGTACGGTGTGTCCTGAAACATCTAAAAAACACAGCTTAGAGAGCATAGGGCACTTCCACTCATGGGGGTATAAATTGGGAAAATGAAAAATCAGCAAGACACAAGCACCCCAAAGTTTAGGGCTGCTCTGTTGACCAGGACCTCCACTTCATTCCACCTTCAATATCCCAGGAAAGAGAAAAATGGATAAAGAAGTTGTGGTCCTTATGTACAATGGAATATCACTCAGCCATGAAATCAATGTCATAAGGCTAGTAGCAGCATGATGAGTGGATTTAGGTACGACGATTCTAAGTGAAATAAGTCACACAGAAAAGGACACTTCTCATAAGGTATCACTTATAGAGGGAATGTAAAAACCGTTACACTTGAACTGAATAACAAAACAGAACAGAGTCACACATGCAGAAAACACACTATGGCTGCTTAACGGGAAAGGTGAGGTGGGGTGATACATAAAACAAGGGTTTCAAATTAGCTCAGATACCGTTCCATAAACCCAATATGTAATAGACAAGACCTACTCCTTGCTCAGAGAACTGGACTCAACACACCCTATTCACCGCACAAGAATATATCTGACTAGTAATAATCTTAAAACCTATGTATTGATATCTCTCTGTTAGTGTGTCAAGTGGGTGTAAAGCGGCATAAACACAGCAGTGAAAAGCAGCTAAACCCCATTACAAAAATAAATTACTTTTACAAACCCATGAAACAAAGACAGTGAAAGAGAGAGAAATTCTTACACAATGCGTTCAGGGGCTGTGATGCAACCTGGATTGACCATATCTAGACCCACAGCTGGATGAGACATAAGGGTGGACACTCTTGGGGCTGAGAGGTTTGGTGAGGTTGGGTGAGCAAACGCAGACCCTTTAAAGTAATACTGCGTGGTTCCCATCGCATGGGTCCCAAATCTCCAGGTTCAAGGGCATCTTCCTACATCGAAAACATGCATGAGAAAACAAAAAGATGGTACACCATGTGATGGGGAAAGGTTTCTAAAACGCACCTCATTTCTCTTCTCCTTGTGCCCGGGTTCGCCATTCCAGCCGCTTTACTAACAAACTCCCTACTTGGAGCATCAGCACCTTTAACCTCCTGTTCCGTACATGTTGCAATTTGTCCTGAGGATGAACGGGTAGACGGGGAACCAGTGAGAGACTAGCTCTTGGTGTTGGGACAGGCACAGGTCACTCTATTTTCCCATCAGGAAGAAGAATTAACCACAGGCTCATCCTCCCGCCCGGAACCAGAACAGGGCCTGAAGCCATCCTGCGCTTTTGCGGCCAGCTCCCAAAAAAGCGAGTTGTAAAATGGAGCTTCAGGGCACTGCAATTCACAAACTTGCAGAGTTATAAATGATAACTCTCGTCCACAAATATATTGAGGGAAGGCAAAGAAGAGGATTTGAAATCAAGGCAGAATTGCAGGAAACAGATTTCAGGAGGTAGATTCGAATCGCCTTTAAAGCACATGAAAAGTGGCAAAACGTTGACAATGATGCCCTTGGCCAAAAAGGGCGTATGCGTTTTTTCCTGAATATATTCAGGAAAAAACGCATACGCCCTTTTTGGCCAACCAAGCAACCTGGAAAGGCAAATCAGCGCTACAAAGAAGACTCGCTACCCATCGGTCAAAAGGGCCATGCTGAAAAAAGTCTCAAAACCAGAAATGCAGGACAGGCCATGGAGAAATGGGAGCCTTGCTACACTGATGGGCGGGATGTAAATTGCCAACAGCCACTCTGGAGAAGTGTACGGTGTGTCCGGAAACATCCAAAAAACACAGCTTAGAGAGCATAGGGCACTTCCACTCATGGGGGTATAAATTGGGAAAATGAAAAATCAGCAAGACACAAGCACCCCAAAGTTTAGGGCTGCTCTGTTGACAAGGACCTCCACTTCATTCCACCTTCAATATCCCAGGAAAGAGAAAAATGGATAAAGAAGTTGTGGTCCTTATGTACAATGGAATATCACTCAGCCATGAAATCAATGTCATAAGGCTAGTAGCAGCATGATGAGTGGATTTAGGTACGACGATTCTAAGTGAAATAAGTCACACAGAAAAGGACACTTCTCATAAGGTATCACTTATAGAGGGAATGTAAAAACCGTTACACTTGAACTGAATAACAAAACAGAACAGAGTCACACATGCAGAAAACACACTATGGCTGCTTAACGGGAAAGGTGAGGTGGGGTGATACATAAAACAAGGGTTTCAAATTAGCTCAGATACCGTTCCATAAACCCAATATGTAATAGACAAGACCTACTCCTTGCTCAGAGAACTGGACTCAACACACCCTATTCACCGCACAAGAATATATCTGACTAGTAATAATCTTAAAACCTATGTATTGATATCTCTCTGTTAGTGTGTCAAGTGGGTGTAAAGCGGCATAAACACAGCAGTGAAAAGCAGCTAAACCCCATTACAAAAATAAATTACTTTTACAAACCCATGAAACAAAGACAGTGAAAGAGAGAGAAATTCTTACACAATGCGTTCAGGGGCTGTGATGCAACCTGGATTGACCATATCTAGACCCACAGCTGGATGAGACATAAGGGTGGACACTCTTGGGGCTGAGAGGTTTGGTGAGGTTGGGTGAGCAAACGCAGACCCTTTAAAGTAATACTGCGTGGTACCCATCGCATGGGTCCTAAATCTCCAGGTTCAAGGGCATCTTCCTACATCGAAAACATGCATGAGAAAACAAAAAGATGGTACACCATGTGATGGGGAAAGGTTTCTAAAACGCACCTCATTTCTCTTCTCCTTGTGCCCGGGTTCGCCATTCCAGCCGCTTTACTAACAATCTCCCTACTTGGAGCATCAGCACCTTTAACCTCCTGTTCCGTACAGGTTGCAATTTGTCCTGAGGATGAACGGGTAGACGGGGAACCAGTGAGAGACTAGCTCTTGGTGTTGGGACAGGCACAGGTCACTCTATTTTCCCATCAGGAAGAAGAATTAACCACAGGCTCATCCTCCCCCCCGGAACCAGAACAGGGCCTGAAGCCATCCTGCGCTTTTGCGGCCAGCTCCCAAAAAAGCGAGTTGTAAAATGGAGCTTCAGGGCACTGCAATTCACAAACCTGCAGAGTTATAAATGATAACTCTCGTCCACAAATATATTGAGGGAAGGCAAAGAAGAGGATTTGAAATCAAGGCAGAATTGCAGGAAACAGATTTCAGGAGGTAGATTCGAATCGCCTTTAAAGCACATGAAAAGTGGCAAAACGTTGACAATGATGCCCTTGGCCAAAAAGGGCGTATGCGTTTTTTCCTGAATATATTCAGGAAAAAACGCATACGCCCTTTTTGGCCAACCAAGCAACCTGGAAAGGCAAATCAGCGCTACAAAGAAGACTCGCTACCCATCGGTCAAAAGGGCCATGCTGAAAAAAGTCTCAAAACCAGAAATGCAGGACAGGCCATGGAGAAATGGGAGCCTTGCTACACTGATGGGCGGGATGTAAATTGCCAATAGCCACTCTGGAGAAGTGTACGGTGTGTCCTGAAACACCTAAAAAACACAGCTTAGAGAGCATAGGGCACTTCCACTCATGGGGGTATAAATTGGAAAAATGAAAAATCAGCAAGACAAAAGCACCCAAAGTTTAGGGCTGCTCTGTTGACAAGGACCTCCACTTCATTCCACCTTCAATATCCCAGGAAAGAGAAAAATGGATAAAGAAGTTGTGATCCTTATGTACAATGCAATATCACTCAGCCATGAAATCAATGTCATAAGGCTAGTAGCAGCATGATGAGTGGATTTAGGTACGACGATTCTAAGTGAAATAAGTCACACAGAAAAGGACACTTCTCATAAGGTATCACTTATAGAGGGAATGTAAAAACCGTTACACTTGAACTGAATAACAAAACAGAACAGAGTCACACATGCAGAAAACACACTATGGCTGCTTAACGGGAAAGGTGAGGTGGGGTGATACATAAAACAAACGTTTCAAATTAGCTCAGATACCGTTCCATAAACCCAATATGTAATAGACAAGACCTACTCCTTGCTCAGAGAACTGGACTCAACACACCCTATTCACCGCACAAGAATATATCTGACTAGTAATAATCTTAAAACCTATGTATTGATATCTCTCTGTTAGTGTGTCAAGTGGGTGTAAAGCGGCATAAACACAGCAGTGAAAAGCAGCTAAACCCCATTATAAAAATAAATTACTTTTACAAACCCATGAAACAAAGACAGTGGAAGAGAGAGAAATTCTTACACAATGCGTTCAGTGGCTGTGATGCAAACTGGATTGACCATATCTAGACCCACAGCTGGATGAGACATAAGGGTGGACACTCTTGGGGCTGAGAGGTTTGGTGAGGTTGGGTGAGCAAACGCAGACCCTTTAAAGTAATACTGCGTGGTACCCATCGCATGGGTCCCAAATCTACAGGTTCAAGGGCATATTCCTACATCGAAAACATGCTTGAGAAAACAAAAAGATGGTACACCATGTGATGGGGAAAGGTTTCTAAAACGCACCTCATTTCTCTTCTCCTTGTTCCCGGCTTCACCATTCCAGACGCTTTACTAATAATCTCCCTACTTGGAGCATCAGCACCTTTAACCTCCTGTTCCGTACAGGTTGCAATTTGTCCTGAGGATGAACGGGTAGACGGGGAACCAGTGAGAGACTAGCTCTTGGTGTTGGGACAGGCACAGGTCACTCTATTTTCCCATCAGGAAGAAGAATTAACCACAGGCTCATCCTCCCCCCCGGAACCAGAACAGGGCCTGAAGCCATCCTGCGCTTTTGCGGCCAGCTCCCAAAAAAGCGAGTTGTAAAATGGAGCTTCAGGGCACTGCAATTCACAAACCTGCAGAGTTATAAATGATAACTCTCGTCCACAAATATATTGAGGGAAGGCAAAGAAGAGGATTTGAAATCAAGGCAGAATTGCAGGAAACAGATTTCAGGAGGTAGATTCGAATCGCCTTTAAAGCACATGAAAAGCGGCAAAACGTTGACAATGATGCCCTTGGCCAAAAAGGGCGTATGCGTTTTTTCCTGAATATATTCAGGAAAAAACGCATACGCCCTTTTTGGCCAACCAAGCAACCTGGAAAGGCAAATCAGGGCTACAAAGAAGACTCGCTACCCATCGGTCAAAAGGGCCATGCTGAAAAAAGTCTCAAAACCAGAAATGCAGGACAGGCCATGGAGAAATGGGAGCCTTGCTACACTGATGGGCGGGATGTAAATTGCCAACAGCCACTCTGGAGAAGTGTACGGTGTGTCCGGAAACATCCAAAAAACACAGCTTAGAGAGCATAGGGCACTTCCACTCATGGGGGTATAAATTGGGAAAATGAAAAATCAGCAAGACACAAGCACCCCAAAGTTTAGGGCTGCTCTGTTGACCAGGACCTCCACTTCATTCCACCTTCAATATCCCAGGAAAGAGAAAAATGGATAAAGAAGTTGTGGTCCTTATGTACAATGGAATATCACTCAGCCATGAAATCAATGTCATAAGGCTAGTAGCAGCATGATGAGTGGATTTAGGTACGACGATTCTAAGTGAAATAAGTCACACAGAAAAGGACACTTCTCATAAGGTATCACTTATAGAGGGAATGTAAAAACCGTTACACTTGAACTGAATTACAAAACAGAACAGAGTCACACATGCAGAAAACACACTATGGCTGCTTAACGGGAAAGGTGAGGTGGGGTGATACATAAAACAAGGGTTTCAAATTAGCTCAGATACCGTTCCATAAACCCAATATGTAATAGACAAGACCTACTCCTTGCTCAGAGAACTGGACTCAACACACCCTATTCACCGCACAAGAATATATCTGACTAGTAATAATCTTAAAACCTATGTATTGATATCTCTCTGTTAGTGTGTCAAGTGGGTGTAAAGCGGCATAAACACAGCAGTGAAAAGCAGCTAAACCCCATTATAAAAATAAATTACTTTTACAAACCCATGAAACAAAGACAGTGGAAGAGAGAGAAATTCTTACACAATGCGTTCAGGGGCTGTGATGCAACCTGGATTGACCATATCTAGACCCACAGCTGGATGAGACATAAGGGTGGACACTCTTGGGGCTGAGAGGTTTGGTGAGGTTGGGTGAGCAAACGCAGACCCTTTAAAGTAATACTGCGTGGTTCCCATCGCATGGGTCCCAAATCTCCACGTTCAAGGGCATCTTCCTACATCGAAAACATGCATGAGAAAACAAAAAGATGGTACACCATGTGATGGGGAAAGGTTTCTAAAACGCACCTCATTTCTCTTCTCCTTGTGCCCGGGTTCGCCATTCCAGCCGCTTTACTAACAATCTCCCTACTTGGAGCATCAGCACCTTTAACCTCCTGTTCCGTACATGTTGCAATTTGTCCTGAGGATGAACGGGTAGACGGGGAACCAGTGAGAGACTAGCTCTTGGTGTTGGGACAGGCACAGGTCACTCTATTTTCCCATCAGGAAGAAGAATTAACCACAGGCTCATCCTCCCGCCCGGAACCAGAACAGGGCCTGAAGCCATCCTGCGCTTTTGCGGCCAGCTCCCAAAAAAGCGAGTTGTAAAATGGAGCTTCAGGGCACTGCAATTCACAAACCTGCAGAGTTATAAATGATAACTCTCGTCCACAAATATATTGAGGGAAGGCAAAGAAGAGGATTTGAAATCAAGGCAGAATTGCAGGAAACAGATTTCAGGAGGTAGATTCGAATCGCCTTTAAAGCACATGAAAAGTGGCAAAACGTTGACAATGATGCCCTTGGCCAAAAAGGGCGTATGCGTTTTTTCCTGAATATATTCAGGAAAAAACGCATACGCCCTTTTTGGCCAACCAAGCAACCTGGAAAGGCAAATCAGCGCTACAAAGAAGACTCGCTACCCATCGGTCAAAAGGGCCATGCTGAAAAAAGTCTCAAAACCAGAAATGCAGGACAGGCCATGGAGAAATGGGAGCCTTGCTACACTGATGGGCGGGATGTAAATTGCCAACAGCCACTCTGGAGAAGTGTACGGTGTGTCCTGAAACATCTAAAAAACACAGCTTAGAGAGCATAGGGCACTTCCACTCATGGGGGTATAAATTGGGAAAATGAAAAATCAGCAAGACACAAGCACCCCAAAGTTTAGGGCTGCTCTGTTGACCAGGACCTCCACTTCATTCCACCTTCAATATCCCAGGAAAGAGAAAAATGGATAAAGAAGTTGTGGTCCTTATGTACAATGGAATATCACTCAGCCATGAAATCAATGTCATAAGGCTAGTAGCAGCATGATGAGTGGATTTAGGTACGACGATTCTAAGTGAAATAAGTCACACAGAAAAGGACACTTCTCATAAGGTATCACTTATAGAGGGAATGTAAAAACCGTTACACTTGAACTGAATAACAAAACAGAACAGAGTCACACATGCAGAAAACACACTATGGCTGCTTAACGGGAAAGGTGAGGTGGGGTGATACATAAAACAAGGGTTTCAAATTAGCTCAGATACCGTTCCATAAACCCAATATGTAATAGACAAGACCTACTCCTTGCTCAGAGAACTGGACTCAACACACCCTATTCACCGCACAAGAATATATCTGACTAGTAATAATCTTAAAACCTATGTATTGATATCTCTCTGTTAGTGTGTCAAGTGGGTGTAAAGCGGCATAAACACAGCAGTGAAAAGCAGCTAAACCCCATTACAAAAATAAATTACTTTTACAAACCCATGAAACAAAGACAGTGAAAGAGAGAGAAATTCTTACACAATGCGTTCAGGGGCTGTGATGCAACCTGGATTGACCATATCTAGACCCACAGCTGGATGAGACATAAGGGTGGACACTCTTGGGGCTGAGAGGTTTGGTGAGGTTGGGTGAGCAAACGCAGACCCTTTAAAGTAATACTGCGTGGTTCCCATCGCATGGGTCCCAAATCTCCAGGTTCAAGGGCATCTTCCTACATCGAAAACATGCATGAGAAAACAAAAAGATGGTACACCATGTGATGGGGAAAGGTTTCTAAAACGCACCTCATTTCTCTTCTCCTTGTGCCCGGGTTCGCCATTCCAGCCGCTTTACTAACAAACTCCCTACTTGGAGCATCAGCACCTTTAACCTCCTGTTCCGTACATGTTGCAATTTGTCCTGAGGATGAACGGGTAGACGGGGAACCAGTGAGAGACTAGCTCTTGGTGTTGGGACAGGCACAGGTCACTCTATTTTCCCATCAGGAAGAAGAATTAACCACAGGCTCATCCTCCCCCCCGGAACCAGAACAGGGCCTGAAGCCATCCTGCGCTTTTGCGGCCAGCTCCCAAAAAAGCGAGTTGTAAAATGGAGCTTCAGGGCACTGCAATTCACAAACCTGCAGAGTTATAAATGATAACTCTCGTCCACAAATATATTGAGGGAAGGCAAAGAAGAGGATTTGAAATCAAGGCAGAATTGCAGGAAACAGATTTCAGGAGGTAGATTCGAATCGCCTTTAAAGCACATGAAAAGTGGCAAAACGTTGACAATGATGCCCTTGGCCAAAAAGGGCGTATGCGTTTTTTCCTGAATATATTCAAGAAAAAACGCATACGCCCTTTTTGGCCAACCAAGCAACCTGGAAAGGCAAATCAGCGCTACAAAGAAGACTCGCTACCCATCGGTCAAAAGGGCCATGCTGAAAAAAGTCTCAAAACCAGAAATGCAGGACAGGCCATGGAGAAATGGGAGCCTTGCTACACTGATGGGCGGGATGTAAATTGCCAACAGCCACTCTGGAGAAGTGTACGGTGTGTCCTGAAACACCTAAAAAACACAGCTTAGAGAGCATAGGGCACTTCCACTCATGGGGGTATAAATTGGAAAAATGAAAAATCAGCAAGACAAAAGCACCCCAAAGTTTAGGGCTGCTCTGTTGACAAGGACCTCCACTTCATTCCACCTTCAATATCCCAGGAAAGAGAAAAATGGATAAAGAAGTTGTGATCCTTATGTACAATGCAATATCACTCAGCCATGAAATCAATGTCATAAGGCTAGTAGCAGCATGATGAGTGGATTTAGGTACGACGATTCTAAGTGAAATAAGTCACACAGAAAAGGACACTTCTCATAAGGTATCACTTATAGAGGGAATGTAAAAACCGTTACACTTGAACTGAATTACAAAACAGAACAGAGTCACACATGCAGAAAACACACTATGGCTGCTTAACGGGAAAGGTGAGGTGGGGTGATACATAAAACAAGCGTTTCAAATTAGCTCAGATACCGTTCCATAAACCCAATATGTAATAGACAAGACCTACTCCTTGCTCAGAGAACTGGACTCAACACACCCTATTCACCGCACAAGAATATATCTGACTAGTAATAATCTTAAAACCTATGTATTGATATCTCTCTGTTAGTGTGTCAAGTGGGTGTAAAGCGGCATAAACACAGCAGTGAAAAGCAGCTAAACCCCATTATAAAAATAAATTACTTTTACAAACCCATGAAACAAAGACAGTGGAAGAGAGAGAAATTCTTACACAATGCGTTCAGTGGCTGTGATGCAACCTGAATTGACCATATCTAGACCCACAGCTGGATGAGACATAAGGGTGGACACTCTTGGGGCTGAGAGGTTTGGTGAGGTTGGGTGAGCAAACGCAGACCCTTTAAAGTAATACTGCGTGGTTCCCATCGCATGGGTCCCAAATCTCCAGGTTCAAGGGCATCTTCCTACATCGAAAACATGCATGAGAAAACAAAAAGATGGTACACCATGTGATGGGGAAAGGTTTCTAAAACGCACCTCATTTCTCTTCTCCTTGTGCCCGGGTTCGCCATTCCAGCCGCTTTACTAACAATCTCCCTACTTGGAGCATCAGCACCTTTAACCTCCTGTTCCGTACATGTTGCAATTTGTCCTGAGGATGAACGGGTAGACGGGGAACCAGTGAGAGACTAGCTCTTGGTGTTGGGACAGGCACAGGTCACTCTATTTTCCCATCAGGAAGAAGAATTAACCACAGGCTCATCCTCCCGCCCGGAACCAGAACAGGGCCTGAAGCCATCCTGCGCTTTTGCGGCCAGCTCCCAAAAAAGCGAGTTGTAAAATGGAGCTTCAGGGCACTGCAATTCACAAACTTGCAGAGTTATAAATGATAACTCTCGTCCACAAATATATTGAGGGAAGGCAAAGAAGAGGATTTGAAATCAAGGCAGAATTGCAGGAAACAGATTTCAGGAGGTAGATTCGAATCGCCTTTAAAGCACATGAAAAGTGGCAAAACGTTGACAATGATGCCCTTGGCCAAAAAGGGCGTATGCGTTTTTTCCTGAATATATTCAGGAAAAAACGCATACGCCCTTTTTGGCCAACCAAGCAACCTGGAAAGGCAAATCAGCGCTACAAAGAAGACTCGCTACCCATCGGTCAAAAGGGCCATGCTGAAAAAAGTCTCAAAACCAGAAATGCAGGACAGGCCATGGAGAAATGGGAGCCTTGCTACACTGATGGGCGGGATGTAAATTGCCAACAGCCACTCTGGAGAAGTGTACGGTGTGTCCGGAAACATCCAAAAAACACAGCTTAGAGAGCATAGGGCACTTCCACTCATGGGGGTATAAATTGGGAAAATGAAAAATCAGCAAGACACAAGCACCCCAAAGTTTAGGGCTGCTCTGTTGACAAGGACCTCCACTTCATTCCACCTTCAATATCCCAGGAAAGAGAAAAATGGATAAAGAAGTTGTGGTCCTTATGTACAATGGAATATCACTCAGCCATGAAATCAATGTCATAAGGCTAGTAGCAGCATGATGAGTGGATTTAGGTACGACGATTCTAAGTGAAATAAGTCACACAGAAAAGGACACTTCTCATAAGGTATCACTTATAGAGGGAATGTAAAAACCGTTACACTTGAACTGAATAACAAAACAGAACAGAGTCACACATGCAGAAAACACACTATGGCTGCTTAACGGGAAAGGTGAGGTGGGGTGATACATAAAACAAGGGTTTCAAATTAGCTCAGATACCGTTCCATAAACCCAATATGTAATAGACAAGACCTACTCCTTGCTCAGAGAACTGGACTCAACACACCCTATTCACCGCACAAGAATATATCTGACTAGTAATAATCTTAAAACCTATGTATTGATATCTCTCTGTTAGTGTGTCAAGTGGGTGTAAAGCGGCATAAACACAGCAGTGAAAAGCAGCTAAACCCCATTACAAAAATAAATTACTTTTACAAACCCATGAAACAAAGACAGTGAAAGAGAGAGAAATTCTTACACAATGCGTTCAGGGGCTGTGATGCAACCTGGATTGACCATATCTAGACCCACAGCTGGATGAGACATAAGGGTGGACACTCTTGGGGCTGAGAGGTTTGGTGAGGTTGGGTGAGCAAACGCAGACCCTTTAAAGTAATACTGCGTGGTTCCCATCGCATGGGTCCCAAATCTCCAGGTTCAAGGGCATCTTCCTACATCGAAAACATGCATGAGAAAACAAAAAGATGGTACACCATGTGATGGGGAAAGGTTTCTAAAACGCACCTCATTTCTCTTCTCCTTGTGCCCGGGTTCGCCATTCCAGCCGCTTTACTAACAATCTCCCTACTTGGAGCATCAGCACCTTTAACCTCCTGTTCCGTACAGGTTGCAATTTGTCCTGAGGATGAACGGGTAGACGGGGAACCAGTGAGAGACTAGCTCTTGGTGTTGGGACAGGCACAGGTCACTCTATTTTCCCATCAGGAAGAAGAATTAACCACAGGCTCATCCTCCCCCCCGGAACCAGAACAGGGCCTGAAGCCATCCTGCGCTTTTGCGGCCAGCTCCCAAAAAAGCGAGTTGTAAAATGGAGCTTCAGGGCACTGCAATTCACAAACCTGCAGAGTTATAAATGATAACTCTCGTCCACAAATATATTGAGGGAAGGCAAAGAAGAGGATTTGAAATCAAGGCAGAATTGCAGGAAACAGATTTCAGGAGGTAGATTCGAATCGCCTTTAAAGCACATGAAAAGTGGCAAAACGTTGACAATGATGCCCTTGGCCAAAAAGGGCGTATGCGTTTTTTCCTGAATATATTCAGGAAAAAACGCATACGCCCTTTTTGGCCAACCAAGCAACCTGGAAAGGCAAATCAGCGCTACAAAGAAGACTCGCTACCCATCGGTCAAAAGGGCCATGCTGAAAAAAGTCTCAAAACCAGAAATGCAGGACAGGCCATGGAGAAATGGGAGCCTTGCTACACTGATGGGCGGGATGTAAATTGCCAATAGCCACTCTGGAGAAGTGTACGGTGTGTCCTGAAACACCTAAAAAACACAGCTTAGAGAGCATAGGGCACTTCCACTCATGGGGGTATAAATTGGAAAAATGAAAAATCAGCAAGACAAAAGCACCCAAAGTTTAGGGCTGCTCTGTTGACAAGGACCTCCACTTCATTCCACCTTCAATATCCCAGGAAAGAGAAAAATGGATAAAGAAGTTGTGATCCTTATGTACAATGCAATATCACTCAGCCATGAAATCAATGTCATAAGGCTAGTAGCAGCATGATGAGTGGATTTAGGTACGACGATTCTAAGTGAAATAAGTCACACAGAAAAGGACACTTCTCATAAGGTATCACTTATAGAGGGAATGTAAAAACCGTTACACTTGAACTGAATTACAAAACAGAACAGAGTCACACATGCAGAAAACACACTATGGCTGCTTAACGGGAAAGGTGAGGTGGGGTGATACATAAAACAAGGGTTTCAAATTAGCTCAGATACCGTTCCATAAACCCAATATGTAATAGACAAGACCTACTCCTTGCTCAGAGAACTGGACTCAACACACCCTATTCACCGCACAAGAATATATCTGACTAGTAATAATCTTAAAACCTATGTATTGATATCTCTCTGTTAGTGTGTCAAGTGGGTGTAAAGCGGCATAAACACAGCAGTGAAAAGCAGCTAAACCCCATTATAAAAATAAATTACTTTTACAAACCCATGAAACAAAGACAGTGGAAGAGAGAGAAATTCTTACACAATGCGTTCAGGGGCTGTGATGCAACCTGGATTGACCATATCTAGACCCACAGCTGGATGAGACATAAGGGTGGACACTCTTGGGGCTGAGAGGTTTGGTGAGGTTGGGTGAGCAAACGCAGACCCTTTAAAGTAATACTGCGTGGTACCCATCGCATGGGTCCTAAATCTCCAGGTTCAAGGGCATCTTCCTACATCGAAAACATGCATGAGAAAACAAAATGATGGTACACCATGTGATGGGGAAAGGTTTCTAAAACGCACCTCATTTCTCTTCTCCTTGTGCCCGGGTTTGCCATTCCAGCCGCTTTGCTAACAATCTCCCTACTTGGAGCATCAGCACCTTTAACCTCCTGTTCCGTACAGGTTGCAATTTGTCCTGAGGATGAACGGGTAGACGGGGAACCAGTGAGAGACTAGCTCTTGGTGTTGGGACAGGCACAGGTCACTCTATTTTCCCATCAGGAAGAAGAATTAACCACAGGCTCATCCTCCCCCCCGGAACCAGAACAGGGCCTGAAGCCATCCTGTGCTTTTGCGGCCAGCTCCCAAAAAAGCGAGTTGTAAAATGGAGCTTCAGGGCACTGCAATTCACAAACCTGCAGAGTTATAAATGATAACTCTCGTCCACAAATATATTGAGGGAAGGCAAAGAAGAGGATTTGAAATCAAGGCAGAATTGCAGGAAACAGATTTCAGGAGGTAGATTCGAATCGCCTTTAAAGCACATGAAAAGCGGCAAAACGTTGACAATGATGCCCTTGGCCAAAAAGGGCGTATGCGTTTTTTCCTGAATATATTCAGGAAAAAACGCATACGCCCTTTTTGGCCAACCAAGCAACCTGGAAAGGCAAATCAGCGCTACAAAGAAGACTCGCTACCCATCGGTCAAAAGGGCCATGCTGAAAAAAGTCTCAAAACCAGAAATGCAGGACAGGCCATGGAGAAATGGGAGCCTTGCTACACTGATGGGCGGGATGTAAATTGCCAACAGCCACTCTGGAGAAGTGTACGGTGTGTCCTGAAACACCTAAAAAACACAGCTTAGAGAGCATAGGGCACTTCCACTCATGGGGGTATAAATTGGAAAAATGAAAAATCAGCAAGACAAAAGCACCCAAAGTTTAGGGCTGCTCTGTTGACAAGGACCTCCACTTCATTCCACCTTCAATATCCCAGGAAAGAGAAAAATGGATAAAGAAGTTGTGATCCTTATGTACAATGCAATATCACTCAGCCATGAAATCAATGTCATAAGGCTAGTAGCAGCATGATGAGTGGATTTAGGTACGACGATTCTAAGTGAAATAAGTCACACAGAAAAGGACACTTCTCATAAGGTATCACTTATAGAGGGAATGTAAAAACCGTTACACTTGAACTGAATTACAAAACAGAACAGAGTCACACATGCAGAAAACACACTATGGCTGCTTAACGGGAAAGGTGAGGTGGGGTGATACATAAAACAAGGGTTTCAAATTAGCTCAGATACCGTTCCATAAACCCAATATGTAATAGACAAGACCTACTCCTTGCTCAGAGAACTGGACTCAACACACCCTATTCACCGCACAAGAATATATCTGACTAGTAATAATCTTAAAACCTATGTATTGATATCTCTCTGTTAGTGTGTCAAGTGGGTGTAAAGCGGCATAAACACAGCAGTGAAAAGCAGCTAAACCCCATTATAAAAATAAATTACTTTTACAAACCCATGAAACAAAGACAGTGGAAGAGAGAGAAATTCTTACACAATGCGTTCAGGGGCTGTGATGCAACCTGGATTGACCATATCTAGACCCACAGCTGGATGAGACATAAGGGTGGACACTCTTGGGGCTGAGAGGTTTGGTGAGGTTGGGTGAGCAAACGCAGACCCTTTAAAGTAATACTGCGTGGTACCCATCGCATGGGTCCTAAATCTCCAGGTTCAAGGGCATCTTCCTACATCGAAAACATGCATGAGAAAACAAAATGATGGTACACCATGTGATGGGGAAAGGTTTCTAAAACGCACCTCATTTCTCTTCTCCTTGTGCCCGGGTTTGCCATTCCAGCCGCTTTGCTAACAATCTCCCTACTTGGAGCATCAGCACCTTTAACCTCCTGTTCCGTACAGGTTGCAATTTGTCCTGAGGATGAACGGGTAGACGGGGAACCAGTGAGAGACTAGCTCTTGGTGTTGGGACAGGCACAGGTCACTCTATTTTCCCATCAGGAAGAAGAATTAACCACAGGCTCATCCTCCCCCCCGGAACCAGAACAGGGCCTGAAGCCATCCTGTGCTTTTGCGGCCAGCTCCCAAAAAAGCGAGTTGTAAAATGGAGCTTCAGGGCACTGCAATTCACAAACCTGCAGAGTTATAAATGATAACTCTCGTCCACAAATATATTGAGGGAAGGCAAAGAAGAGGATTTGAAATCAAGGCAGAATTGCAGGAAACAGATTTCAGGAGGTAGATTCGAATCGCCTTTAAAGCACATGAAAAGCGGCAAAACGTTGACAATGATGCCCTTGGCCAAAAAGGGCGTATGCGTTTTTTCCTGAATATATTCAGGAAAAAACGCATACGCCCTTTTTGGCCAACCAAGCAACCTGGAAAGGCAAATCAGCGCTACAAAGAAGACTCGCTACCCATCGGTCAAAAGGGCCATGCTGAAAAAAGTCTCAAAACCAGAAATGCAGGACAGGCCATGGAGAAATGGGAGCCTTGCTACACTGATGGGCGGGATGTAAATTGCCAACAGCCACTCTGGAGAAGTGTACGGTGTGTCCTGAAACATCTAAAAAACACAGCTTAGAGAGCATAGGGCACTTCCACTCATGGGGGTATAAATTGGGAAAATGAAAAATCAGCAAGACACAAACACCCCAAAGTTTAGGGCTGCTCTGTTGACAAGGACCTCCACTTCATTCCACCTTCAATATCCCAGGAAAGAGAGCAATGGATAAAGAAGTTGTGGTCCTGATGTACAATGGAATATCACTCAGCCATGAAATCAATGTCATAAGGCTAGTAGCAGCATGATGAGTGGATTTAGGTACGACGATTCTAAGTGAAATAAGTCACACAGAAAAGGACACTTCTCATAAGGTATCACTTATAGAGGGAATGTAAAAACCGTTACACTTGAACTGAATTACAAAACAGAACAGAGTCACACATGCAGAAAACACACTATGGCTGCTTAACGGGAAAGGTGAGGTGGGGTGATACATAAAACAAGGGTTTCAAATTAGCTCAGATACCGTTCCATAAACCCAATATGTAATAGACAAGACCTACTCCTTGCTCAGAGAACTGGACTCAACACGCCCTATTCACCGCACAAGAATATATCTGACTAGTAATAATCTTAAAACCTATGTATTGATATCTCTCTGTTAGTGTGTCAAGTGGGTGTAAAGCGGCATAAACACAGCAGTGAAAAGCAGCTAAACCCCATTATAAAAATAAATTACTTTTACAAACCCATGAAACAAAGACAGTGAAAGAGAGAGAAATTCTTACACAATGCGTTCAGGGGCTGTGATGCAACCTGGATTGACCATATCTAGACCCACAGCTGGATGAGACATAAGGGTGGACACTCTTGGGGCTGAGAGGTTTGGTGAGGTTGGGTGAGCAAACGCAGACCCTTTAAAGTAATACTGCGTGGTCCCCATCGCATGGGTCCCAAATCTCCAGGTTCAAGGGCATCTTCCTACATCGAAAACATGCATGAGAAAACAAAAAGATGGTACACCATGTGATGGGGAAAGGTTTCTAAAACGCACCTCATTTCTCTTCTCCTTGTGCCCGGGTTCGCCATTCCAGCCGCTTTACTAATAATCTCCCTACTTGGAGCATCAGCACCATTAACCTCCTGTTCCGTACAGGTTGCAATTTCTCCTGAGGATGAACGGGTAGACGGGGAACTAGTGAGAGACTAGCTCTTGGTGTTGGGACAGGCACAGGTCACTCTATTTTCCCATCAGGAAGAAGAATTAACCACGGGCTCATCCTCCCCCCTGGAACCAGAACAGGGCCTGAAGCCATCCTGCGCTTTTGAGGCCAGCTCCCAAAAACGCGAGTTGTAAAATGGAGCTTCAGGGCACTGCAATTCACAAACCTGCAGAGTTATAAATGATAACTCTCGTCCACAAATATATTGAGGGAAGGCAAAGAAGAGGATTTGAAATCAAGGCAGAATTGCAGGAAACAGATTTCAGGAGGTAGATTCGAATCGCCTTTAAAGCACATGAAAAGCGGCAAAACGTTGACAATGATGCCCTTGGCCAAAAAGGGCGTATGCGTTTTTTCCTGACTATATTCAGGAAAAAACGCATACGCCCTTTTTGGCCAACCAAGCAACCTGGAAAGGCAAATCAGCGCTACAAAGAAGACTCGCTACCCATCGGTCAAAAGGGCCATGCTGAAAAAAGTCTCAAAACCAGAAATGCAGGACAGGCCATGGAGAAATGGGAGCCTTGCTACACTGATGGGCGGGATGTAAATTGCCAACAGCCACTCTGGAGAAGTGTACGGTGTGTCCTGAAACATCTAAAAAACACAGCTTAGAGAGCATAGGGCACTTCCACTCATGGGGGTATAAATTGTGAAAATGAAAAATCAGCAAGACACAAGCACCCCAAAGTTTAGGGCTGCTCTGTTGACAAGGACCTCCACTTCATTCCACCTTCAATATCCCAGGAAAGAGAAAAATGGATAAAGAAGTTGTGGTCCTTATGTACAATGCAATATCACTCAGCCATGAAATCAATGTCATAAGGCTAGTAGCAGCATGATGAGTGGATTTAGGTACGACGATTCTAAGTGAAATAAATCACACAGAAAAGTACACTTCTCATAAGGTATCACTTATAGAGGGAATGTAAAAAGCGTCAGACTTGAACTGAATTACAAAACAGAACAGAGTCACACATGCAGAAAACACACTATGGCTGCTTAACGGGAAAGGTGAGGTGGGGTGATACATAAAACAAGGGTTTCAAATTAGCTCAGATACCGTTCCATAAACCCAATATGTAATAGACAAGACCTACTCCTTGCTCAGAGAACTGGACTCAACACGCCCTATTCACCGCACAAGAATATATCTGACTAGTAATAATCTTAAAACCTATGTATTGATATCTCTCTGTTAGTGTGTCAAATGGGTGTAAAGCGGCATAAACACAGCAGTGAAAAGCAGCTAAACCCCATTATAAAAATAAATTACTTTTACAAACCCATGAAACAAAGACAGTGAAAGAATGAGAAATTCTTACACAATGCGTTCAGGGGCTGTGATGCAACCTGGATTGACCATATCTAGACCCACAGCTGGATGAGACATAAGGGTGGACACTCTTGGGGCTGAGAGGTTTGGTGAGGTTGGGTGAGCAAACGCAGACCCTTTAAAGTAATACTGCGTGGTCCCCATCGCATGGGTCCCAAATCTCCAGGTTCAAGGGCATCTTCCTACATCGAAAACATGCATGAGAAAACAAAAAGATGGTACACCATGTGATGGGGAAAGGTTTCTAAAACGCACCTCATTTCTCTTCTCCTTGTGCCCGGGTTCGCCATTCCAGCCGCTTTACTAACAATCTCCCTACTTGGAGCATCAGCACCTTTAACCTCCTGTTCCGTACATGTTGCAATTTGTCCTGAGGATGAACGGGTAGACGGGGAACCAGTGAGAGACTAGCTCTTGGTGTTGGGACAGGCACAGGTCACTCTATTTTCCCATCAGGAAGAAGAATTAACCACAGGCTCATCCTCCCGCCCGGAACCAGAACAGGGCCTGAAGCCATCCTGCGCTTTTGCGGCCAGCTCCCAAAAAAGCGAGTTGTAAAATGGAGCTTCAGGGCACTGCAATTCACAAACTTGCAGAGTTATAAATGATAACTCTCGTCCACAAATATATTGAGGGAAGGCAAAGAAGAGGATTTGAAATCAAGGCAGAATTGCAGGAAACAGATTTCAGGAGGTAGATTCGAATCGCCTTTAAAGCACATGAAAAGTGGCAAAACGTTGACAATGATGCCCTTGGCCAAAAAGGGCGTATGCGTTTTTTCCTGAATATATTCAGGAAAAAACGCATACGCCCTTTTTGGCCAACCAAGCAACCTGGAAAGGCAAATCAGCGCTACAAAGAAGACTCGCTACCCATCGGTCAAAAGGGCCATGCTGAAAAAAGTCTCAAAACCAGAAATGCAGGACAGGCCATGGAGAAATGGGAGCCTTGCTACACTGATGGGCGGGATGTAAATTGCCAACAGCCACTCTGGAGAAGTGTACGGTGTGTCCTGAAACATCTAAAAAACACAGCTTAGAGAGCATAGGGCACTTCCACTCATGGGGGTATAAATTGGGAAAATGAAAAATCAGCAAGACACAAGCACCCCAAAGTTTAGGGCTGCTCTGTTGACCAGGACCTCCACTTCATTCCACCTTCAATATCCCAGGAAAGAGAAAAATGTATAAAGAAGTTGTGGTCCTTATGTACAATGGAATATCACTCAGCCATGAAATCAATGTCATAAGGCTAGTAGCAGCATGATGAGTGGATTTAGGTACGACGATTCTAAGTGAAATAAGTCACACAGAAAAGGACACTTCTCATAAGGTATCACTTATAGAGGGAATGTAAAAACCGTTACACTTGAACTGAATAACAAAACAGAACAGAGTCACACATGCAGAAAACACACTATGGCTGCTTAACGGGAAAGGTGAGGTGGGGTGATACATAAAACAAGGGTTTCAAATTAGCTCAGATACCGTTCCATAAACCCAATATGTAATAGACAAGACCTACTCCTTGCTCAGAGAACTGGACTCAACACACCCTATTCACCGCACAAGAATATATGTGACTAGTAATAATCTTAAAACCTATGTATTGATATCTCTCTGTTAGTGTGTCAAGTGGGTGTAAAGCGGCATAAACACAGCAGTGAAAAGCAGCTAAACCCCATTACAAAAATAAATTACTTTTACAAACCCATGAAACAAAGACAGTGGAAGAGAGAGAAATTCTTACACAATGCGTTCAGGGGCTGTGATGCAACCTGGATTGACCATATCTAGACCCACAGCTGGATGAGACATAAGGGTGGACACTCTTGGGGCTGAGAGGTTTGGTGAGGTTGGGGGAGCAAACGCAGACCCTTTAAAGTAATACTGCGTGGTTCCCATCGCATGGGTCCCAAATCTCCAGGTTCAAGGGCATCTTCCTACATCGAAAACATGCATGAGAAAACAAAAAGATGGTACACCATGTGATGGGGAAAGGTTTCTAAAACGCACCTCATTTCTCTTCTCCTTGTGCCCGGGTTCGCCATTCCAGCCGCTTTACTAACAATCTCCCTACTTGGAGCATCAGCACCTTTAACCTCCTGTTCCGTACATGTTGCAATTTGTCCTGAGGATGAACGGGTAGACGGGGAACCAGTGAGAGACTAGCTCTTGGTGTTGGGACAGGCACAGGTCACTCTATTTTCCCATCAGGAAGAAGAATTAACCACAGGCTCATCCTCCCCCCCGGAACCAGAACAGGGCCTGAAGCCATCCTGCGCTTTTGCGGCCAGCTCCCAAAAAAGCGTGTTGTAAAATGGAGCTTCAGGGCACTGCAATTCACAAACCTGCAGAGTTATAAATGATAACTCTCGTCCACAAATATATTGAGGGAAGGCAAAGAAGAGGATTTGAAATCAAGGCAGAATTGCAGGAAACAGATTTCAGGAGGTAGATTCGTATCGCCTTTAAAGCACATGAAAAGTGGCAAAACGTTGACAATGATGCCCTTGGCCAAAAAGGGCGTATGCGTTTTTTCCTGAATATATTCAGGAAAAAACGCATACGCCCTTTTTGGCCAACCAAGCAACCTGGAAAGGCAAATCAGCGCTACAAAGAAGACTCGCTACCCATCGGTCAAAAGGGCCATGCTGAAAAAAGTCTCAAAACCAGAAATGCAGGACAGGCCATGGAGAAATGGGAGCCTTGCTACACTGATGGGCGGGATGTAAATTGCCAACAGCCACTCTGGAGAAGTGTACGGTGTGTCCTGAAACACCTAAAAAACACAGCTTAGAGAGCATAGGGCACTTCCACTCATGGGGGTATAAATTGGGAAAATGAAAAATCAGCAAGACAAAAGCACCCCAAAGTTTAGGGCTGCTCTGTTGACAAGGACCTCCACTTCATTCCACCTTCAATATCCCAGGAAAGAGAAAAATGGATAAAGAAGTTGTGATCCTTATGTACAATGCAATATCACTCAGCCATGAAATCAATGTCATAAGGCTAGTAGCAGCATGATGAGTGGATTTAGGTACGACGATTCTAAGTGAAATAAGTCACACAGAAAAGGACACTTCTCATAAGGTATCACTTATAGAGGGAATGTAAAAACCGTTACACTTGAACTGAATTACAAAACAGAACAGAGTCACACATGCAGAAAACACACTATGGCTGCTTAACGGGAAAGGTGAGGTGGGGTGATACATAAAACAAGGGTTTCAAATTAGCTCAGATACCGTTCCATAAACCCAATATGTAATAGACAAGACCTACTCCTTGCTCAGAGAACTGGACTCAACACACCCTATTCACCGCACAAGAATATATCTGACTAGTAATAATCTTAAAACCTATGTATTGATATCTCTCTGTTAGTGTGTCAAGTGGGTGTAAAGCGGCATAAACACAGCAGTGAAAAGCAGCTAAACCCCATTATAAAAATAAATTACTTTTACAAACCCATGAAACAAAGACAGTGGAAGAGAGAGAAATTCTTACACAATGCGTTCAGGGGCTGTGATGCAACCTGGATTGACCATATATAGACCCACAGCTGGATGAGACATAAGGGTGGACCCTCTTGGGGCTGAGATGTTTGGTGAGGTTGGGTGAGCAAACGCAGACCCTTTAAAGTAATACTGCGTGGTACCCATTGCATGGGTCCCAAATCTACAGGTTCAAGGGCATATTCCTACATCGAAAACATGCTTGAGAAAACAAAAAGATGGTACACCATGTGATGGGGAAAGGTTTCTAAAACGCACGTCATTTCTCTTCTCCTTGTGCACGGGTTCACCATTCCAGCCGCTTTACTAACAATCTCCCTACTTGGAGCATCAGCACCTTTAACCTCCTGTTCCGTACAGGTTGCAATTTGTCCTGAGGATGAACGGGTAGACGGGGAACCAGTGAGAGACTAGCTCTTGGTGTTGGGACAGGCACAGGTCACTCTATTTTCCCATCAGGAAGAAGAATTAACCACAGGCTCATCCTCCCCCCTGGAACCAGAACAGGGCCTGAAGCCATCCTGCGCTTTTGCGGCCAGCTCCCAAAAAAGCGAGTTGTAAAATGGAGCTTCAGGGCACTGCAATTCACAAACCTGCAGAGTTATAAATGATAACTCTCGTCCACAAATATATTGAGGGAAGGCAAAGAAGAGGATTTGAAATCAAGGCAGAATTGCAGGAAACAGATTTCAGGAGGTAGATTCGAATCGCCTTTAAAGCACATGAAAAGCGGCAAAACGTTGACAATGATGCCCTTGGCCAAAAAGGGCGTATGCGTTTTTTCCTGAATATATTCAGGAAAAAACGCATACGCCCTTTTTGGCCAACCAAGCAACCTGGAAAGGCAAATCAGCGCTACAAAGAAGACTCGCTACCCATCGGTCAAAAGGTCCATGCTGAAAAAAGTCTCAAAACCAGAAATGCAGGACAGGCCATGGAGAAATGGGAGCCTTGCTACACTGATGGGCGGGATGTAAATTGCCAACAGCCACTCTGGAGAAGTGTACGGTGTGTCCTGAAACATCTAAAAAACACAGCTTAGAGAGCATAGGGCACTTCCACTCATGGGGGTATAAATTGGGAAAATGAAAAATCAGCAAGACACAAGCAGCCCAAAGTTTAGGGCTGCTCTGTTGACAAGGACCTCCACTTCATTCCACCTTCAATATCCCAGGAAAGAGAAAAATGGATAAAGAAGTTGTGGTCCTTATGTACAATGGAATATCACTCAGCCATGAAATCAATGTCATAAGGCTAGTAGCAGCATGATGAGTGGATTTAGGTACGACGATTCTAAGTGAAATAAGTCACACAGAAAAGGACACTTCTCATAAGGTATCACTTATAGAGGGAATGTCAAAACCGTTACACTTGAACTGAATTACAAAACAGAACAGAGTCACACATGCAGAAAACACACTATGGCTGCTTAACGGGAAAGGTGAGGTGGGGTGATACATAAAACAAGGGTTTCAAATTAGCTCAGATACCGTTCCATAAACCCAATATGTAATAGACAAGACCTACTCCTTGCTCAGAGAACTGGACTCAACACACCCTATTCACCGCACAAGAATATATCTGACTAGTAATAATCTTAAAACCTATGTATTGATATCTCTCTGTTAGTGTGTCAAGTGGGTGTAAAGCGGCATAAACACAGCAGTGAAAAGCAGCTAAACCCCATTATAAAAATAAATTACTTTTACAAACCCATGAAACAAAGACAGTGAAAGAGAGAGAAATTCTTACACAATGCGTTCAGGGGCTGTGATGCAACCTGGATTGACCATATCTAGACCCACAGCTGGATGAGACATAAGGGTGGACACTCTTGGGGCTGAGAGGTTTGGTGAGGTTGGGTGAGCAAACGCAGACCCTTTAAAGTAATACTGCGTGGTACCCATCGCATGAGTCCCAAATCTCCAGGTTTAAGGGCATCTTCCTACATCGAAAACATGCATGAGAAAACAAAACGATGGTACACCATGTGATGGGGAAAGGTTTCTAAAACGCACCTCATTTCTCTTCTCCTTGTGCCTGGGTTCGCCATTCCAGCCTCTTTACTAACAATCTCCCTACTTGGAGCATCAGCACCTTTAACCTCCTGTTCGGTACAGGTTGCAATTTGTCCTGAGGATGAACGGGTAGACGGGGAACCAGTGAGAGACTAGCTCTTGGTGTTGGGACAGGCACAGGTCACTCTATTTTCCCATCAGGAAGAAGAATTAACCACAGGCTCATCCTCCCCCCCGGAACCAGAACAGGGCCTGAAGCCATCCTGCGCTTTTGCGGCCAGCTCCCAAAAAAGCGAGTTGTAAAATGGAGCTTCAGGGCACTGCAATTCACAAACCTGCAGAGTTATAAATGATAACTCTCGTCCACAAATATATTGAGGGAAGGCAAAGAAGAGGATTTGAAATCAAGGCAGAATTGCAGGAAACAGATTTCATGAGGTAGATTCGAATCGCCTTTAAAGCACATGAAAAGGGGCAAAACGTTGACAATGATGCCCTTGGCCAAAAAGGGCGTATGCGTTTTTTCCTGAATATATTCAGGAAAAAACGCATACGCCCTTTTTGGCCAACCAAGCAACCTGGAAAGGCAAATCAGCGCTACAAAGAAGACTCGCTACCCATTGGTCAAAAGGGCCATGCTGAAAAAAGTCTCAAAACCAGAAATGCAGGACAGGCCATGGAGAAATGGGAGCCTTGCTACACTGATGGGCGGGATGTAAATTGCCAACAGCCACTCTGGAGAAGTGTACGGTGTGTCCTGAAACATCTAAAAAACACAGCTTAGAGAGCATAGGGCACTTCCACTCATGGGGGTATAAATTGGGAAAATGAAAAATCAGCAAGACACAAGCACCCCAAAGTTTAGGGCTGCTCTGTTGACCAGGACCTCCACTTCATTCCACCTTCAATATCCCAGGAAAGAGAAAAATGGATAAAGAAGTTGTGGTCCTTATGTACAATGCAATATCACTCAGCCATGAAATCAATGTCATAAGGCTAGTAGCAGCATGATGAGTGGATTTAGGTACGACGATTCTAAGTGAAATAAGTCACACAGAAAAGGACACTTCTCATAAGGTATCACTTATAGAGGGAATGTCAAAACCGTTACACTTGAACTGAATTACAAAACAGAACAGAGTCACACATGCAGAAAACACACTATGGCTCCTTAACGGGAAAGGTGAGGTGGGGTGATACATAAAACAAGGGTTTCAAATTAGCTCAGATACCGTTCCATAAACCCAATATGTAATAGACAAGACCTACTCCTTGCTCAGAGAACTGGACTCAACACGCCCTATTCACCGCACAAGAATATATCTGACTAGTAATAATCTTAAAACCTATGTATTGATATCTCTCTGTTAGTGTGTCAAGTGGGTGTAAAGCGGCATAAACACAGCAGTGAAAAGCAGCTAAACCCCATTATAAAAATAAATTACTTTTACAAACCCATGAAACAAAGACAGTGAAAGAGAGAGAAATTCTTACACAATGCGTTCAGGGGCTGTGATGCAACCTGGATTGACCATATCTAGACCCACAGCTGGATGAGACATAAGGGTGGACACTCTTGGGGCTGAGAGGTTTGGTGAGGTTGGGTGAGCAAACGCAGACCCTTTAAAGTAATACTGCGTGGTACCCATCGCATCGGTCCCAAATCTCCAGGTTCAAGGGCATCTTCCTACATCGAAAACATGCATGAGAAAACAAAAAGATGGTACACCATGTGATGGGGAAAGGTTTCTAAAACGCACCTCATTTCTCTTCTCCTTGTGCCCGGGTTCGCCATTCCAGCCGCTTTACTAATAATCTCCCTACTTGGAGCATCAGCACCGTTAACCTCCTGTTCCGTACAGGTTGCAATTTCTCCTGAGGATGAACGGGTAGACGGGGAACTAGTGAGAGACTAGCTCTTGGTGTTGGGACAGGCACAGGTCACTCTATTTTCCCATCAGGAAGAAGAATTAACCACGGGCTCATCCTCCCCCCTGGAACCAGAACAGGGCCTGAAGCCATCCTGCGCTTTTGAGGCCAGCTCCCAAAAAAGCGAGTTGTAAAATGGAGCTTCAGGGCACTGCAATTCACAAACCTGCAGAGTTATAAATGATAACTCTCGTCCACAAATATATTGAGGGAAGGCAAAGAAGAGGATTTGAAATTAAGGCAGAATTGCAGGAAACAGATTTCAGGAGGTAGATTCGAATCGCCTTTAAAGCACATGAAAAGCGGCAAAACGTTGACAATGATGCCCTTGGCCAAAAAGGGCGTATGCGTTTTTTCCTGACTATATTCAGGAAAAAACGCATACGCCCTTTTTGGCCAACCAAGCAACCTGGAAAGGCAAATCAGCGCTACAAAGAAGACTCGCTACCCATCGGTCAAAAGGGCCATGCTGAAAAAAGTCTCAAAACCAGAAATGCAGGACAGGCCATGGAGAAATGGGAGCCTTGCTACACTGATGGGCGGGATGTAAATTGCCAACAGCCACTCTGGAGAAGTGTACGGTGTGTCCTGAAACACCTAAAAAACACAGCTTAGAGAGCATAGGGCACTTCCACTCATGGGGGTATAAATTGGGAAAATGAAAAATCAGCAAGACAAAAGCACCCCAAAGTTTAGGGCTGCTCTGTTGACAAGGACCTCCACTTCATTCCACCTTCAATATCCCAGGAAAGAGAAAAATGGATAAAGAAGTTGTGATCCTTATGTACAATGCAATATCACTCAGCCATGAAATCAATGTCATAAGGCTAGTAGCAGCATGATGAGTGGATTTAGGTACGACGATTCTAAGTGAAATAAGTCACACAGAAAAGGACACTTCTCATAAGGTATCACTTATAGAGGGAATGTAAAAACCGTTACACTTGAACTGAATTACAAAACAGAACAGAGTCACACATGCAGAAAACACACTATGGCTGCTTAACGGGAAAGGTGAGGTGGGGTGATACATAAAACAAGGGTTTCAAATTAGCTCAGATACCGTTCCATAAACCCAATATGTAATAGACAAGACCTACTCCTTGCTCAGAGAACTGGACTCAACACACCCTATTCACCGCACAAGAATATATCTGACTAGTAATAATCTTAAAACCTATGTATTGATATCTCTCTGTTAGTGTGTCAAGTGGGTGTAAAGCGGCATAAACACAGCAGTGAAAAGCAGCTAAACCCCATTATAAAAATAAATTACTTTTACAAACCCATGAAACAAAGACAGTGGAAGAGAGAGAAATTCTTACACAATGCGTTCAGGGGCTGTGATGCAACCTGGATTGACCATATATAGACCCACAGCTGGATGAGACATAAGGGTGGACCCTCTTGGGGCTGAGATGTTTGGTGAGGTTGGGTGAGCAAACGCAGACCCTTTAAAGTAATACTGCGTGGTACCCATTGCATGGGTCCCAAATCTACAGGTTCAAGGGCATATTCCTACATCGAAAACATGCTTGAGAAAACAAAAAGATGGTACACCATGTGATGGGGAAAGGTTTCTAAAACGCACGTCATTTCTCTTCTCCTTGTGCACGGGTTCACCATTCCAGCCGCTTTACTAACAATCTCCCTACTTGGAGCATCAGCACCTTTAACCTCCTGTTCCGTACAGGTTGCAATTTGTCCTGAGGATGAACG
Source organism: Balaenoptera ricei (assembly GCF_028023285.1). Lineage (NCBI taxonomy): Eukaryota > Metazoa > Chordata > Mammalia > Artiodactyla > Balaenopteridae > Balaenoptera > Balaenoptera ricei. The sequence continues at coordinate 1,000,533 of NW_026777413.1, read as the reverse complement.
GGTAGACGGGGAACTAGTGAGAGACTAGCTCTTGGTGTTGGGACAGGCACAGGTCACTCTATTTTCCCATCAGGAAGAAGAATTAACCACAGGCTCATCCTCCCCCCTGGAACCAGAACAGGGCCTGAAGCCATCCTGCGCTTTTGCGGCCAGCTCCCAAAAAAGCGAGTTGTAAAATGGAGCTTCAGGGCACTGCAATTCACAAACCTGCAGAGTTATAAATGATAACTCTCGTCCACAAATATATTGAGGGAAGGCAAAGAAGAGGATTTGAAATCAAGGCAGAATTGCAGGAAACAGATTTCAGGAGGTAGATTCGAATCGCCTTTAAAGCACATGAAAAGCGGCAAAACGTTGACAATGATGCCCTTGGCCAAAAAGGGCGTATGCGTTTTTTCCTGAATATATTCAGGAAAAAACGCATACGCCCTTTTTGGCCAACCAAGCAACCTGGAAAGGCAAATCAGCGCTACAAAGAAGACTCGCTACCCATCGGTCAAAAGGTCCATGCTGAAAAAAGTCTCAAAACCAGAAATGCAGGACAGGCCATGGAGAAATGGGAGCCTTGCTACACTGATGGGCGGGATGTAAATTGCCAACAGCCACTCTGGAGAAGTGTACGGTGTGTCCTGAAACATCTAAAAAACACAGCTTAGAGAGCATAGGGCACTTCCACTCATGGGGGTATAAATTGGGAAAATGAAAAATCAGCAAGACACAAGCAGCCCAAAGTTTAGGGCTGCTCTGTTGACAAGGACCTCCACTTCATTCCACCTTCAATATCCCAGGAAAGAGAAAAATGGATAAAGAAGTTGTGGTCCTTATGTACAATGGAATATCACTCAGCCATGAAATCAATGTCATAAGGCTAGTAGCAGCATGATGAGTGGATTTAGGTACGACGATTCTAAGTGAAATAAGTCACACAGAAAAGGACACTTCTCATAAGGTATCACTTATAGAGGGAATGTCAAAACCGTTACACTTGAACTGAATTACAAAACAGAACAGAGTCACACATGCAGAAAACACACTATGGCTGCTTAACGGGAAAGGTGAGGTGGGGTGATACATAAAACAAGGGTTTCAAATTAGCTCAGATACCGTTCCATAAACCCAATATGTAATAGACAAGACCTACTCCTTGCTCAGAGAACTGGACTCAACACACCCTATTCACCGCACAAGAATATATCTGACTAGTAATAATCTTAAAACCTATGTATTGATATCTCTCTGTTAGTGTGTCAAGTGGGTGTAAAGCGGCATAAACACAGCAGTGAAAAGCAGCTAAACCCCATTATAAAAATAAATTACTTTTACAAACCCATGAAACAAAGACAGTGAAAGAGAGAGAAATTCTTACACAATGCGTTCAGGGGCTGTGATGCAACCTGGATTGACCATATCTAGACCCACAGCTGGATGAGACATAAGGGTGGACACTCTTGGGGCTGAGAGGTTTGGTGAGGTTGGGTGAGCAAACGCAGACCCTTTAAAGTAATACTGCGTGGTACCCATCGCATGAGTCCCAAATCTCCAGGTTTAAGGGCATCTTCCTACATCGAAAACATGCATGAGAAAACAAAACGATGGTACACCATGTGATGGGGAAAGGTTTCTAAAACGCACCTCATTTCTCTTCTCCTTGTGCCTGGGTTCGCCATTCCAGCCTCTTTACTAACAATCTCCCTACTTGGAGCATCAGCACCTTTAACCTCCTGTTCGGTACAGGTTGCAATTTGTCCTGAGGATGAACGGGTAGACGGGGAACCAGTGAGAGACTAGCTCTTGGTGTTGGGACAGGCACAGGTCACTCTATTTTCCCATCAGGAAGAAGAATTAACCACAGGCTCATCCTCCCCCCCGGAACCAGAACAGGGCCTGAAGCCATCCTGCGCTTTTGCGGCCAGCTCCCAAAAAAGCGAGTTGTAAAATGGAGCTTCAGGGCACTGCAATTCACAAACCTGCAGAGTTATAAATGATAACTCTCGTCCACAAATATATTGAGGGAAGGCAAAGAAGAGGATTTGAAATCAAGGCAGAATTGCAGGAAACAGATTTCATGAGGTAGATTCGAATCGCCTTTAAAGCACATGAAAAGGGGCAAAACGTTGACAATGATGCCCTTGGCCAAAAAGGGCGTATGCGTTTTTTCCTGAATATATTCAGGAAAAAACGCATACGCCCTTTTTGGCCAACCAAGCAACCTGGAAAGGCAAATCAGCGCTACAAAGAAGACTCGCTACCCATCGGTCAAAAGGGCCATGCTGAAAAAAGTCTCAAAACCAGAAATGCAGGACAGGCCATGGAGAAATGGGAGCCTTGCTACACTGATGGGCGGGATGTAAATTGCCAACAGCCACTCTGGAGAAGTGTACGGTGTGTCCTGAAACATCTAAAAAACACAGCTTAGAGAGCATAGGGCACTTCCACTCATGGGGGTATAAATTGGGAAAATGAAAAATCAGCAAGACACAAGCACCCCAAAGTTTAGGGCTGCTCTGTTGACCAGGACCTCCACTTCATTCCACCTTCAATATCCCAGGAAAGAGAAAAATGGATAAAGAAGTTGTGGTCCTTATGTACAATGCAATATCACTCAGCCATGAAATCAATGTCATAAGGCTAGTAGCAGCATGATGAGTGGATTTAGGTACGACGATTCTAAGTGAAATAAGTCACACAGAAAAGGACACTTCTCATAAGGTATCACTTATAGAGGGAATGTCAAAACCGTTACACTTGAACTGAATTACAAAACAGAACAGAGTCACACATGCAGAAAACACACTATGGCTCCTTAACGGGAAAGGTGAGGTGGGGTGATACATAAAACAAGGGTTTCAAATTAGCTCAGATACCGTTCCATAAACCCAATATGTAATAGACAAGACCTACTCCTTGCTCAGAGAACTGGACTCAACACGCCCTATTCACCGCACAAGAATATATCTGACTAGTAATAATCTTAAAACCTATGTATTGATATCTCTCTGTTAGTGTGTCAAGTGGGTGTAAAGCGGCATAAACACAGCAGTGAAAAGCAGCTAAACCCCATTATAAAAATAAATTACTTTTACAAACCCATGAAACAAAGACAGTGAAAGAGAGAGAAATTCTTACACAATGCGTTCAGGGGCTGTGATGCAACCTGGATTGACCATATCTAGACCCACAGCTGGATGAGACATAAGGGTGGACACTCTTGGGGCTGAGAGGTTTGGTGAGGTTGGGTGAGCAAACGCAGACCCTTTAAAGTAATACTGCGTGGTACCCATCGCATCGGTCCCAAATCTCCAGGTTCAAGGGCATCTTCCTACATCGAAAACATGCATGAGAAAACAAAAAGATGGTACACCATGTGATGGGGAAAGGTTTCTAAAACGCACCTCATTTCTCTTCTCCTTGTGCCCGGGTTCGCCATTCCAGCCGCTTTACTAATAATCTCCCTACTTGGAGCATCAGCACCGTTAACCTCCTGTTCCGTACAGGTTGCAATTTCTCCTGAGGATGAACGGGTAGACGGGGAACTAGTGAGAGACTAGCTCTTGGTGTTGGGACAGGCACAGGTCACTCTATTTTCCCATCAGGAAGAAGAATTAACCACGGGCTCATCCTCCCCCCTGGAACCAGAACAGGGCCTGAAGCCATCCTGCGCTTTTGAGGCCAGCTCCCAAAAAAGCGAGTTGTAAAATGGAGCTTCAGGGCACTGCAATTCACAAACCTGCAGAGTTATAAATGATAACTCTCGTCCACAAATATATTGAGGGAAGGCAAAGAAGAGGATTTGAAATTAAGGCAGAATTGCAGGAAACAGATTTCAGGAGGTAGATTCGAATCGCCTTTAAAGCACATGAAAAGCGGCAAAACGTTGACAATGATGCCCTTGGCCAAAAAGGGCGTATGCGTTTTTTCCTGACTATATTCAGGAAAAAACGCATACGCCCTTTTTGGCCAACCAAGCAACCTGGAAAGGCAAATCAGCGCTACAAAGAAGACTCGCTACCCATCGGTCAAAAGGGCCATGCTGAAAAAAGTCTCAAAACCAGAAATGCAGGACAGGCCATGGAGAAATGGGAGCCTTGCTACACTGATGGGCGGGATGTAAATTGCCAACAGCCACTCTGGAGAAGTGTACGGTGTGTCCTGAAACATCTAAAAAACACAGCTTAGAGAGCATAGGGCACTTCCACTCATGGGGGTATAAATTGGGAAAATGAAAAATCAGCAAGACACAAGAACCCCAAAGTTTAGGGCTGCTCTGTTGACAAGGACCTCCACTTCATTCCACCTTCAATATCCCAGGAAAGAGAAAAATGGATAAAGAAGTTGTGGTCCTTATGTACAATGCAATATCACTCAGCCATGAAATCAATGTCATAAGGCTAGTAGCAGCATGATGAGTGGATTTAGGTACGACGATTCTAAGTGAAATAAGTCACACAGAAAAGGACACTTCTCATAAGGTATCACTTATAGAGGGAATGTAAAAAGCGTCACACTTGAACTGAATTACAAAACAGAACAGAGTCACACATGCAGAAAACACACTATGGCTGCTTAACGGGAAAGGTGAGGTGGGGTGATACATAAAACAAGGGTTTCAAATTAGCTCAGATACCGTTCCATAAACCCAATATGTAATAGACAAGACCTACTCCTTGCTCAGAGAACTGGACTCAACACGCCCTATTCACCGCACAAGAATATATCTGACTAGTAATAATCTTAAAACCTATGTATTGATATCTCTCTGTTAGTGTGTCAAGTGGGTGTAAAGCGGCATAAACACAGCAGTGAAAAGCAGCTAAACCCCATTATAAAAATAAATTACTTTTACAAACCCATGAAACAAAGACAGTGAAAGAGAGAGAAATTCTTACACAATGCGTTCAGGGGCTGTGATGCAACCTGGATTGACCATATCTAGACCCACAGCTGGATGAGACATAAGGGTGGACACTCTTGGGGCTGAGAGGTTTGGTGAGGTTGGGTGAGCAAACGCAGACCCTTTAAAGTAATACTGCGTGGTCCCCATCGCATGGGTCCCAAATCTCCAGGTTCAAGGGCATCTTCCTACATCGAAAACATGCATGAGAAAACAAAAAGATGGTACACCATGTGATGGGGAAAGGTTTCTAAAACGCACCTCATTTCTCTTCTCCTTGTGCCCGGGTTCGCCATTCCAGCCGCTTTACTAACAATCTCCCTACTTGGAGCATCAGCACCTTTAACCTCCTGTTCCGTACATGTTGCAATTTGTCCTGAGGATGAACGGGTAGACGGGGAACCAGTGAGAGACTAGCTCTTGGTGTTGGGACAGGCACAGGTCACTCTATTTTCCCATCAGAAAGAAGAATTAACCACAGGCTCATCCTCCCCCCCGGAACCAGAACAGGGCCTGAAGCCATCCTGCGCTTTTGCGGCCAGCTCCCAAAAAAGCGAGTTGTAAAATGGAGCTTCAGGGCACTGCAATTCACAAACCTGCAGAGTTATAAATGATAACTCTCGTCCACAAATATATTGAGGGAAGGCAAAGAAGAGGATTTGAAATCAAGGCAGAATTGCAGGAAACAGATTTCAGGAGGTAGATTCGAATCACCTTTAAAGCACATGAAAAGCGGCAAAACGTTGACAATGATGCCCTTGGCCAAAAAGGGCGTATGCGTTTTTTCCTGAATATATTCAGGAAAAAACGCATACGCCCTTTTTGGCCAACCAAGCAACCTGGAAAGGCAAATCAGCGCTACAAAGAAGACTCGCTACCCATCGGTCAAAAGGGCCATGCTGAAAAATGTCTCAAAACCAGAAATGCAGGACAGGCCATGGAGAAATGGGAGCCTTGCTACACTGATGGGCGGGATGTAAATTGCCAACAGCCACTCTGGAGAAGTGTACGGTGTGTCCTGAAACATCTAAAAAACACAGCTTAGAGAGCATAGGGCACTTCCACTCATGGGGGTATAAATTGGGAAAATGAAAAATCAGCAAGACACAAGCACCCCAAAGTTTAGGGCTGCTCTGTTGACAAGGACCTCCACTTCATTCCACCTTCAATATCCCAGGAAAGAGAAAAATGGATAAAGAAGTTGTGGTCCTTATGTACAATGCAATATCACTCAGCCATGAAATCAATGTCATAAGTCTAGTAGCAGCATGATGAGTGGATTTAGGTACGACGATTCTAAGTGAAATAAGTCACACAGAAAAGGACACTTCTCATAAGGTATCACTTATAGAGGGAATGTCAAAACCGTTACACTTGAACTGAATTACAAAACAGAACAGAGTCACACATGCAGAAAACACACTATGGCTGCTTAACGGGAAAGGTGAGGTGGGGTGATACATAAAACAAGGGTTTCAAATTAGCTCAGATACCGTTCCATAAACCCAATATGTAATAGACGAGACCTACTCCTTGCTCAGAGAACTGGACTCAACACGCCCTATTCACCGCACAAGAATATATCTGACTAGTAATAATCTTAAAACCTATGTATTGATATCTCTCTGTTAGTGTGTCAAGTGGGTGTAAAGCGGCATAAACACAGCAGTGAAAAGCAGCTAAACCCCATTATAAAAATAAATTACTTTTACAAACCCATGAAACAAAGACAGTGGAAGAGAGAGAAATTCTTACACAATGCGTTCAGGGGCTGTGATGCAACCTGGATTGACCATATCTAGACCCACAGCTGGATGAGACATAAGGGTGGACACTCTTGGGGCTGAGAGGTTTGGTGAGGTTGGGTGAGCAAACGCAGACCCTTTAAAGTAATACTGCGTGGTACCCATCGCATGGGTCCCAAATCTCCAGGTTTAAGGGCATCTTCCTACATCGAAAACATGCATGAGAAAACAAAATGATGGTACACCATGTGATGGGGAAAGGTTTCTAAAACGCACCTCATTTCTCTTCTCCTTGTGCCTGGGTTCGCCATTCCAGCCTCTTTACTAACAATCTCCCTACTTGGAGCATCAGCACCTTTAACCTCCTGTTCCGTACATGTTGCAATTTGTCCTGAGGATGAACGGGTAGACGGGGAACCAGTGAGAGACTAGCTCTTGGTGTTGGGACAGGCACAGGTCACTCTATTTTCCCATCAGGAAGAAGAATTAACCACAGGCTCATCCTCCCCCCCGGAACCAGAACAGGGCCTGAAGCCATCCTGCGCTTTTGCGGCCAGCTCCCAAAAAAGCGAGTTGTAAAATGGAGCTTCAGGGCACTGCAATTCACAAACCTGCAGAGTTATAAATGATAACTCTCGTCCACAAATATATTGAGGGAAGGCAAAGAAGAGGATTTGAAATCAAGGCAGAATTGCAGGAAACAGATTTCAGGAGGTAGATTCGAATCACCTTTAAAGCACATGAAAAGCGGCAAAACGTTGACAATGATGCCCTTGGCCAAAAAGGGCGTATGCGTTTTTTCCTGAATATATTCAGGAAAAAACGCATACGCCCTTTTTGGCCAACCAAGCAACCTGGAAAGGCAAATCAGCGCTACAAAGAAGACTCGCTACCCATCGGTCAAAAGGGCCACGCTGAAAAAAGTCTCAAAACCAGAAATGCAGGACAGGCCATGGAGAAATGGGAGCCTTGCTACACTGATGGGCGGGATGTAAATTTTCAACAGCCACTCTGGAGAAGTGTACGGTGTGTCCGGAAACATCTAAAAAACACAGCTTAGAGAGCATACGGCACTTCCACTCATGGGGGTATACATTGGGAAAATGAAAAATCAGCAAGACACAAGCACCCCAAAGTTTAGGGCTGCTCTGTTGACAAGGACCTCCACTTCATTCCACCTTCAATATCCCAGGAAAGAGAAAAATGGATAAAGAAGTTGTGGTCGTTATGTACAATGGAATATCACTCAGCCATGAAATCAATGTCATAAGGCTAGTAGCAGCATGATGAGTGGATTTAGGTACGACGATTCTAAGTGAAATAAGTCACACAGAAAAGGACACTTCTCATAAGGTATCACTTATAGAGGGAATGTCAAAACCGTTACACTTGAACTGAATTACAAAACAGAACAGAGTCACACATGCAGTAAACACACTATGGCTGCTTAACGGGAAAGGTGAGGTGGGGTGATACATAAAACAAGGGTTTCAAATTAGCTCAGATACCGTTCCATAAACCCAATATGTAATAGACAAGACCTACTCCTTGCTCAGAGAACTGGACTCAACACGCCCTATTCACCGCACAAGAATATATCTGACTAGTAATAATCTTAAAACCTATGTATTGATATCTCTCTGTTAGTGTGTCAAGTGGGTGTAAAGCGGCATAAACACAGCAGTGAAAAGCAGCTAAACCCCATTATAAAAATAAATTACTTTTACAAACCCATGAAACAAAGACAGTGAAAGAGAGAGAAATTCTTACACAATGCGTTCAGGGGCTGTGATGCAACCTGGATTGACCATATCTAGACCCACAGCTGGATGAGACATAAGGGTGGACACTCTTGGGGCTGAGAGGTTTGGTGAGGTTGGGTGAGCAAACGCAGACCCTTTAAAGTAATACTGCGTGGTACCCATCGCATGGGTCCCAAATCTCCAGGTTTAAGGGCATCTTCCTACATCGAAAACATGCATGAGAAAACAAAACGATGGTACACCATGTGATGGGGAAAGGTTTCTAAAACGTACCTCATTTCTCTTCTCCTTGTGCCTGGGTTCGCCATTCCAGCCTCTTTACTAACAATCTCCCTACTTGGAGCATCAGCACCTTTAACCTCCTGTTCCGTACATGTTGCAATTTGTCCTGAGGATGAACGGGTAGACGGGGAACCAGTGAGAGACTAGCTCTTGGTGTTGGGACAGGCACAGGTCACTCTATTTTCCCATCAGAAAGAAGAATTAACCACAGGCTCATCCTCCCCCCCGGAACCAGAACAGGGCCTGAAGCCATCCTGCGCTTTTGCGGCCAGCTCCCAAAAAAGCGAGTTGTAAAATGGAGCTTCAGGGCACTGCAATTCACAAACCTGCAGAGTTATAAATGATAACTCTCGTCCACAAATATATTGAGGGAAGGCAAAGAAGAGGATTTGAAATCAAGGCAGAATTGCAGGAAACAGATTTCAGGAGGTAGATTCGAATCGCCTTTAAAGCACATGAAAAGCGGCAAAACGTTGACAATGATGCCCTTGGCCAAAAAGGGCGTATGCGTTTTTTCCTGACTATATTCAGGAAAAAACGCATACGCCCTTTTTGGCCAACCAAGCAACCTGGAAAGGCAAATCAGCGCTACAAAGAAGACTCGCTACCCATCGGTCAAAAGGGCCATGCTGAAAAAAGTCTCAAAACCAGAAATGCAGGACAGGCCATGGAGAAATGGGAGCCTTGCTACACTGATGGGCGGGATGTAAATTGCCAACAGCCACTCTGGAGAAGTGTACGGTGTGTCCTGAAACATCTAAAAAACACAGCTTAGAGAGCATAGGGCACTTCCACTCATGGGGGTATAAATTGGGAAAATGAAAAATCAGCAAGACACAAGAACCCCAAAGTTTAGGGCTGCTCTGTTGACAAGGACCTCCACTTCATTCCACCTTCAATATCCCAGGAAAGAGAAAAATGGATAAAGAAGTTGTGGTCCTTATGTACAATGCAATATCACTCAGCCATGAAATCAATGTCATAAGGCTAGTAGCAGCATGATGAGTGGATTTAGGTACGACGATTCTAAGTGAAATAAGTCACACAGAAAAGGACACTTCTCATAAGGTATCACTTATAGAGGGAATGTAAAAAGCGTCACACTTGAACTGAATTACAAAACAGAACAGAGTCACACATGCAGAAAACACACTATGGCTGCTTAACGGGAAAGGTGAGGTGGGGTGATACATAAAACAAGGGTTTCAAATTAGCTCAGATACCGTTCCATAAACCCAATATGTAATAGACAAGACCTACTCCTTGCTCAGAGAACTGGACTCAACACGCCCTATTCACCGCACAAGAATATATCTGACTAGTAATAATCTTAAAACCTATGTATTGATATCTCTCTGTTAGTGTGTCAAATGGGTGTAAAGCGGCATAAACACAGCAGTGAAAAGCAGCTAAACCCCATTATAAAAATAAATTACTTTTACAAACCCATGAAACAAAGACAGTGAAAGAATGAGAAATTCTTACACAATGCGTTCAGGGGCTGTGATGCAACCTGGATTGACCATATCTAGACCCACAGCTGGATGAGACATAAGGGTGGACACTCTTGGGGCTGAGAGGTTTGGTGAGGTTGGGTGAGCAAACGCAGACCCTTTAAAGTAATACTGCGTGGTCCCCATCGCATGGGTCCCAAATCTCCAGGTTCAAGGGCATCTTCCTACATCGAAAACATGCATGAGAAAACAAAAAGATGGTACACCATGTGATGGGGAAAGGTTTCTAAAACGCACCTCATTTCTCTTCTCCTTGTGCCCGGGTTCGCCATTCCAGCCGCTTTACTAACAATCTCCCTACTTGGAGCATCAGCACCTTTAACCTCCTGTTCCGTACATGTTGCAATTTGTCCTGAGGATGAACGGGTAGACGGGGAACCAGTGAGAGACTAGCTCTTGGTGTTGGGACAGGCACAGGTCACTCTATTTTCCCATCAGAAAGAAGAATTAACCACAGGCTCATCCTCCCCCCCGGAACCAGAACAGGGCCTGAAGCCATCCTGCGCTTTTGCGGCCAGCTCCCAAAAAAGCGAGTTGTAAAATGGAGCTTCAGGGCACTGCAATTCACAAACCTGCAGAGTTATAAATGATAACTCTCGTCCACAAATATATTGAGGGAAGGCAAAGAAGAGGATTTGAAATCAAGGCAGAATTGCAGGAAACAGATTTCAGGAGGTAGATTCGAATCACCTTTAAAGCACATGAAAAGCGGCAAAACGTTGACAATGATGCCCTTGGCCAAAAAGGGCGTATGCGTTTTTTCCTGAATATATTCAGGAAAAAACGCATACGCCCTTTTTGGCCAACCAAGCAACCTGGAAAGGCAAATCAGCGCTACAAAGAAGACTCGCTACCCATCGGTCAAAAGGGCCATGCTGAAAAATGTCTCAAAACCAGAAATGCAGGACAGGCCATGGAGAAATGGGAGCCTTGCTACACTGATGGGCGGGATGTAAATTGCCAACAGCCACTCTGGAGAAGTGTACGGTGTGTCCTGAAACATCTAAAAAACACAGCTTAGAGAGCATAGGGCACTTCCACTCATGGGGGTATAAATTGGGAAAATGAAAAATCAGCAAGACACAAGCACCCCAAAGTTTAGGGCTGCTCTGTTGACAAGGACCTCCACTTCATTCCACCTTCAATATCCCAGGAAAGAGAAAAATGGATAAAGAAGTTGTGGTCCTTATGTACAATGCAATATCACTCAGCCATGAAATCAATGTCATAAGTCTAGTAGCAGCATGATGAGTGGATTTAGGTACGACGATTCTAAGTGAAATAAGTCACACAGAAAAGGACACTTCTCATAAGGTATCACTTATAGAGGGAATGTCAAAACCGTTACACTTGAACTGAATTACAAAACAGAACAGAGTCACACATGCAGAAAACACACTATGGCTGCTTAACGGGAAAGGTGAGGTGGGGTGATACATAAAACAAGGGTTTCAAATTAGCTCAGATACCGTTCCATAAACCCAATATGTAATAGACGAGACCTACTCCTTGCTCAGAGAACTGGACTCAACACGCCCTATTCACCACACAAGAATATATCTGACTAGTAATAATCTTAAAACCTATGTATTGATATCTCTCTGTTAGTGTGTCAAGTGGGTGTAAAGCGGCATAAACACAGCAGTGAAAAGCAGCTAAACCCCATTATAAAAATAAATTACTTTTACAAACCCATGAAACAAAGACAGTGGAAGAGAGAGAAATTCTTACACAATGCGTTCAGGGGCTGTGATGCAACCTGGATTGACCATATCTAGACCCACAGCTGGATGAGACATAAGGGTGGACACTCTTGGGGCTGAGAGGTTTGGTGAGGTTGGGTGAGCAAACGCAGACCCTTTAAAGTAATACTGCGTGGTACCCATCGCATGGGTCCCAAATCTCCAGGTTTAAGGGCATCTTCCTACATCGAAAACATGCATGAGAAAACAAAATGATGGTACACCATGTGATGGGGAAAGGTTTCTAAAACGCACCTCATTTCTCTTCTCCTTGTGCCTGGGTTCGCCATTCCAGCCTCTTTACTAACAATCTCCCTACTTGGAGCATCAGCACCTTTAACCTCCTGTTCCGTACATGTTGCAATTTGTCCTGAGGATGAACGGGTAGACGGGGAACCAGTGAGAGACTAGCTCTTGGTGTTGGGACAGGCACAGGTCACTCTATTTTCCCATCAGGAAGAAGAATTAACCACAGGCTCATCCTCCCCCCCGGAACCAGAACAGGGCCTGAAGCCATCCTGCGCTTTTGCGGCCAGCTCCCAAGAAAGCGAGTTGTAAAATGGAGCTTCAGGGCACTGCAATTCACAAACCTGCAGAGTTATAAATGATAACTCTCGTCCACAAATATATTGAGGGAAGGCAAAGAAGAGGATTTGAAATCAAGGCAGAATTGCAGGAAACAGATTTCAGGAGGTAGATTCGAATCACCTTTAAAGCACATGAAAAGCGGCAAAACGTTGACAATGATGCCCTTGGCCAAAAAGGGCGTATGCGTTTTTTCCTGAATATATTCAGGAAAAAACGCATACGCCCTTTTTGGCCAACCAAGCAACCTGGAAAGGCAAATCAGCGCTACAAAGAAGACTCGCTACCCATCGGTCAAAAGGGCCACGCTGAAAAAAGTCTCAAAACCAGAAATGCAGGACAGGCCATGGAGAAATGGGAGCCTTGCTACACTGATGGGCGGGATGTAAATTTTCAACAGCCACTCTGGAGAAGTGTACGGTGTGTCCGGAAACATCTAAAAAACACAGCTTAGAGAGCATACGGCACTTCCACTCATGGGGGTATACATTGGGAAAATGAAAAATCAGCAAGACACAAGCACCCCAAAGTTTAGGGCTGCTCTGTTGACAAGGACCTCCACTTCATTCCACCTTCAATATCCCAGGAAAGAGAAAAATGGATAAAGAAGTTGTGGTCGTTATGTACAATGGAATATCACTCAGCCATGAAATCAATGTCATAAGGCTAGTAGCAGCATGATGAGTGGATTTAGGTACGACGATTCTAAGTGAAATAAGTCACACAGAAAAGGACACTTCTCATAAGGTATCACTTATAGAGGGAATGTCAAAACCGTTACACTTGAACTGAATTACAAAACAGAACAGAGTCACACATGCAGTAAACACACTATGGCTGCTTAACGGGAAAGGTGAGGTGGGGTGATACATAAAACAAGGGTTTCAAATTAGCTCAGATACCGTTCCATAAACCCAATATGTAATAGACAAGACCTACTCCTTGCTCAGAGAACTGGACTCAACACGCCCTATTCACCGCACAAGAATATATCTGACTAGTAATAATCTTAAAACCTATGTATTGATATCTCTCTGTTAGTGTGTCAAGTGGGTGTAAAGCGGCATAAACACAGCAGTGAAAAGCAGCTAAACCCCATTATAAAAATAAATTACTTTTACAAACCCATGAAACAAAGACAGTGAAAGAGAGAGAAATTCTTACACAATGCGTTCAGGGGCTGTGATGCAACCTGGATTGACCATATCTAGACCCACAGCTGGATGAGACATAAGGGTGGACACTCTTGGGGCTGAGAGGTTTGGTGAGGTTGGGTGAGCAAACGCAGACCCTTTAAAGTAATACTGCGTGGTACCCATCGCATGGGTCCCAAATCTCCAGGTTTAAGGGCATCTTCCTACATCGAAAACATGCATGAGAAAACAAAACGATGGTACACCATGTGATGGGGAAAGGTTTCTAAAACGCACCTCATTTCTCTTCTCCTTGTGCCTGGGTTCGCCATTCCAGCCTCTTTACTAACAATCTCCCTACTTGGAGCATCAGCACCTTTAACCTCCTGTTCCGTACATGTTGCAATTTGTCCTGAGGATGAACGGGTAGACGGGGAACCAGTGAGAGACTAGCTCTTGGTGTTGGGACAGGCACAGGTCACTCTATTTTCCCATCAGAAAGAAGAATTAACCACAGGCTCATCCTCCCCCCCGGAACCAGAACAGGGCCTGAAGCCATCCTGCGCTTTTGCGGCCAGCTCCCAAAAAAGCGAGTTGTAAAATGGAGCTTCAGGGCACTGCAATTCACAAACCTGCAGAGTTATAAATGATAACTCTCGTCCACAAATATATTGAGGGAAGGCAAAGAAGAGGATTTGAAATCAAGGCAGAATTGCAGGAAACAGATTTCAGGAGGTAGATTCGAATCACCTTTAAAGCACATGAAAAGCGGCAAAACGTTGACAATGATGCCCTTGGCCAAAAAGGGCGTATGTGTTTTTTCCTGAATATATTCAGCAAAAAACGCATACGCCCTTTTTGGCCAACCAAGCAACCTGGAAAGGCAAATCAGCGCTACAAAGAAGACTCGCTACCCATCGGTCAAAAGGGCCATGCTGAAAAAAGTCTCAAAACCAGAAATGCAGGACAGGCCATGGAGAAATGGGAGCCTTGCTACACTGATGGGCGGGATGTAAATTGCCAACAGCCACTCTGGAGAAGTGTACGGTGTGTCCTGAAACATCTAAAAAACACAGCTTAGAGAGCATAGGGCACTTCCACTCATGGGGGTATAAATTGGGAAAATGAAAAATCAGCAAGACACAAGCAGCCCAAAGTTTAGGGCTGCTCTGTTGACAAGCACCTCCACTTCATTCCACCTTCAATATCCCAGGAAAGAGAAAAATGGATAAAGAAGTTGTGGTCCTTATGTACAATGCAATATCACTCAGCCATGAAATCAATGTCATAAGTCTAGTAGCAGCATGATGAGTGGATTTAGGTACGACGATTCTAAGTGAAATAAGTCACACAGAAAAGGACACTTCTCATAAGGTATCACTTATAGAGGGAATGTCAAAACCGTTACACTTGAACTGAATTACAAAACAGAACAGAGTCACACATGCAGAAAACACACTATGGCTGCTTAACGGGAAAGGTGAGGTGGGGTGATACATAAAACAAGGGTTTCAAATTAGCTCAGATACCGTTCCATAAACCCAATATGTAATAGACAAGACCTACTCCTTGCTCAGAGAACTGGACTCAAAACGCCCTATTCACCGCACAAGAATATATCTGACTAGTAATAATCTTAAAACCTATGTATTGATATCTCTCTGTTAGTGTGTCAAGTGGGTGTAAAGCGGCATAAACACAGCAGTGAAAAGCAGCTAAACCCCATTATAAAAATAAATTACTTTTACAAACCCATGAAACAAAGACAGTGGAAGAGAGAGAAATTCTTACACAATGCGTTCAGGGGCTGTGATGCAACCTGGATTGACCATATCTAGACCCACAGTTGGATGAGACATAAGGGTGGACACTCTTGGGGCTGAGAGGTTTGGTGAGGTTGGGTGAGCAAACGCAGACCCTTTAAAGTAATACTGCGTGGTACCCATCGCATGGGTCGCAAATCTCCAGGTTCAAGGGCATCTTCCTACATCGAAAACATGCTTGAGAAAACAAAAAGATGGTACACCATGTGATGGGGAAAGGTTTCTAAAACGCACCTCATTTCTCTTCTCCTTGTGCCCGGGTTCGCCATTCCAGATGCTTTACTAATAATCTCCCTACTTGGAGCATCAGCACCTTTAACCTCCTGTTCCGTACAGGTTGCAATTTGTCCTGAGGATGAACGGGTAGACGGGGAACCAGTGAGAGACTAGCTCTTGGTGTTGGGACAGGCACAGGTCACTCTATTTTCCCATCAGGAAGAAGAATTAACCACAGGCTCATCCTCCCCCCCGGAACCAGAACAGGGCCTGAAGCCATCCTGCGCTTTTGCGGCCAGCTCCCAAAAAAGCGAGTTGTAAAATGGAGCTTCAGGGCACTGCAATTCACAAACCTGCAGAGTTATAAATGATAACTCTCGTCCACAAATATATTGAGGGAAGGCAAAGAAGAGGATTTGAAATCAAGGCAGAATTGCAGGAAACAGATTTCAGGAGGTAGATTCGAATCGCCTTTAAAGCACATGAAAAGCGGCAAAACGTTGACAATGATGCCCTTGGCCAAAAAGGGCGTATGCGTTTTTTCCTGAATATATTCAGGAAAAGACGCATACGCCCTTTTTGGCCAACCAAGCAACCTGGAAAGGCAAATCAGCGCTACAAAGAAGACTCGCTACCCATCGGTCAAAAGGGCCATGCTGAAAAAAGTCTCAAAACCAGAAATGCAGGACAGGCCATGGAGAAATGGGAGCCTTGCTACACTGATGGGCGGGATGTAAATTGCCAACAGCCACTCTGGAGAAGTGTACGGTGTGTCCTGAAACATCTAAAAAACACAGCTTAGAGAGCATAGGGCACTTCCACTCATGGGGGTATAAATTGGGAAAATGAAAAATCAGCAAGACACAAGCAGCCCAAAGTTTAGGGCTGCTCTGTTGACAAGCACCTCCACTTCATTCCACCTTCAATATCCCAGGAAAGAGAAAAATGGATAAAGAAGTTGTGGTCCTTATGTACAATGCAATATCACTCAGCCATGAAATCAATGTCATAAGTCTAGTAGCAGCATGATGAGTGGATTTAGGTACGACGATTCTAAGTGAAATAAGTCACACAGAAAAGGACACTTCTCATAAGGTATCACTTATAGAGGGAATGTCAAAACCGTTACACTTGAACTGAATTACAAAACAGAACAGAGTCACACATGCAGAAAACACACTATGGCTGCTTAACGGGAAAGGTGAGGTGGGGTGATACATAAAACAAGGGTTTCAAATTAGCTCAGATACCGTTCCATAAACCCAATATGTAATAGACAAGACCTACTCCTTGCTCAGAGAACTGGACTCAAAACGCCCTATTCACCGCACAAGAATATATCTGACTAGTAATAATCTTAAAACCTATGTATTGATATCTCTCTGTTAGTGTGTCAAGTGGGTGTAAAGCGGCATAAACACAGCAGTGAAAAGCAGCTAAACCCCATTATAAAAATAAATTACTTTTACAAACCCATGAAACAAAGACAGTGGAAGAGAGAGAAATTCTTACACAATGCGTTCAGGGGCTGTGATGCAACCTGGATTGACCATATCTAGACCCACAGTTGGATGAGACATAAGGGTGGACACTCTTGGGGCTGAGAGGTTTGGTGAGGTTGGGTGAGCAAACGCAGACCCTTTAAAGTAATACTGCGTGGTACCCATCGCATGGGTCGCAAATCTCCAGGTTCAAGGGCATCTTCCTACATCGAAAACATGCTTGAGAAAACAAAAAGATGGTACACCATGTGATGGGGAAAGGTTTCTAAAACGCACCTCATTTCTCTTCTCCTTGTGCCCGGGTTCGCCATTCCAGATGCTTTACTAATAATCTCCCTACTTGGAGCATCAGCACCTTTAACCTCCTGTTCCGTACAGGTTGCAATTTGTCCTGAGGATGAACGGGTAGACGGGGAACCAGTGAGAGACTAGCTCTTGGTGTTGGGACAGGCACAGGTCACTCTATTTTCCCATCAGGAAGAAGAATTAACCACAGGCTCATCCTCCCCCCCGGAACCAGAACAGGGCCTGAAGCCATCCTGCGCTTTTGCGGCCAGCTCCCAAAAAAGCGAGTTGTAAAATGGAGCTTCAGGGCACTGCAATTCACAAACCTGCAGAGTTATAAATGATAACTCTCGTCCACAAATATATTGAGGGAAGGCAAAGAAGAGGATTTGAAATCAAGGCAGAATTGCAGGAAACAGATTTCAGGAGGTAGATTCGAATCGCCTTTAAAGCACATGAAAAGCGGCAAAACGTTGACAATGATGCCCTTGGCCAAAAAGGGCGTATGCGTTTTTTCCTGAATATATTCAGGAAAAGACGCATACGCCCTTTTTGGCCAACCAAGCAACCTGGAAAGGCAAATCAGCGCTACAAAGAAGACTCGCTACCCATCGGTCAAAAGGGCCATGCTGAAAAAAGTCTCAAAACCAGAAATGCAGGACAGGCCATGGAGAAATGGGAGCCTTGCTACACTGATGGGCGGGATGTAAATTGCCAACAGCCACTCTGGAGAAGTGTACGGTGTGTCCTGAAACATCTAAAAAACACAGCTTAGAGAGCATAGGGCACTTCCACTCATGGGGGTATAAATTGGGAAAATGAAAAATCAGCAAGACACAAGCACCCCAAAGTTTAGGGCTGCTCTGTTGACAAGGACCTCCACTTCATTCCACCTTCAATATCCCAGGAAAGAGAAAAATGGATAAAGAAGTTGTGGTCCTTATGTACAATGCAATATCACTCAGCCATGAAATCAATGTCATAAGTCTAGTAGCAGCATGATGAGTGGATTTAGGTACGACGATTCTAAGTGAAATAAGTCACACAGAAAAGGACACTTCTCATAAGGTATCACTTATAGAGGGAATGTCAAAACCGTTACACTTGAACTGAATTACAAAACAGAACAGAGTCACACATGCAGAAAACACACTATGGCTGCTTAACGGGAAAGGTGAGGTGGGGTGATACATAAAACAAGGGTTTCAAATTAGCTCAGATACCGTTCCATAAACCCAATATGTAATAGACAAGACCTACTCCTTGCTCAGAGAACTGGACTCAACACGCCCTATTCACCGCACAAGAATATATCTGACTAGTAATAATCTTAAAACCTATGTATTGATATCTCTCTGTTAGTGTGTCAAGTGGGTGTAAAGCGGCATAAACACAGCAGTGAAAAGCAGCTAAACCCCATTATAAAAATAAATTACTTTTACAAACCCATGAAACAAAGACAGTGAAAGAGAGAGAAATTCTTACACAATGCGTTCAGGGGCTGTGATGCAACCTGGATTGACCATATCTAGACCCACAGCTGGATGAGACATAAGGGTGGACACTCTTGGGGCTGAGAGGTTTGGTGAGGTTGGGTGAGCAAACGCAGACCCTTTAAAGTAATACTGCGTGGTACCCATCGCATGGGTCCCAAATCTCCAGGTTTAAGGGCATCTTCCTACATCGAAAACATGCATGAGAAAACAAAACGATGGTACACCATGTGATGGGGAAAGGTTTCTAAAACGCACCTCATTTCTCTTCTCCTTGTGCCTGGGTTCGCCATTCCAGCCTCTTTACTAACAATCTCCCTACTTGGAGCATCAGCACCTTTAACCTCCTGTTCCGTACATGTTGCAATTTGTCCTGAGGATGAACGGGTAGACGGGGAACCAGTGAGAGACTAGCTCTTGGTGTTGGGACAGGCACAGGTCACTCTATTTTCCCATCAGAAAGAAGAATTAACCACAGGCTCATCCTCCCCCCCGGAACCAGAACAGGGCCTGAAGCCATCCTGCGCTTTTGCGGCCAGCTCCCAAAAAAGCGAGTTGTAAAATGGAGCTTCAGGGCACTGCAATTCACAAACCTGCAGAGTTATAAATGATAACTCTCGTCCACAAATATATTGAGGGAAGGCAAAGAAGAGGATTTGAAATCAAGGCAGAATTGCAGGAAACAGATTTCAGGAGGTAGATTCGAATCACCTTTAAAGCACATGAAAAGCGGCAAAACGTTGACAATGATGCCCTTGGCCAAAAAGGGCGTATGTGTTTTTTCCTGAATATATTCAGGAAAAAACGCATACGCCCTTTTTGGCCAACCAAGCAACCTGGAAAGGCAAATCAGCGCTACAAAGAAGACTCGCTACCCATCGGTCAAAAGGGCCATGCTGAAAAATGTCTCAAAACCAGAAATGCAGGACAGGCCATGGAGAAATGGGAGCCTTGCTACACTGATGGGGGGGATGTAAATTGCCAACAGCCACTCTGGAGAAGTGTACGGTGTGTCCTGAAACATCTAAAAAACACAGCTTAGAGAGCATAGGGCACTTCCACTCATGGGGGTATAAATTGGGAAAATGAAAAATCAGCAAGACACAAGCACCCCAAAGTTTAGGGCTGCTCTGTTGACAAGGACCTCCACTTCATTCCACCTTCAATATCCCAGGAAAGAGAAAAATGGATAAAGAAGTTGTGGTCCTTATGTACAATGCAATATCACTCAGCCATGAAATCAATCTCATAAGTCTAGTAGCAGCATGATGAGTGGATTTAGGTACGACGATTCTAAGTGAAATAAGTCACACAGAAAAGGACACTTCTCATAAGGTATCACTTATAGAGGGAATGTCAAAACCGTTACACTTGAACTGAATTACAAAACAGAACAGAGTCACACATGCAGAAAACACACTATGGCTGCTTAACGGGAAAGGTGAGGTGGGGTGATACATAAAACAAGGGTTTCAAATTAGCTCAGATACCGTTCCATAAACCCAATATGTAATAGACGAGACCTACTCCTTGCTCAGAGAACTGGACTCAACACGCCCTATTCACCGCACAAGAATATATCTGACTAGTAATAATCTTAAAACCTATGTATTGATATCTCTCTGTTAGTGTGTCAAGTGGGTGTAAAGCGGCATAAACACAGCAGTGAAAAGCAGCTAAACCCCATTATAAAAATAAATTACTTTTACAAACCCATG
This sequence comes from Balaenoptera ricei, assembly GCF_028023285.1. Lineage (NCBI taxonomy): Eukaryota > Metazoa > Chordata > Mammalia > Artiodactyla > Balaenopteridae > Balaenoptera > Balaenoptera ricei. Next base: position 979,841 of record NW_026777413.1, on the reverse strand, counting down.
AAACAAAGACAGTGGAAGAGAGAGAAATTCTTACACAATGCGTTCAGGGGCTGTGATGCAACCTGGATTGACCATATCTAGACCCACAGCTGGATGAGACATAAGGGTGGACACTCTTGGGGCTGAGAGGTTTGGTGAGGTTGGGTGAGCAAACGCAGACCCTTTAAAGTAATACTGCGTGGTACCCATCGCATGGGTCCCAAATCTCCAGGTTTAAGGGCATCTTCCTACATCGAAAACATGCATGAGAAAACAAAATGATGGTACACCATGTGATGGGGAAAGGTTTCTAAAACGCACCTCATTTCTCTTCTCCTTGTGCCTGGGTTCGCCATTCCAGCCTCTTTACTAACAATCTCCCTACTTGGAGCATCAGCACCTTTAACCTCCTGTTCCGTACATGTTGCAATTTGTCCTGAGGATGAACGGGTAGACGGGGAACCAGTGAGAGACTAGCTCTTGGTGTTGGGACAGGCACAGGTCACTCTATTTTCCCATCAGGAAGAAGAATTAACCACAGGCTCATCCTCCCCCCCGGAACCAGAACAGGGCCTGAAGCCATCCTGCGCTTTTGCGGCCAGCTCCCAAGAAAGCGAGTTGTAAAATGGAGCTTCAGGGCACTGCAATTCACAAACCTGCAGAGTTATAAATGATAACTCTCGTCCACAAATATATTGAGGGAAGGCAAAGAAGAGGATTTGAAATCAAGGCAGAATTGCAGGAAACAGATTTCAGGAGGTAGATTCGAATCACCTTTAAAGCACATGAAAAGCGGCAAAACGTTGACAATGATGCCCTTGGCCAAAAAGGGCGTATGTGTTTTTTCCTGAATATATTCAGGAAAAAACGCATACGCCCTTTTTGGCCAACCAAGCAACCTGGAAAGGCAAATCAGCGCTACAAAGAAGACTCGCTACTCATCGGTCAAAAGGGCCACGCTGAAAAAAGTCTCAAAACCAGAAATGCAGGACAGGCCATGGAGAAATGGGAGCCTTGCTACACTGATGGGCGGGATGTAAATTTTCAACAGCCACTCTGGAGAAGTGTACGGTGTGTCCGGAAACATCTAAAAAACACAGCTTAGAGAGCATACGGCACTTCCACTCATGGGGGTATACATTGGGAAAATGAAAAATCAGCAAGACACAAGCACCCCAAAGTTTAGGGCTGCTCTGTTGACAAGGACCTCCACTTCATTCCACCTTCAATATCCCAGGAAAGAGAAAAATGGATAAAGAAGTTGTGGTCGTTATGTACAATGGAATATCACTCAGCCATGAAATCAATGTCATAAGGCTAGTAGCAGCATGATGAGTGGATTTAGGTACGACGATTCTAAGTGAAATAAGTCACACAGAAAAGGACACTTCTCATAAGGTATCACTTATAGAGGGAATGTCAAAACCGTTACACTTGAACTGAATTACAAAACAGAACAGAGTCACACATGCAGTAAACACACTATGGCTGCTTAACGGGAAAGGTGAGGTGGGGTGATACATAAAACAAGGGTTTCAAATTAGCTCAGATACCGTTCCATAAACCCAATATGTAATAGACAAGACCTACTCCTTGCTCAGAGAACTGGACTCAACACGCCCTATTCACCGCACAAGAATATATCTGACTAGTAATAATCTTAAAACCTATGTATTGATATCTCTCTGTTAGTGTGTCAAGTGGGTGTAAAGCGGCATAAACACAGCAGTGAAAAGCAGCTAAACCCCATTATAAAAATAAATTACTTTTACAAACCCATGAAACAAAGACAGTGGAAGAGAGAGAAATTCTTACACAATGCGTTCAGGGGCTGTGATGCAACCTGGATTGACCATATCTAGACCCACAGCTGGATGAGACATAAGGGTGGACACTCTTGGGGCTGAGAGGTTTGGTGAGGTTGGGTGAGCAAACGCAGACCCTTTAAAGTAATACTGCGTGGTACCCATCGCATGGGTCCCAAATCTCCAGGTTTAAGGGCATCTTCCTACATCGAAAACATGCATGAGAAAACAAAATGATGGTACACCATGTGATGGGGAAAGGTTTCTAAAACGCACCTCATTTCTCTTCTCCTTGTGCCTGGGTTCGCCATTCCAGCCTCTTTACTAACAATCTCCCTACTTGGAGCATCAGCACCTTTAACCTCCTGTTCCGTACATGTTGCAATTTGTCCTGAGGATGAACGGGTAGACGGGGAACCAGTGAGAGACTAGCTCTTGGTGTTGGGACAGGCACAGGTCACTCTATTTTCCCATCAGGAAGAAGAATTAACCACAGGCTCATCCTCCCCCCCGGAACCAGAACAGGGCCTGAAGCCATCCTGCGCTTTTGCGGCCAGCTCCCAAGAAAGCGAGTTGTAAAATGGAGCTTCAGGGCACTGCAATTCACAAACCTGCAGAGTTATAAATGATAACTCTCGTCCACAAATATATTGAGGGAAGGCAAAGAAGAGGATTTGAAATCAAGGCAGAATTGCAGGAAACAGATTTCAGGAGGTAGATTCGAATCACCTTTAAAGCACATGAAAAGCGGCAAAACGTTGACAATGATGCCCTTGGCCAAAAAGGGCGTATGTGTTTTTTCCTGAATATATTCAGGAAAAAACGCATACGCCCTTTTTGGCCAACCAAGCAACCTGGAAAGGCAAATCAGCGCTACAAAGAAGACTCGCTACTCATCGGTCAAAAGGGCCACGCTGAAAAAAGTCTCAAAACCAGAAATGCAGGACAGGCCATGGAGAAATGGGAGCCTTGCTACACTGATGGGCGGGATGTAAATTTTCAACAGCCACTCTGGAGAAGTGTACGGTGTGTCCGGAAACATCTAAAAAACACAGCTTAGAGAGCATACGGCACTTCCACTCATGGGGGTATACATTGGGAAAATGAAAAATCAGCAAGACACAAGCACCCCAAAGTTTAGGGCTGCTCTGTTGACAAGGACCTCCACTTCATTCCACCTTCAATATCCCAGGAAAGAGAAAAATGGATAAAGAAGTTGTGGTCGTTATGTACAATGGAATATCACTCAGCCATGAAATCAATGTCATAAGGCTAGTAGCAGCATGATGAGTGGATTTAGGTACGACGATTCTAAGTGAAATAAGTCACACAGAAAAGGACACTTCTCATAAGGTATCACTTATAGAGGGAATGTCAAAACCGTTACACTTGAACTGAATTACAAAACAGAACAGAGTCACACATGCAGTAAACACACTATGGTTGCTTAACGGGAAAGGTGAGGTGGGGTGATACATAAAACAAGGGTTTCAAATTAGCTCAGATACCGTTCCATAAACCCAATATGTAATAGACAAGACCTACTCCTTGCTCAGAGAACTGGACTCAACACGCCCTATTCACCGCACAAGAATATATCTGACTAGTAATAATCTTAAAACCTATGTATTGATATCTCTCTGTTAGTGTGTCAAGTGGGTGTAAAGCGGCATAAACACAGCAGTGAAAAGCAGCTAAACCCCATTATAAAAATAAATTACTTTTACAAACCCATGAAACAAAGACAGTGAAAGAGAGAGAAATTCTTACACAATGCGTTCAGGGGCTGTGATGCAACCTGGATTGACCATATCTAGACCCACAGCTGGATGAGACATAAGGGTGGACACTCTTGGGGCTGAGAGGTTTGGTGAGGTTGGGTGAGCAAACGCAGACCCTTTAAAGTAATACTGCGTGGTACCCATCGCATGGGTCCCAAATCTCCAGGTTTAAGGGCATCTTCCTACATCGAAAACATGCATGAGAAAACAAAACGATGGTACACCATGTGATGGGGAAAGGTTTCTAAAACGCACCTCATTTCTCTTCTCCTTGTGCCTGGGTTCGCCATTCCAGCCTCTTTACTAACAATCTCCCTACTTGGAGCATCAGCACCTTTAACCTCCTGTTCCGTACATGTTGCAATTTGTCCTGAGGATGAACGGGTAGACGGGGAACCAGTGAGAGACTAGCTCTTGGTGTTGGGACAGGCACAGGTCACTCTATTTTCCCATCAGAAAGAAGAATTAACCACAGGCTCATCCTCCCCCCCGGAACCAGAACAGGGCCTGAAGCCATCCTGCGCTTTTGCGGCCAGCTCCCAAAAAAGCGAGTTGTAAAATGGAGCTTCAGGGCACTGCAATTCACAAACCTGCAGAGTTATAAATGATAACTCTCGTCCACAAATATATTGAGGGAAGGCAAAGAAGAGGATTTGAAATCAAGGCAGAATTGCAGGAAACAGATTTCAGGAGGTAGATTCGAATCACCTTTAAAGCACATGAAAAGCGGCAAAACGTTGACAATGATGCCCTTGGCCAAAAAGGGCGTATGTGTTTTTTCCTGAATATATTCAGGAAAAGACGCATACGCCCTTTTTGGCCAACCAAGCAACCTGGAAAGGCAAATCAGCGCTACAAAGAAGACTCGCTACCCATCGGTCAAAAGGGCCATGCTGAAAAAAGTCTCAAAACCAGAAATGCAGGACAGGCCATGGAGAAATGGGAGCCTTGCTACACTGATGGGCGGGATGTAAATTGCCAACAGCCACTCTGGAGAAGTGTACGGTGTGTCCTGAAACATCTAAAAAACACAGCTTAGAGAGCATAGGGCACTTCCACTCATGGGGGTATAAATTGGGAAAATGAAAAATCAGCAAGACACAAGCACCCCAAAGTTTAGGGCTGCTCTGTTGACAAGGACCTCCACTTCATTCCACCTTCAATATCCCAGGAAAGAGAAAAATGGATAAAGAAGTTGTGGTCCTTATGTACAATGCAATATCACTCAGCCATGAAATCAATGTCATAAGTCTAGTAGCAGCATGATGAGTGGATTTAGGTACGACGATTCTAAGTGAAATAAGTCACACAGAAAAGGACACTTCTCATAAGGTATCACTTATAGAGGGAATGTCAAAACCGTTACACTTGAACTGAATTACAAAACAGAACAGAGTCACACATGCAGAAAACACACTATGGCTGCTTAACGGGAAAGGTGAGGTGGGGTGATACATAAAACAAGGGTTTCAAATTAGCTCAGATACCGTTCCATAAACCCAATATGTAATAGACGAGACCTACTCCTTGCTCAGAGAACTGGACTCAACACGCCCTATTCACCGCACAAGAATATATCTGACTAGTAATAATCTTAAAACCTATGTATTGATATCTCTCTGTTAGTGTGTCAAGTGGGTGTAAAGCGGCATAAACACAGCAGTGAAAAGCAGCTAAACCCCATTATAAAAATAAATTACTTTTACAAACCCATGAAACAAAGACAGTGGAAGAGAGAGAAATTCTTACACAATGCGTTCAGGGGCTGTGATGCAACCTGGATTGACCATATCTAGACCCACAGCTGGATGAGACATAAGGGTGGACACTCTTGGGGCTGAGAGGTTTGGTGAGGTTGGGTGAGCAAACGCAGACCCTTTAAAGTAATACTGCGTGGTACCCATCGCATGGGTCCCAAATCTCCAGGTTTAAGGGCATCTTCCTACATCGAAAACATGCATGAGAAAACAAAATGATGGTACACCATGTGATGGGGAAAGGTTTCTAAAACGCACCTCATTTCTCTTCTCCTTGTGCCTGGGTTCGCCATTCCAGCCTCTTTACTAACAATCTCCCTACTTGGAGCATCAGCACCTTTAACCTCCTGTTCCGTACATGTTGCAATTTGTCCTGAGGATGAACGGGTAGACGGGGAACCAGTGAGAGACTAGCTCTTGGTGTTGGGACAGGCACAGGTCACTCTATTTTCCCATCAGGAAGAAGAATTAACCACAGGCTCATCCTCCCCCCCGGAACCAGAACAGGGCCTGAAGCCATCCTGCGCTTTTGCGGCCAGCTCCCAAGAAAGCGAGTTGTAAAATGGAGCTTCAGGGCACTGCAATTCACAAACCTGCAGAGTTATAAATGATAACTCTCGTCCACAAATATATTGAGGGAAGGCAAAGAAGAGGATTTGAAATCAAGGCAGAATTGCAGGAAACAGATTTCAGGAGGTAGATTCGAATCACCTTTAAAGCACATGAAAAGCGGCAAAACGTTGACAATGATGCCCTTGGCCAAAAAGGGCGTATGTGTTTTTTCCTGAATATATTCAGGAAAAAACGCATACGCCCTTTTTGGCCAACCAAGCAACCTGGAAAGGCAAATCAGCGCTACAAAGAAGACTCGCTACCCATCGGTCAAAAGGGCCACGCTGAAAAAAGTCTCAAAACCAGAAATGCAGGACAGGCCATGGAGAAATGGGAGCCTTGCTACACTGATGGGCGGGATGTAAATTTTCAACAGCCACTCTGGAGAAGTGTACGGTGTGTCCGGAAACATCTAAAAAACACAGCTTAGAGAGCATACGGCACTTCCACTCATGGGGGTATACATTGGGAAAATGAAAAATCAGCAAGACACAAGCACCCCAAAGTTTAGGGCTGCTCTGTTGACAAGGACCTCCACTTCATTCCACCTTCAATATCCCAGGAAAGAGAAAAATGGATAAAGAAGTTGTGGTCGTTATGTACAATGGAATATCACTCAGCCATGAAATCAATGTCATAAGGCTAGTAGCAGCATGATGAGTGGATTTAGGTACGACGATTCTAAGTGAAATAAGTCACACAGAAAAGGACACTTCTCATAAGGTATCACTTATAGAGGGAATGTCAAAACCGTTACACTTGAACTGAATTACAAAACAGAACAGAGTCACACATGCAGTAAACACACTATGGCTGCTTAACGGGAAAGGTGAGGTGGGGTGATACATAAAACAAGGGTTTCAAATTAGCTCAGATACCGTTCCATAAACCCAATATGTAATAGACAAGACCTACTCCTTGCTCAGAGAACTGGACTCAACACGCCCTATTCACCGCACAAGAATATATCTGACTAGTAATAATCTTAAAACCTATGTATTGATATCTCTCTGTTAGTGTGTCAAGTGGGTGTAAAGCGGCATAAACACAGCAGTGAAAAGCAGCTAAACCCCATTATAAAAATAAATTACTTTTACAAACCCATGAAACAAAGACAGTGAAAGAGAGAGAAATTCTTACACAATGCGTTCAGGGGCTGTGATGCAACCTGGATTGACCATATCTAGACCCACAGCTGGATGAGACATAAGGGTGGACACTCTTGGGGCTGAGAGGTTTGGTGAGGTTGGGTGAGCAAACGCAGACCCTTTAAAGTAATACTGCGTGGTACCCATCGCATGGGTCCCAAATCTCCAGGTTTAAGGGCATCTACCTACATCGAAAACATGCATGAGAAAACAAAACGATGGTACACCATGTGATGGGGAAAGGTTTCTAAAACGCACCTCATTTCTCTTCTCCTTGTGCCTGGGTTCGCCATTCCAGCCTCTTTACTAACAATCTCCCTACTTGGAGCATCAGCACCTTTAACCTCCTGTTCCGTACATGTTGCAATTTGTCCTGAGGATGAACGGGTAGACGGGGAACCAGTGAGAGACTAGCTCTTGGTGTTGGGACAGGCACAGGTCACTCTATTTTCCCATCAGAAAGAAGAATTAACCACAGGCTCATCCTCCCCCCCGGAACCAGAACAGGGCCTGAAGCCATCCTGCGCTTTTGCGGCCAGCTCCCAAAAAAGCGAGTTGTAAAATGGAGCTTCAGGGCACTGCAATTCACAAACCTGCAGAGTTATAAATGATAACTCTCGTCCACAAATATATTGAGGGAAGGCAAAGAAGAGGATTTGAAATCAAGGCAGAATTGCAGGAAACAGATTTCAGGAGGTAGATTCGAATCACCTTTAAAGCACATGAAAAGCGGCAAAACGTTGACAATGATGCCCTTGGCCAAAAAGGGCGTATGTGTTTTTTCCTGAATATATTCAGCAAAAAACGCATACGCCCTTTTTGGCCAACCAAGCAACCTGGAAAGGCAAATCAGCGCTACAAAGAAGACTCGCTACCCATCGGTCAAAAGGGCCATGCTGAAAAAAGTCTCAAAACCAGAAATGCAGGACAGGCCATGTAGAAATGGAAGCCTTGCTACACTGATGGGCGGGATGTAAATTGCCAACAGCCACTCTGGAGAAGTGTACGGTGTGTCCTGAAACATCTAAAAAACACAGCTTAGAGAGCATAGGGCACTTCCACTCATGGGGGTATAAATTGGGAAAATGAAAAATCAGCAAGACACAAGCACCCCAAAGTTTAGGGCTGCTCTGTTGACAAGGACCTCCACTTCATTCCACCTTCAATATCCCAGGAAAGAGAAAAATGGATAAAGAAGTTGTGGTCCTTATGTACAATGGAATATCACTCAGCCATGAAATCAATGTCATAAGGCTAGTAGCAGCATGATGAGTGGATTTAGGTACGACGATTCTAAGTGAAATAAGTCACACAGAAAAGGACACTTCTCATAAGGTATCACTTATAGAGGGAATGTCAAAACCGTTACACTTGAACTGAATTACAAAACAGAACAGAGTCACACATGCAGAAAACACACTATGGCTGCTTAACGGGAAAGGTGAGGTGGGGTGATACATAAAACAAGGGTTTCAAATTAGCTCAGATACCGTTCCATAAACCCAATATGTAATAGACAAGACCTACTCCTTGCTCAGAGAACTGGACTCAACACGCCCTATTCACCGCACAAGAATATATCTGACTAGTAATAATCTTAAAACCTATGTATTGATATCTCTCTGTTAGTGTGTCAAGTGGGTGTAAAGCGGCATAAACACAGCAGTGAAAAGCAGCTAAACCCCATTATAAAAATAAATTACTTTTACAAACCCATGAAACAAAGACAGTGGAAGAGAGAGAAATTCTTACACAATGCGTTCAGGGGCTGTGATGCAACCTGGATTGACCATATCTAGACCCACAGTTGGATGAGACATAAGGGTGGACACTCTTGGGGCTGAGAGGTTTGGTGAGGTTGGGTGAGCAAACGCAGACCCTTTAAAGTAATACTGCGTGGTACCCATTGCATGGGTCGCAAATCTCCAGGTTCAAGGGCATCTT